>NW_008340588.1:3455582-3499859 GCF_000622305.1 Nannospalax galili
GACCACTGCATGTTTGATCAAAGGAGAGCCTGTAGGAGTTGGTTTGCTCCTTAACCATGTAGGTCCCAGGGATTGAACTTGTACCTTCAGGTTTCCTAACAAGAGTTTTGACTCTCTGAGCTATCTCAACAGCTTCATTACTTCTTTTTAATAAAATTGTCTTTAGGAATTTTAGATTTACCAAAACATTACAGAGATAGTACCTGTCTTTGAGAACTGCTGTGTATTCCATATTACATTCTCCTTTTATTCACAATTCAAAATTTTCAGAAACCATCAACTCATATCAGCATGTTATGAAGTAATTTTTACCTGATAACCAGTGATCTTTGGCTCAGAATCCCATTTAGCATACTCAATAACAAGAACCTGCCATAGGAATTTAGGCTCTATTGCTCTGTGATGATTTCTCAAACTTCCTCCTATTGATGAACCTAGGAATCTTGAATGCCGATCAGTTTTTGCCATTTTGTAGACTGCCTACAGGTTTGGATTGCCTGATATTTTTCTCTCAGTTGGACTGAGTTCATAGAGTTTGGTGTCAAGCACCATTCTAGGCAAGTGAGACCAAAAACGTATCTTATGAACATGGATTTTCAGTACTGGTGTTCACTTTCAATTGGCTGTACTCTGCTTTTGAGGTGACTCCTCAAAGTTGCTGTTTTGATCTTTTTCTGTTGTGAGCTCTAGGGAAGGCATTATCATATCCATCCTGTTCATATATGTGTGGTACTGTGGTCCTGCCCATGAAGGATGTAGTATCCACATAAATTATATAGAATTCTGCAAGGATTTATCCACTTTTTCTTCCTATGTTTGTTTACAATCATTCATTTACATGAGTATGGGACCAGAGATATTTCTATCATATATTTGGAATTATACTCCATTATTAAATTGATATTATTTTGCTCTTTTGCTGCCATTTAATTAAATTATTCCATCTTCAAGTGTATATACACACTCACATAACACTTATAATGTTGTCTCCAATTCTAATTTAACACCTGTGATTTATTTTACCGTTTCTCTCTTTTTAAAAAAATATATAGATATCCAACAGTGGAAACTTGCTTGTTATAAGCTACCATTTACTAATTAGCTCATTTTCACATACATAATATTTTCAAAAGCTGTGAGTATATACCTTCATGGAAATGTTTTTCCAAGTAGGGAATAATGCTTGTTATAGTTCCTCTGTCTTTAATCTTACACTCTCAACTCATTTTAGCACCACCCTGTTCCTCACTACTGTCCTTTCAGTGAAGTGATGTAATTCACTTAAATTCTTTGTAGAAGTCTACCTAGGTTCCTGGGATAACCTGACCTTTGTTTTCTTAAATGAAGACATACTATTATTATTAACTATGCTGCAGGGTTCTATAAGCATTGAAATATACCCAGTGTCAAGTAGTATCCATCACCACATTGACGTGATATTTTCACCTGCAGAACACACACACACACACACACACACACACACACACACACACACCCCACAAATTCAATCCCATGCATCCCTGTCAAATCCTTAGGAGACAATGATCTGCGTTGTCTCTCTAATTTTCCATTTTTAAAATCTCATGTTAGTATACATTTTCAGTATGTCAATTTTTTTGTTTTAAAATGGAACCACACATTTAAGATTCATGATGTTACTAAATGAATTCATGATTCCGTTTTTTTTTTACCATTAATATGGTGTATATTCATGTACCAGGATTTCATTATCCTTTCATATATATTGACTCTAGTATTTAACATTCATTTTTCCTTGAAATAACTTTTTCAATATGTTATTTGCATCCCAAGAATAAAATTGCTGAGTTGTTTTGCAAAATATATGAATAATAGTAAAGGATATTGGCAAACTTTTGCTGTTTCTCTTTAAGCATATGTTTCACCTAGGAAATAACAAGTGAAGAAATTATACTTCAGATGACACACCAATTAAATTTTAAAATAATAATTCAACTTGATAGCAAAACATTGAAAAGGAGAAAAGTACACAAAATGATAATGTTCAAACTAAATACATTTCAGTGATAGTTTCACAAACCACAGTATAAAGAACCTAAACTAATTTGACCACTGAATTTTGTCAAATTAACATAATTGTCATATTGAAATTTTACTTATATCTACTCATATTTATCAGAAAAGCATATAGCTCAGAATGAAAATCACTCTTATTCTCTAGACAAGCACTTCTCCATTATTCCCATAATATTTCTGATTATAAAGGGGCATATGTAGGGGTATCTGACTGCATAGAGTACTCCATCACTCTATGATTTGACAAAGTTTTGAACCACCACCATACCTCATTCTCTAAGACTGTTCTTGGTATCTCACCCAGCAAAAATGAGGCAACTAATTGAAATCTGCACAGAAACAAGTAATTATGGAAGGATTAATTTAGGCACATTTGTTCTTCTATGACATATTTTACCAGCACCCAAATGTATGTCAAAAATTAATCTATTTGAACATATTTATTCTTGTTTGACAAAAGAATATTTCTTAAATATGTTTTATATGAATATGTTTTATGTGCATATCTTAAAGTTTTTAGTAAAGTTATCATTCAAACACTTATTGCTGAGAAAAGCAATATAAGTCTTACAAAGCTAAGTAACTAAATTTGTATTTACTAGACTACATTAATTTCTTAAGATGTGTCAAATGCTGTAGGAAGTACTTTGCCTTGATTATATTATTTAATTCTTTAATTTTTATTCATTTAATAATGTGAATATTACTTTATTAAAGAAGAAATTAAAGGATGTGTAAGTTAAATATATTGTTCATTTTGCACAGCCAGATAGGTAGTAGAACTGCTTGTGAATTTCCAAAGCAAACTAAACCATTTCTCCAAATCTTATCATTACATTTACGTTGCCACAGTACAAGCCATGGTTACCTCTGTTTACAGACAACTACCTTTTCAGGAATTGTTTTTAACTTGTCTCGGCTTTTAATTTTCTGAGAGCCTAAAATAATTTTAAGAAATTATGCTTGATTATTCAGAGAAGGGACAATAATATGATATAAATGTTGAAGTCCTTTGATATTTTTAATACATAAAACTAAGTCTTTTTGAAGGAAGGGGAAACTTAAACACATGGGTGTCACCAAAGATACTTTGAATGAATGCTGAATCCTGTATGAAAGTGAACTTTAGATGTATAGCTTCTCTGTCCATAGTGGATATTGATAATGAATGATGAGTATTTGATGATGATCATTGGAGGATCTTTGGATTTTTAGCATTTTTTTGTGTATGTGCTTCAAAGCAATATTAGAAGGGTGTAAATCTATAGGTGTCCAATTTTGTTGAAATTTCATACAGATAAAGTGTGGTTTCATATGAAAAATATGTTTCAATATTCTGTCATCACCAAGAATAATGCTGCTGTGACCTACCAGGATTAATGAAAAGATTATGTTCAATCAGTTTAGCACAAAATGATTGAACCGATTTCAGTAATCTTCTAGAGTTATTTGACCTTACTAAATACATCATGGCTATATTTTAAAGCCCAAACCCCTAAATTGTTTCCCCCAATTTATTTTCTTAAACCACCACTTTTAGCTTGCTAATGCCAGAAACACCTGAATGATTCAAATTTCCAGAGGGAAGAGTCCAAATCACTCACCGTGGCCTTCATGGTCTATCGCTGGAAAATTGCTTTTCAAAAATATTTACCACTAATTATCAACATGAAAAGCTCTCTCCTACACAGTGTCTTGCTTATGATCCCTCAGGTAATTCTCTCTCCTGTTTGTTTCTCTATCTTCATCTCTGTCTCTAAATATTCGTGTGTCTTTAAAACTTCTCTCTGTATCTTTGTACATTGTATATTTGAATAGCTTTTCACCTTCCAACTTTTTACTACCCATGCTTCCTCATTTCTTTGTGTTTCTGGCCCTGACATCTCAAATGAGTCCCAAACATAAAAATATAACTGTTGTTACAAGCTACTCTCCACATTGCTGCTGTTATCAAATACCTGACATGTCAGATTAAGGAAACAAGAGTTTATTTTGGCTCACAGTTGGAGGGTACATTCCCCAGTATAGTGGAAATGTCATGACAGTGGGAACCTGAGGCAGCCTGTCACATTTCCTCCATAGGAAACAGACAGAGAGAAGCCACATGTGGGTAATCCACTTGTTTTCTAGTTTTTATTTAGTCTAGGTCTTCATCCCAAAGAATGGTACTGTCTATGCTGTTGATATCTTCCTGGTTTAAGATCGGTGGTTCTGTTAGACCTGGAAATCCATCCATTTCTTTTATATTTTCTAATTTAATAGAGTATAGGTTGTTCACGTAGTCTAATATGTTCTGGATTGCTTTTGTGCGTGTTGTAATGTTTCACTTTTCATCTCTGATTCTGTTGATTTGAGTTTGCTCTTTGTTTGGTTAGCTGTGCTAAGGGTCTGTCTATCTTGTTGACCTTTTCAAAGAATGACCTGAAGATTCTTTGATTCTTTGTATTGTTTCCTTGTTTCTATTTTGTTGATTTTGGCTCTTATTTTTATAACTTTGTCTTGTCTGCTGAGTTTTCATTTCGTTTGTTCTTCTTTTTCCAGATTCTTTTCAGAAATTTCCCCATTTTTATGGAGATTTTGTGCATTTCATAAAATAGATCACAATACAATTTAGACCCCCACCCCATCCCCATAGCCTCCCACCACCAGATTTCAGGTATTCTGTCATGTATGATAAGTCTTATTTGGTCAAGCATTTATGCCCAGATGTCCTTTCGTCCAGGAAGTTCATCCACCGGAATCTAGACAGCAATCAGTTGCCAATAGTTCCTTGGCTAGGATAGGAGCTGGCTACCTATTTCCCCCCTCCAGATTCTCGACTTGTATCCTGAAGTCATTTATTTATGCTCCTTCTGACTTTTTAATATAGGTGTTTAGGGCTATAAACTTACCTCGTATGACTGAATTTAATTTGTCTCAGAGGTGGTATTGTGCTATATTTTCATTTAAATTTAGTTCCAGGAACAGTTTTTATTTCTTTTTTTATATTTTCTTTGAGCCATTCATCATTTCTTGGTGCTTTTTTAGTTTTCATACTGATATCTTACCATGGAATTAATTTTATTTTTGTGTATATGAGTGTTTTGCTTTCATATATGTGTGTGTACTGTGCACAGATGCTGAAAAGGGTATTGGATCCCCTGGAACTTAAGTTACACACTACTGTCAGCTGCCATGTTGGAGTTGGGAACTGAACCCAAGTTCTCTGCAAGATCAATGTATGCTTTTAACTGCTGACCCATCTGTCTAGCCCAATAGATTTTTCAAACAGCTTTATTGGATCTGTTCTGTCTCCATTAACTCAGCTTTTTAGTTAACACAGGGTCCAGTTCTGGGAGTGAGCTTCCTTGTGACTTCCCTGACATAAAGAAAACCTCTTAGTCTTCCTTGCCAAGTGTTGTTTTAATTGCATCTGTGTGTGTATAAGAGACAGACAGAAAGAGAGAGAGACAGAGAGAGACAGAGAGGGACAGAGAGACAGAGACAGAGAGAATCTGTATTTCTCTATATATATAAACAACTATTGGGCTGCTTTTTGGGACAGTGTCTTCCTATGTAGATCTGGCTGGCCACAAACTCACTATGTAGACAGACTGGCCTCAAAATTGCATTGATCCTCCTGCTTCTGCTTCCACAGTGGTAGGATTACAGTTATGTACCCATCATACCCAGCCTTAACTGTGTACTTTGAAAACTAAATTTTGCTTTTGTAAATGGCCTCCAAAAGCAAAAACAAAAACTACCATCATTGGGTTATAATATCTGTATCAGAAAGCTCCATTATTTGAATTTTGGAGTTTGATGACTTTTATGTTAATACCAACTGAAGGATTAACAAAATCAAAATGGTTAACACACATATCACTATAAAGAATTAACTGTAGTCCCTTCACTCATCAGACAATAATGCTAGGTAACTGTTGATGAGCTAACACAATAGATACTTTATATTAAAATATTTTTATATACTTATATTTAGATGGGGTTTATACTTTTTAAAAATATGTATTTTTAACCAATTCCTGCCCCCCTCACCAGACCTCATGTATTCAGCCATACATGTTAAGTCCTATCCAGTCAAGCATTTGTACTCAAATGTCCTCCAGTATAAATTGGCATATGCTCCCTCACCCAGAAACAATCCATCTCCAATAGTTCTCAGTCTAGTGCCAGTAGGCCACCATTTCTTTCCTCTCCTCTGGGCCCTTGTTTAACTGAGTTGACATGGGCCCTGTGCTCAATGCCACCATTGACACAAGTTCACATGTGCAAACTTCTAGTCACCTGAAAGTATCTGCTTTCCTGTGTTCATGAACAAGCTCTGGCTCTTACATTTATTTAATAAGCACACAAATCTCAGTTATAAAATTTCTAGAATAAAATATAAAACACGGTATTTCAGTATCACTATGCATGACACAAATAAAATCCATTAAGTGTGGAAAAGGGCAATTGATAGAGTGAAAGTGTACATAAGTTATAAATATGATGGACTTGAGAACCATCCAAAGGAGCAGAGATGCTGGCACACAGTGTAGTCCCAGAACTTGGAAGGAAGAGGATGGAGGGTCACTTCAAGATCACCCTTAAGCTACGTAGCATAATTAATGCCAGGTCATATCAAAACAAGCAAAGCAAATAATAATAATATTAATAATATACAAACTGTGTGGATGGTGCACACAGTCAGAAATACCAGATATTTAAACTAGAAAAAACTATAATGCTACTAAATAAAATATTTCAAATACACAACCGTGTATTGTTTAATCTTCCTTTAGTGAAACAACAGATTAGTTATTGTGACTTTTCTGCATTTCCAGTCTTTCATAACCATTAGCTACTCTTTATCATTATTTTCCTGTGGAAAATCTTTCAACCTATTTTTCTGACCAGAAGCGTATAGAAAGCAGGGTTGAGTGAGAAGTAATATATTACTTCCCTAATGCTATTGTATTAAATTAAAAAAATTAAATGTCATTAAGACATTTACATCTACAGTTGTAGAAGTCAGATGGTCTAACATAACTGATGTGAAGATGACATTAAGACTAGCTCCTTCTGGAGGCTCTGAAGCAAAAACAAAAAACAGGAACAAACACAAACAAACAAACAAAAATATTTCCTTGCCCTTTCTAATTTATAGTGTTCCCTCACATCCTTGACCCATTTTTCCTCAATTTTCAATACTATGTGTAGTTACCATAGATCCCGTAATCCCATCGTGTTAGTACTGTTTTTGGATTTTGAGACAGGGTGTCCCTATAGTCCCTGATGGCATGGAACTCACTATATATCCCAGGCTTTCATGCAATTCACAGAGATCTAACTGCTTCTGCCTTAGTAGTACTGGGATTAAAGGTGTGTACCACCATGCCAAGCAGTGTTGTTAATCACCCTGCAGTGTTCGACATCAGCGGAAGATACTATTTACTCCATCACTGAATATAGGTGATAATAGCTTCATTATTCTCTCTGAACTCTTATGGAACAAATTGGCTTATCACCCTAGCTAGCTCATTGGTCACCAGGATCAATTCACTTGAATTTCTCTATAGTCTTATATGCAAATTCTGTTTAGACTTCAGGGCCAAATGTGTATCATCTCTTCAAAAATGCCTCTTCTCACTTCAAAAGACAGTGATTTGCTATTATTTTGAAAATGTTCTTAACTATTTCAACAATTAGTTTATGTCTATGAGTGGTTTTGCCTGCATGTATGTAAGTGCAACCACAGAGGGCAGAAGAGGGTGTCAGTTCCCTGGGAACTGGAGTTATGAATGGTTGCTACCTATCATGTGGGTGCTGGGAATCAAACCTGGGTCCTCTGCAGGAATGGCCAATGCTTTTAACTGCACACCCATCTCTCCAGCCCTGTGCAGTACTTATAATTGCTCTATCTTCCTTTTTCAAATATATTGAGAACTGTTTACAAAGATTTGCCCAGTTATTTTCAGATTTTTTTTTCTGTCATGTATTTCATAGATATTATACATGGACTGCATGTTAAGTGTTTTCAAGTTAATTTTAAGTGTATATATTCAAGTAAAGAAAAAATAAAGCTTTCATCCACTTCACAAAATGACTTTTTGTTTTTAATTTAATCTCACATAATCCATCCTCCTCTACCAGTAAAGTACCAGAGCTGAGATGTACTAAAACATGGAGGGGATTTTTATAGTAGACAGAATCTAGTAAATTGATTTTACTAACGTTAAGTGATTTATGACATAATGTTTGGTCACATTAACTTGCTTCATTTGACTTCAATAAATATTATAGCATGAACACTATTTTAAGGTAATCACCTATAAATTATTTGTCTTGATTATCCACATAGTATATAAATATCCTTTATCTTAAAAATTTCAAAATAAGAAATGGCTTTTGGAAATTTCTGTTAACTCAGATTAGTGGGACATTTGCTGTCATCAATGATATTTATGCATATACAATTTTACCTATTATCGTCAGATATATGCCTAAACTTTAAGATCAGTAAGTTTTGAAAACTAACTGAATCACTTGTGTTAACTGTATTCTCAAACATTTTCTTACTGTTTACATCTAAATTTAAATTTAAATTATTTTAGCAGGAAACTACTTAATTCTCCTCCATGAGTTGTTCTTATTAAATATTATTTTCCAAAACTATTATGTAGCCACAAGAATCTATTTCAAAGGATAGATCTTTTGATTTGCATGACCTATATCTATAAAAATTATCTTCTTAAATTCCAGGATCTATAAAAGTGGCTAAAAATTTCAGGTGAATAAGTTTCACTTTTTCTTAATGTGAAAAACAACTTCATCTGAAGCTTTTTGAAGAGGAAAAGACAAGTTGACATCACAGAACAATTATCTACTTATTTTAAACATAAGATGAACAAATAATTTGAACTCATGTCTCTTAATGTGGGAGTTTAGTTCATTAACCCATCACATCGACTAAACAAATCTCCTGACATTAAAACCCACTGGTGAGAAACAAAACGGTAATGCATATTATAATGATTTGCTGTCAAGCAAGGGAAAGACTTTCTTTAACTCTGTTATGTAGCCACCCTGAATTACCGCATGTGAACTTATCATTTTACCATCTGAAATAAACATGAAGGCAACTCCCATAAAACTGATTTATTTTCTTTTTAAAAGAACATGTTTCTTATAAACCAGCATACTATAGCATGTTGGAAAGGAAGTATGAGTTTTGTTTCCAGTAAGAAGAGAATAATTTACTCTGTAATATTTATGTTAAGCTGGTAGAAAATATAGGAAGTATTTCTTTATGGTCCCATCAAAAGCAGGAGATGAAGAAAGGGAAGGAACTATCAATTGACCACTGGACCTGGTGCTGTTGTTTGGAAGACTGTTTCTGTGCCTTTCAGTTCTCTGGACTGTTAACACCATTCTGGTATTTTAAGAAAAGAATGCATTGCTAAATATGATTTTAATCGCTTTATATTTTGGGCTTCTGATGGTTTAATATAATGTTCTATATTTTGTGATTCTTACTTCTGAAATTCATTGTATATACCTTTCAGACCTTTTCAATGTGAAAGTAACTTGGAGAACAAAGTAATAAACTTTGAATATAATTGAAAAATGCCTGGTTTGATGTTTTCCCCTTTTTGTTAGGTTCACACTTCTATACATGCAAAAGGGTCCATTAATATTGACACAAATCTTATTTTGAAGAAATTGATAAACACTTCTGGGTAATTATTCGAGTGGAAAAAACTGTCCCTATCATTCTACTGTGCTTGCATATTTGGTTTTACTTTTCTTTCACCCAGATAGCAAATAGATGAAGTGAATTGAGCTTTTACATTACTACTATCTTTTCCTCTGCATCTCTGATTCCTTAAGATGCAGAAACAGTTCAGATTTCATGTTCTTGGTTTGTGATATGCAGGAAACAGCTTATTTTATGAGACAGCCTGTAGCAACAGAGTAAAGGACTCCTAGTGACTGACAGTGAAGTTTAGGCAGTCATAAAACTAGCTGTAATTATATTATGGTGGGGCTGGAGAAATGGCTCAGTGGGTAACAGCTTTAACTGATCTTCCAGAAGATCTGGACTCAGTTTCCAGCACATACATGATGGCTCATAACCACCTGTAACCCTCTTCTGGCTTCAATGAGCTACTACATGCTCATGGTACACATAAACTCACTCACATACATAAGTATTAATTAAATCTTTATGTTTTGAGCACTATGCTTTTACCATACATCTATATGCAATGATTAATAAGGTGTTGTATGAATAATATTATCATAAGTAGTAACAGTTATGATTTAGTTTCAAACATTCTTCAGACTTAATTCTTTGAATTTATAATTCAAATAACAATGATAAGCTCTTTACTTTCTATTTACAAATTTGCTATTTTAGTTTTGTACTTTTACTTGGTGTTTGGAGTTAGTTTTGCTTTATAAGATGATTTAGGAAAATTTTCTGAAAATTATATATATATCATAATATATTCTATGATTTAGTTGATTTGTTACATTTACTTATTAGCATTAAATAATTCTAGGAATCCAGTGAAATGGTTCCACAAGTATAGGTGCTTGTTACCAAACTGATGTCAAATTGATGTTATTCCCTGGGATCCTCATTGTGGAAGGAGAGAACTGACTCACAGAAGTCATTCTCAGACCTCTACATTTATGCCTTGGCATTAATGAGTCATATGCATACACATTAAATAAAAGGTAATAAAATAAATAAAGTAAATATTGGTGAGAATACATTTTTTTTAGATATTTTATTTTTATTTTATGTGTATGAGTGTACTGCCTGCATGTATGTGAGTGTGTGCACCCATGTCGTGCAATGCCACGGAGTTCAGAAGAAGGCTTCGATCCCCCTGTATCTGGAGTTAACGATGGTTCATAGCTGCCATGTGGATGTGGGAATTGAACCTGGGTCTTCTGTAAGAGCAGTCAGTGCTCCTAACCACTGAGCCATCTATCCAGCCCCAAGAATACATTATTTTAATGTAAGTGCATAAATATTTTACAAATTAATTGGATGTTTGAAACAAATAGAGTGAGGAACAAATATTAAGTCCAAACTAAAAGAGAGATGGGGATTTTTTCTGAGGAATAAAAACTTTTGACAGTGATACAAATTACTCCAACTGACATTGGACTAGGTTTGTAGATGAATGTGTCTTATTTCATTGAAGAACTATAGACAGCAGACTATCATGATGAGAAATCTATGTACAGTACTTTCATTAATTTCCACATTTTTCTAAAAGGATGTTGGGCAAACTTGTTTCACTAGTGCAGCATTCCTTTGCCTTATCTTACTAACTTTTACAATTTATATTAAGAAAATATACAATTCAAAAAATTAGTATTTATATATTACTTATCAAATTAAAACAATCATTTTCATTTTAGTCATTTAAGATATTATGAAAATGTAGAAATGTTAACAGTAGTATTCCTACATGAGAATCAAAGAGTTCTTTCCTATGCCTTCCTTTTTTATTAATGATAAAGGTTTCTATATTTACTTACAGTAATAGGATGAGCACTTTTCTTTGAGCTACTGTTTTCAATAAGTTTACAAATATTTATTAAATACCCAGGATGAACCTTCTGTGAGGTACTGGATTAGCACCTATGAGAAAGACTGAAATAAAATCTTTACAGGGATGCGTCTATTATGAAGGGTGTGGTGTATAACATTAAGAGGTTGGGAAGACTGACAGAAGGGTTACATGAAAATAAAATGCTAGGACTCAAGATCTGGGTGTATTACAAAAGATGTGCTCAAACAACTTCTCCTTAATCACTAGAGAGATGGTAGAGTGCTTGCACAGGAAGCACAAAGCTCTGCATCCCACTCCCAGCACCATATAAAATGAGCCATCATGAAAAATGCCTGCAGTTCCAGCATTCAATATGCAGAAGGAAGAGATTCAGAAATTCAAGGTCATGCTTTGTGTATAGCAGGTGTGAGGATAGCATGGTCTATCAGAGACCCTGTTTCAATGAGCAAATGAATGAATTAACTAGTTAATTCATCAAAGTCATCAATTAGGAAACAAAATTGAAATAGACATCTGTGCAGAAGTTAACAAACTAAAAAGGGAGGATTACTGTCTCTGTCATAAAATAATATAAAAAAATAGAACATAAAAGAAAAGTAAATGGTTTTTCAAGAAAGAGAACAGGGTAATAACAGAAAAGGAGAGTAGAGGAGCAAGTGGCCAGGGATTCAGATCATACAAGTCACAATGAAAAAAATAGTTGATACTAAAAAAGTGAAATTTATGAAAAAATTTACATGAGAGCCTACTGAAAAAGTCTGTTTTCCTGAGATTGCCACTGTACAAAGCTTGAATGCACTCTTCTACAGCACTCAATTTTAATAGGTGAAAAAATCCAAAACTGTACCTCTAACATTCTATTTGCCACACATTTGATGAGAATTGTTTCAGGTTGTGTTTAGGTCCAACCATAAATGTGCTCTCTGGTATATTAGTTTCCTACAGTTTTTGACATACAAACGATGCAAACTGGTTGCTGGAAACCCACAAACTTACTTCCTCCCCGGACTAGAGTCTAGTATTCTATAAGCAACTTGGATCCAGGTCATGCTCTAGAAATTGTAGGGGTCCCTGGGCAATCTATAAGTCCCACTAGAGTGGCAAAACTCCAGCCCATTTTCATTATCACAAGATCACCTACATGTGTCTCTGTCTTCCTATAGACATCTTCTAACAGGCCAGTGACATCAGAAAACTTTCCACCCAATTCCAGGAAAGTTTCATATGGACGAATTGCAGCAACAATTGTGTAGATATTTTCAAATAACATATTTTGATGTATTGTATATTTGGTCTTGAACATATCTTTATAGATGGACAAAATTCAATCAATAAAAGACAGTAAGATCATTATATCTATTAATTTTCTACTTGCTTTAGTATTAATCCTATGTCAGTCATGCAGAAATATGCTATATTTTTAGAAACTATGTCTAAAGAAATAAGAATTCTATTATATACAATTATTATTCTCAAAAATAATAAATACAAAATGAAATGTGTTTAAAACTTCTTCCATCATAATCAATGTACTATTAATCATCAGAAGAAATGCTTAATTGACCTTAAACTACCTTTCAGATGTTAGAATTAACATAATTTGAAATTTTAACTCTGAAACTTTTAAGTTATATTTTTTTGTAATCTCTATTCATGAAGTCTAGTGGCAACGTAAGGTCAGGGTATAACTAAATTTCCATTGTACAAAAATTCTTAAATTAGAAGTTCTGATTTTGCAAAGATTTAAAATCTAGTAAGCACTAGTCATTGTCAATACCATTTAGAGGACTTTGGTTTCCAAAAGAAATATCACAGTGAGGTTGAGGACATCATCAGGGTTCCTTTGTAATGATTTCCTGAAGTTAATATTTTCAGAGTTTGCTTAGAATGAGACTATCCTTCTCAAGTGAATTGTTATCTATCTTATTATCAGTTTTATTATCAGAGATGCATGCATACCTACAGGAATCTTACCACAGAATTAAAATTTTGTCAAGAAAACTCAAGTGAAGTAGATGGTCAGTTCTTTCTTGGATAAAATAGTTGAACTTCAAAAGGTAGTATGTAAAAAATAAAACTTTAGCTCTTGATCTCAAAAGAAATTAAGTAAAAGATGATGGTTGCAGAAAAAAATTAAATATGAGCAAATGTTCATCCATAATTTTGTTGCAACTCTTATCTTTACACTTCTACTTTTACAAATATCTAGCAGTTCTTCCAAACAGCTAAAATTTCCCTTTCTCTGGTATTAGCAATTTGATTGAGTTTAGGGTTCCCAGCTTCTTCATAAATTTCTTCATGAACTTCCTTTAGACCATTAATCTCTATGTTCTTCTGAGCCTTTCATTTTTGAAATGGAAATACGTACCCTACAATTAACCTATTGCCACATGGAAATAAAGGAAATGGATTTTCAAGAGCTAATCTCAGACTCTAACCTCTTGTTCCACCTTGCTGAGTGCTGGGATTTTAGGTATTATATTGGCTAACTTATCCAGCTAATATCACAGTCTTCGTTGAAGAAAAACTAAGATCTTCTGGCATAATGTAGTATCTAATGAGTAATATTAGAATTTGACATCCAGTACTCTTCACAAACTAAATTGTCCCACTGACTTCTTCAAATTTCCCTCTAATACCACATTTCATATATAATTAGCTACCTCTGATTATGTTTTCTCCTGTGGGGGATGACTGTAGTAAGTTTGAGTTTCACTATCTCAAATCTCAGCTTGTTCTGTCTGCCTGCTACATCACATGATGTTGCTGAGAGCTTCATTATTGTCAGTCATGATGAATAGAATGAAATTCCTTCTTGATAGTCCTTAGCAGTGTGTCAGAGAAACAGAAAATAAGTGTGCAAACCCTATACTAAGAAACCTGGACATATTCTAACTCAAAACTACATACAAAGGAAAAGGGATAGGTCCTTACTTTGTCACATCTGCGTGTAGGAATTATAGATCACTAATATTCTAGGGACTGGAGGGATTGCTCAGTAGTTAAGAGCACTGACTTCTCTTACAGAGGAGCCGGGTTCGATTCTCAGAACCACATTTGATTCCCAGAACCACATTTTGGCTAACAACCGTCTGTAACTGCAGTTCCAGAGGAATCCAATGCCCTCTTATGATTCTGTGGGACACACATATAGGCAACATACTCATACACATAAAAATTATAAATAAAATGTTCTTTGCAAAGGAATTATAGATCACTGACACTCTAAAGGGATTTCTCTGATGTGTTATGTAAACCTCATGAAAATTTTCATTTACAAATAGAAGATGTGAAGTGGGGGGCGAAGGTGATGGTAGAGATGGGGAAAAGGGTCTGAATCTGATCCTAATACATTGTATAAAATTCTTGAATAATAAAATTTCTCTTAAAATAAATGAGTGACAGAGAACGGGTCCTTGAAGTCACCATTTCCATGGTCTCCTCTCCGTCTGGTTCCTGTATGGCTAGAGGTGAGCCACTGCTCTACCATGTGTCCTCCCAGGTATGACACTCAGTTCTCAGTCCCACAACAGTAGAACAGCTTGACAAAGAAATAAAACTTCTGAAACCATAAGGCAATAAAAGTCTTTTCTCTTTATAAGTTCACTCATTCTCAGATATTTCACAGAAATGAAATGTCTAGCACACTACACAGCCCATCTGACAGACATAGAAAAGTGTTAAATTTGTACATACACATACATAATGAACAAGTTTATTTATTTATTTTTTTCTGGTCTTTTTGCGACAGAGTCTCTCTTTAATCCTAGCTGACCTGAAACTCACTGTGGAGACCAGGCTGGTCTTGAACTCTTAGAGATCTACATGCTTCTGCCTCTTAAGTGCTGGGATTAAAGGCTTGCTCCACCACGCTCAGCCATGAACCATGAACGGTTTTTAAGAAGTATTGTATTTACTTATTATATTTAATATATTTTATGTGTATGAGTGTGTTGCTTCAACGTATAAGTGCATCAGTGTCATGCAACACCGGAAATGTAGAATTCTCAGGAACTGGAGTTACACACAGTTAGTGGGTGCTGGGAATCGATCCCAGGTCCTTTACAAGAACAGTCAGTGCTTTTAGCCACTGAGCCATCTCTTCATCCCCATGAACAAATTTTAATACCAGTTAATGCAAGTCTAATGACTGGGTTTCTTAGTATATAGGAAGAGCTTTTAGGGAACTAAAATTATAAAAGAAAAGAGGCATTTCTATGCATAATCATGTATTTATAACATGAATAATTATCACATAAGTGCAACATCTAACTTTAAAACAGAGACTTGTATTTGTATGTATGACATTTTTATGTAATGTGTCATTGGATCTTTGATATGGTCTATAGGTTATTTTATAATCTGAATCATAGACCATATTCTATCACAAGAACATTGAAATTCTTTAGCTTTGAAAATTTAATCTTTAATAAATAAAAGTGATGATGAGAAAATGTTACTGTCAAATTTAATAAGTAATTAAAAGCATCATTGATCACTTTATTTGCCTTGTAAATGAATTCACAGTAGTATATTTATGAGAAGGAAAAGACTAAAATGCTCATGCCATGCATAGATTATATTTTCAAATTCTTCTTTCCAATGTCATATAATGTTTAATAAAACAATCATCACTTAGAAGTTTTGAAGACTATGTATTTGGCAATATTTTTATTGAAATTGCATAATAATTATAAAATATTCACAAGCAAATGTTCACAGTCTGGATTAACAAAGTATTCCTTATTTTATTATGCTTGAAAGCTTTTATTTATACATATATACATATGTATTCATTCAAGAAAAAATAGCGTACATAATTCATCTTTATTTTTCTCTCTCTCTGCCACTCTTCTCTCTATTGGTACACAAAGTTGTTAAAACCGTCTTCCTTTCCAGCCCATTCCTGTCTAGTTATCTTCGGCGTTATCATTGTGTTCAGTTACACTTATCCTTACGCACATTTTAAAATCTAGGACCATATGAAAGCAAAAGCATTACACAATCCTGTGACTCTTAATTTTTAAAAACTTTTTATGCATGCAAATGTTTATTAAGTGTACCCATATTGTATGATGTGTTCAGAGTCCAGAAGAGGGCTTCGGATCCCCGATCTGGAGTTACTGATGGTTGTTAGCCACCATATGGGTGCTAGAAACTAAAAGCTGGTATTCAGCAAGAACAGCCAGTTCATTTAACCACTAAGCTATCCAGTCCATGATCATGTGATTCTTTACTTTGTTAATAATGACATTGTATGTTTGGAAAATTGTTTAACTGATGTAAGTACAGAAAAAATACTTAATCAAGTTTTAAAACAAAATTTTATATCTTTCTTAAATACTTTAAAGCAAATTATAATGAAATATTGGTATTTAATTATTTTTCATTCCAAGAGTGAAATTTAAGTCAAAGACTAAGAAGTTAGAGAAGCATTGCCAACTAGAGAAGCTGAACTGTTTATGAGAATTTTGGGTGTTATTCTACATGTACCTTTGTTTAGATAGGAGTTTAATAAATGCCAATACACTTAATGTAGAGCATGTTTTTATTAACAATCCTTTATGTCACTTTTCACCATTTTTAAAAGGATAGTTAAAAATTTTTAATATCATATTGATGATTTCCCTCCCTGTATTATTTTACAATTTGATGGATTCCCAGACTTATAAACCTGACATACACATTAACTAATATGATGAATTAGATCAAATCTGTCTTAATATTTATCCATAATTGTTGTCAGATTGCCTGCAAAGCTAATAAGAAAATAAGCTCAAAATGTCAACTAAGTGCCCACACACATGTTGGAGTCTATTGGCTAATTTTTCCTAAGCTCTTAAGCATTATTATTCAGGCCTGACCAAAAGGAGCAAAACATAGAAATTGGCAGGAACCAAGAAAAGAGCAGGATTTTAAAACTCAATCCCATGAAATATTTTGCACTATACTTTGGTTCAATTAATTATGGCATAAAATATTGTGTAGTCTGAATTGCTAGTAAAGAATGGAAAAGAAAATCACCTTAATTTTCATAAATCCTTTCAAAGTCAGTAAGGCCAAAATTTGATGAACCAAATCTGGCAATGGAACTATGTACAGGAGTGCTATATTAATTTCAGCCCGCTTTTTCTGTCTTCTCTCTCTCTCTCTTCCTCTCTCTCTCTCTCTCTCTCTCTCTCACACACACACACACACACAGGGAGGGGTCACAAATGACTTATTAAAAGAAAGACCAATGAAACAATACAAAATTCAGTACTAATGGAATCCATCAATTGTAAAACAATGAAATATTCAGAGCAATCAAGGGAGTTGCTGTCCTCGGTAAGAGGTGAAGGAGGAAATCAATATTTATTTTACTGAAAGTGCCAACCTTGATTTGCCGTATTGATATTTCCAAAAGAATGGAAATGCTTGTTTTACAAAAAAACTTTTCAATATGAAAAAATAAAACACCTTAACGATCATCCTATGTCTAAAGCTGATTATTATTTGAGAAAAAAATATATTTTAAATGATTATAGAGTTTCTGACATTTAAGTGCAATATTTTTTCCCTCTTATTTGTTGTGAATCACAACCAAGGCTCCTGATCCTCTACTCTCTGCTGCACGATCCTTGCTGCTCACACCACTTCTCCTTGGTACTTTTAGCATGTTTCTGTCAGTCTCTGTGACCTGATGTCCTCTGGGACAAACCTGTGGTTTAGACCTGCACTTCAGCACGTGACTTTTGGTTGTTATTTAATTTTGAAGTAGCTGAGACTGCTTTAACTGATGGTAGCTGGCTGACCTTTGGCTCTAAGCAGAAAGTATTCATTTGAAAATGGAATGTTTCCTGGGCCATTTCCTAGTGTAAGAACCAGGATCTAAAAATGAATTCTTGAATGTTATTCACTAACTTTACTGACAGCCCACTTTGTGACATCACAATATTTAAATATCATTTCCTTGTAAATACATAAATGCTGAAAAAATATAGATGTAGAGCACTTTTTTCTTGATTTTATTTGAAATAATTAGACAATATACTTTCATTGAGGCACTTTTATTTAAATAAGTACATTTCCTATTTTTGTGATTACACAGATGAACATTATTTTTTAATTATTGTTATTTTCCATTCAAATAAATAATGAATAGTTTCTCAAGATGAAGAGACGGTTGGATAAATCAAGAGAATAAATACATATAAATTAAAAAATAAATCAAAAGACCATATGGAAATTACAGGAAAATGATCAGATGAATAAAACCTACAGGGTCATATTACTGCACCAAAGATAAGGCAATAATTATATACATGCTAGCAAATTCTTGTGGTTTATAGTTCATATTAATACAAATTAGTCTATACACTCATTACTCCTATACAGTAAATAAAGGCTTTTCAATGTGAAATCAGTCTTTTTTAAACAATAAACTATATACTACCAATTTATAAAAGCATGAATTATTATGACAGTCATTCTGAATTTCATTATTTTTAATCAATTAACAATTAAGTTTTTCTTATAACTAAGCATGGTGGTACATGCCTTTAATCCCAGAGGCAGAAGCAGGCAGATCTGTGTGAGATAGAGATCAGCCTGGATATATAGCAAGTACCAGGCCATCGGGGGCTATAGGGAGACCATGTATCAAAACAAAAAGAACATAAAGGCAAAATCAATCAAACAAACAAACAAAAGAAAAACATTAACAAAAGATTTTCTCAAAAATACATTTAAGCGAATTATACTTTATTGCAAATCAGTCCAGTGCAGCATTTATCTGTTCTGGTTGCCCTGCAGGTCCCTTAAACTGTAACGGGGTCTGCTCTTGATCAGATTTTGATAGAAATTGTGACTGAGCCAGCATCTGATGAACTAATTCTTCAGGGGAGACTGTTTATATCTTGGGATGCAGGTGAAGCAAAATCCTCCACCTGAAGGAATTACACAGTAAGCTATAGCACTATGTCCTTCTGTTATTCTGGATATGACATACTAGAGGATTCTGAGCCACTTACAAGTTAATGAAAATCTGAATGTGGGATATAGTGAAGGATGTAATAATTCATTTGATGTGACTGCAAATTAAAAAAGAAACAGGAATGGAAATATTAAGTTTCTGTTAATGAAAAGGCAGGTCTAGACTTCTATCAGAAGGAAGCTTTGGCAACTGGACCAGATTTTAACAAATTTTGACAATAATATAGAAATGTCCCTCTACCAAAAGAAGGTTACATTCCTAAACTGTGTTTTATAGCCATGAATGGGTCAGTAAAATACATGTTTCTTTTTTTTCTGTTTTTATTGAGCTTTTAAAGTTTCATACATTTCCCATCCACATCCAGACCCCCTCTGCCATCCAAGCTTTCCCTTATCCCCCCACCAAACTGTACATATTGAGTCCTATTCATTCAGGTATTTGTACCCAAATGTCCTTCACTGTAAATGCATCCACTGGAGTCTAGTCAGCCCATCCAGCCGTCGTCTGTAAGTCACACTCTCCTTCACCTAGCAGTAATAAGTCTCAAATAGTTCTCAATCCAGTGCTGGCCCACCACCTATTTCTCACCTCCCCTTTGGGCCCTTGTTTAATTGAGCTGACATGGGTCCCATGTTCGACACCATCGCTGCCTGGAGGCCTCCACCTCCCTATGTTCATGTGCCAGCCCTGGCTCTTACAATCTTTCTTCTTCCTCTTCAACAATGGTCTCTTAGTGGCAGGTGGTTGAGGTTCCATATAGGAGTCCCATCCTACACTCTACAGTCTCTTATTCTCCAAAACTTGGCCAGTTGTAGCCTTCTGTGTGCACTGCACTCTGATGTATATGGAAGCCTCACTGGTGAGAGTTGAGGGGTGCATTAGCCCTCTCTCTACCCCTTCTCCTGCTATATTCCAGGAACTTTAGTTATACAGATTCGACTACAGATGTTTCACCTAGTACTGGGCATCTCCCAGGTGCATATTCTCTGTGCCTGACCAGATGTGCAACTCTGCATTAACCTCCATCTGATGCAAAAAGAAGCTTCTTTGATGAGTACGGTATGGCATGCTTGTCACTTTAAGGGAGGTCTCTTCTATTTGGCACTGCATTGCCTGCCAAGCAGCTCCATATTTTTTTTATACATTCTTACTAATCAGTTTCTCAGAATCTCATTTTGATAAAATTACCTTTATTTGCTTTAAAAGACCTATTTCAGTTATATTCCTAATTAAATACACGCTTTTTAAAAAATGGAATTAAGCAATTTCTTGAAATAGTATTCAAAATGGAGTGTGTGATATGTAAACATAACCAAAAGTAGAAATCACATAAAATAATTCTGAAAAAGAAAAATATGTATGAATAAATAAGCAGTTATTTTAAGATTATATTTATTTATATTTTGTGTGTGTGACTGCACTGCTTGAATGTATGTAAGTGTACCTATAAGTGTCATGGACTGTCCACTGAGACCAAAATTTCAGATCCCCAGGAACTGGAGTTATGGATAGTTGTTAGTTGCTATTGTGGGTGTTGGAAATCAAACCTGGGTCCTTGCTCTTAACCACTGAGCAATCTCTCTAGATCATTTTTAAAATTGTAATCATGTCAAATGCATATGTGAAAAAATGTTGTAAGATATTTAAAATAAGTATATAATATGAATTGATTCAGATGCATTTTAGAAATTTGACTCAGCACAATCAGTACACAATTTAAAATTTTATTTTTATTTTATTTTCATTTATTTTTATTTTGAATGTATTAATGCTTTGCCTACAGTTATATAAGTGCCACACATGCATGCCAAACCATGGAGCCAGAAGAGGTCATAGGATTCCCTGGGAGCAGGAGTTTTATCTGTTGGTTAGCTGACATGACTGCTGGGAATCAAACCCAAGTAGTCTGCGAGAGCAACCAGTGTTCTTAATTGCTGAGCCATCTCTCCAACAGCTATTTCTTTCTCATTTTAATGTTTTAAATATACAGATTTTTATTTCCAGAAGGTAAGGATAATAACAAGAAGCAATCAGGGCAAGCAAGATATTTCAGTGAGTGAAAACACTTGCCATCAAGGCTGATGAAATGAGTTTACTTAAGTGAGAGTGAGAGGAGGGGAGAGAGAGAGAGAGAGAGAGAGAGAGAGAGAGAGAGAGAGGTGTCACATGCCACACAGCACATGTGGAGGTCAAAATAAATTCATGGGATCAGTGTTTGCTTTCTACCAGGAATCAAGCTCACCATCAGACTTACATAGCCAATATTTTTTTTTCCCACTGCTCAATCTTTATTTATAATCTAGATTCTTCAAATGGGAGAAAATATGGAATACTTGTTTTATCAATCTAGCATATTTTGCTTAGCATGATTTCCAGTTCTAACCAGTCACCTAAAAACATAATTTCACTTTTCTTTGGGGCTGAATATTAAATATATCAGGTACATGTACCCCATTCTGCTGCTAATGGGCATCTATGCTGATTTCATGATTTTAGCAATCGTGTATAGAGCTAAGGTATAAATAGGCATGAAAGTGTCTTTATTATATGCTGATTTTTATTCTTGGATGTATATACCCATGACTAGTATAGCTGGATAATATGGTGTCAGTAAGTTTAACTATTTGGGGAAGATCTCAGCTGATCACTTGGTACCTGGAGCAATTTATATTTCCCCTAATAATCAATAATTATTCTGTGGTGAATTGTATGAGAATGCCTCCCATAGGCTCCATGTGTGTGCAAACCTGGCCCCAGTTGGTGATACTGTTTATGGAAATTTGAGAGGGGTGTTTTGCTGTAGAAAGCAATCACTGGGGACAGACTGAGAATTATTAGTAGCCCACTCCTTTTAGGCACTCTCTGCTTCCTGTGCCTGCCTGAGGATGGGAACACTCAGATTTCTGTTCTTGCTGGTTCTCCATCTCCCATCCCCCAGGGATGGAATTCTATACATCTTGAAGCATAAAACCATTAAACTCTTCATTCAGTAAGTAGCCACGTCAAGGCAGTTTTTCACAGCAACAGAAAAGTAACCAGAACATAACACATTCTGATTCAAAAAATCCTTGCCAGAATTTCTTACCATTTTATATAGTTTTTAATGATAAGAGACATGGAATATCAATAGTTTTGTTTGTTTGTTTGTTTGTTTTCTTGAAACAAGGTTTCCCTGTAACCCTAACTGGCCTGGAACTTGCTGTGTAGACCAGGCTAGTGTTGAACTCACAGAGACCCAGATATCCACCTGCCTCTGCATCCTGAGTGCTGGGTTTAAAGGTGTGCACCACTACCCCAAGCCTCAAGTATCAATAGTTTTAATTTACGTCTATTTCTAAAATAATTTGAAGATATTTCATGTACTTAATGACCACTGGACATTTGTGTGGTCAAATGGGAATTGAACGTAGGATCTCTTAAATAACAGGCAATTTTCTATCACAGAGCCATGACCACATCCTCAGTACTCCACTTACATTTCTTTGAATAATTAACTACTCTGGTCATTCACCATTGGATTGGATTATTTGGTATTGTGTGACCTAAATTCTAAGATTTTGTGTATCATGTACATTAAGTTCTTGTTAGATAAACAGCTGTATTATCTTTCATTTGTCAATCTGCATGCTTTACTACAGCAATCATTTCCTTTGCTGCGTTTTTTTTCATTTTTATAATTTTTATTTTGCAAAATTCATACTTGAGTATTGTCTTTGCATTATTTCCATGCCTCCCAGTTCCCAACCAATTCCTCTCATGTCCCCCATCCCTTTCAATTTCTTTCCCTCCTCTCTATTATTGTTATACATACATACATATGTTTATAAATATACATATATATTATGCACTGGATCCATTCAATAATGCTTATGTGTTCTTGTGTGTCCCAGGCCCACTTGGGATTAGACAACCTCTCAGGAGGCTAGACCATGGAGAAAACTGATTCTCTCTCCCTTAACATCCATTAATTTACCATAACTCTTGAGATATGACCCTGCTAAATTTCCTCCATGTACTTTGGCATGGCTACTGGTTCTTGACAGCTCATGCCAGAGTGCTCATGGATAGGTGCCTGGAAAAACATTCTGAGGAAAAAATGAACTTTTGGGTATTCTCCATCATACAAAAGGTAAGTGAAATGAAAACAACGGCAAAAGGCTTTCTTGATCATTTTTACCTGCATGAATCAATAATACTTTATTAATTTTCTGCTTTTCTTTTCATTTTTCTTTCTTTTTATTTTATTTATTTTTTTACCAAGCCCAACTGTAAGGAACTACCAAGCCCAACTGTAAGCAACTATGCTCAAACTTCTACTTCTTTTTCATTTTTCCGGTATCTCTGAGCAGACACAGAAGGCACAGAGTGACTGGAAATATGGCAATGCTTAATAACTTTAAAAGCGTATTACCAGTGACCTGTTTCCATAATCAAGACTGCACCTCTTAAAATTTCTCAAAACAGTGCCACCAACAGGGGACAAAAATATCCAACAGCTTGGAACCTATAGGGGATATTTTCTTTCAAGCCAAGTCATTTCTCCATGGCACCCACAGGCTCATTACCATACAAAAGGGAAAATGCATTTACTTCACCTTCCAAATTCCCCACAGATTTTACCAGTCTCAATACTACTAAAATGTTCAGAATACAAAGTCTCCTCTGAGACTCAAAGTACTCTCTTAACTGTAAGCCCCTGCAAAATGAAAAGACAAATCATATAGTTCCAACATAAAATGAAGTAAAATACACATTCCCATTTCAGAAAGAAGCAATGAGAACATACTGAGGAAATAGTGAATCACAACAAGACTGAAAACCAGAAGGGAAAACATAAAATCCAGCAGTCCTAAGTTTGACTTCTGGGACTTTAGTTCCGAGGGGCTTAAATGGCTCATCTTTCCAGCTTTGCTGCATGCAGCATACATCTCTCTCCTGGGATGGTATCACTTCTTATATGAAGCTCAGCCTGGCTGATGTCTTATGACTATAGCATCTTCAGTGTCTTGTGGTTCCCAGTGTCAATCAGGCTTCACCTTCACAGCTTTATACAATGGTCTTTCAAGTCCTCTTGGCCTGTTAGGGCCTTCTTTATGCAGAGACACCCCTGCTGTATAATGCCTAGCCTCAGCAGCTCTATGAAACTGTGGAGGAAGACTCAAGGACCCCTTTACATTTGCATCTTCATCTCTCTAAATTCAGCAGCAAGTGAACAACACTGCCAACTTTGTCTGACAGCCTGGAATGGACCCTTGTCTGCTTCATTCACATTAACAATTTTCCTATGCTTTTTTTTTCTAGGAACAGTAGACCTCTCTGACATTTTCTTTCACAATTTGGAGGCTTGACTGGGTGTGGTCTTTCCCTGAATGTACTCTTTAATATTGTTTAAATGGAAATCTTTAATGAATCTAGTCTCTTTGTCAAAGATTGCCTCTCCTTCCGCATATGCTTTCAGACCAACATTAATCTTCCTATTGCTCTCTTTCTCTCCAAACTGTATATTCTGTATTTCCTTCTGCTCCATTTGTTCTTTTGTACTGTAGATCTTCATAATATTCATTAATAACCATGTCACCGATTCTTTGTTAGGATATCTTGAAATTTCATCCACCAAATAAATTAGTCCATTACTACTTTTCAACTAAGGTTCAAGCAATCTCTTGGGTTGTGGGCCAATGGCAGTTAGATGCTCAGTCAAAACATCTCAGGTGCTGTATAAGCCCGTAGTTACCTCTGGAACTACTTTACTCAGAGCACTACTATCTTCCAGGCTTCCACTGGAATGCTCTGTTAAGCTCTGCTTATAGCATTCAACTGCATTTTTAGTTCTAAAGTCCAAAGGCTTCCACATTCCTCTCTAAACCTACATGGTCACAGCAACACCCTCCTCTTGTTACCAACTTCTATATGAGTTACTTTTCAGTTATTGTGATAAAGCACCATGACCAAGGCAACTTACAAAAGAAAGTGCTTTTTGTCTAATGGTTGCAGGTATGACAGTCGATAATGGCAGAGAAGAAATGGTGACAGAAGTGGGTGGAGCAGAAAGCAGAACAATCACTTCTCCAAGCAGGGAAGGACCACAGAGTGACTAGAAATCTGTCAAGGTTTTACTACCAAAGCCAGCCCCCAATGATGTTCTTCCTCCAGCAGTCCCATACCTCCTAAAATCTTCCAAAACGGCACCACCAAATTGGGGGCAAAATTTCCAAATCATTGGAGCATATGGGAGAGGTTCTCATTCAAGACCCCACACTCCTTCTCAGTTTCCTCATTTTTAATTGATTAAGGCTATGTTGCCCTTTTTAAAAACGCTTCCTAAAGAAGTTATATTTTTTAAGATGGTCATTTTGTTTTTTTTAATGATATGACTTTTTTCTAGGGAGTAATTTTTCTTGATTCCTCGATATTTTTATACAGTATAGTTTGCTCTTATTCAGACAAAGTCCCCCATCTCAAGCCCCACCTTACTAATGCATCAACTTCATGTCCTCTATTATGACTTTTTAAAAACTCTATCCAGTCTAGTTTTTGTTTCCCAAATACTCTTCTGTGGGAAACGAGTCCTTGGATTCTGGTCAACCCAACAGCTGTCACATTCTTAAATAACACTGCCTCTCCACTTCTCAAAATCTATCAATTGTGAATAGGTCCTCAGATACAGCTGAATTTTTTGCCCACGTTCATCATCTGTGCTGGGAAAATGTCTGGCTTGGACTTTCACAGATTTTGCACATGCTGTCACAAGTTCTGTGGGTTCATATGAGCAACTGTAAGGCAGTAATTTCTTTTTTTTTCGTGTACTATATTCTTTATTGAATTTTTGTACATTTCATAAAAAACATTTTAATCTTTCTACTCCCTCCCCCATCCACTCTTTCCTTCAATACCCATGTAACTATTTTTTTCTCACCAAATACAGATATATACTTTAAAAAATGTTTTAGTTGTTTTTTGTACTAAATAAATAATGGACATTGTATGAATAGTATCCTTTTACTTCATATCCTGATCTTCAGATTTAAATTTTTGTATAACATATATTAACATGTTATATAGAGAGCAAAATATTTTATTTGAAAAGTACCTCACATTCAGAAAATTCTTAATTAAAATTTGTTGAATAAATATGTATTTTTTAATAAATTCCATTTTAATGGAGCTACATTGTTGGGCATCTTTATCAGATACATTAGGATATATCAGTGTTTAGTAATCAAGTTAACATAACAAAACACTTAATTTCTTACAACAAATTATTTATATATTTTGGGAAGCTTCTACCTAGTTTTTTAAAAAATATTGTGCTTCTTATCTTTGTTTCATGTGTATTCATATATTGCTTGCATGTATGTATGTGCTCCTGAGTGATGCAATGCCCATGAAGGTCAGAAGAGGATAATGGATCTCCCTGGAAATGGAGTTACAGAAGGTTGCTAGCTGTTATGTGGTTCTCTACACGAGCAGCCAGTGCTCTTAACTACTGAGCCATTCTCCAGTTCCCACATAGTCATTTTTAAGTATATCAGAGCCTTTTTGATTAAATTGAAATTCATGTTCACATACTAACTTTATCACTTGAATAACCTGATTTTTTTCTTTCTTAAAATTATTTATTTAATAATCACGTAATTAGAAAAAGCATTTCACTACAACAGCATTGAAATATTCAGTAACAATTTCCAAAGCAAAGATGCAGCTCTTTCAAAATCTGCTGTAAATTTTAGGTTCACAATTGAATTAAAACAGTTGTACAATATTGTACCCAGTGTAAACCCTATAAGACATAAAATTGAATGAGGATTAACTTTTTAAAAAATCTCCATTTCATTTTAAAAGATACTGTTTCATATAGAAAACCTCATTTTTAATGCAACTAACACTTAGATGTTTGCACATGCATTTCTAATCTCTGTGTATCTGATTATTACTAATCAAAATCGGTTATTTTCTGAGATCCTTGTCCCCTGAGCATGGGTATAAAGTCATTAGGTAGATTTCAATGGTAATGTTTCTCACATCTACTAATCAACATGAAGCAAATTTTAATGCTTCTTCCTCAAATATAACTCATTTTTAATTTACTGATTTGTGTGTGTGTGTTTGTGTGTGTGTATTTCATACAGAACATCCCATACAATCTTACTCATCTATATACCGTCATCCCAAATGGCACCCTCCCATAGACCCCCCCCCCCACCAACTGGAACCCATATACTGTCATCCCTGTTACTGCCCTCTGTGTTGTCAGTGTTCCCAGCCAATCCCTTGTGCTTGTCCATCGGCTGAGTCTAGTCAGCCTATCTAGAGTTACTTGTTTTAGGAAGATCAGCTCTTCCTCATCTAGCAGCCATCAGTTGCCAATATTCCTTTAGATGATATTAGGGGCTGCTGTTTGTTTTCCCAGTTCTATGCTGGGTTACTGTCTGGGAGTCTCTTGGACCACCCTGGCCAACAACTCAAAGGAAGGTATCTCCTATCTGGCATTGTTTCTTCTTATGTAGCCTTTAGCTATACACATGGACCCTTAAAGAATTATATAGCACCTTTTAATCTTTGATTAAACTTTCCTTTTGGGTGTTTAAGACCATACAGTTGGCCCAGATAAACCAATTTAGTTTTACCCTTAAGGTCATTTGAGGTTCTTTTCCTCAGGGGTCACATGGGCTTGGGAGGAGCCTCTGGTTCCTTACTTTTACCAGTTCTATCTACATGAAGATAAGTCAAAGGTTCTGCTCAACCATGACTGGCTTCACTTGGAAGCATGGAGGAAATGTTCCCTCTGTGTTTACCCTCTCCTTTGTAGACTGGACACTGGTTCAAGTGTATTTGGTGGGGTTTCCATGGCCTCCTGGATAAAGAGGACAGGTGAATCACCACAGTTACAGGACATCTTGAGAGATGCTTCGTAGTCCCTCAGAACTTAGTCAACCGTGGAGGGCAAGGAGTAAAGGCTGATCTTTAAGTCCCTCTGACAAATTATTTTTTCTAATCTGAGTATTTTTTATTTGATAGATACTTTTAAGATTGGTATACTCTATACCTGTAATCATACTTTGTAGATATTGTTTCTAAATGTGTACCAAAGAACATATTACATTTTGATTTCACAAGAAGACAATGAGTGAGAAATAGGAGACTTCTGATATCTTCCATTTGACTAGTCTTTAATTTATTAAATTCATTTTTAAAATGAGGACTCAGGATTACATCAAAAGAACTTGAAAAAAATACCAACTATAGTTTCATTAAAGTTTGATTTATTTTCCATTATATGTATATGTGTGTGTGTGTGCGTGTGTATTTGTGTATGTATGAATGCAGATGCCTTCCAGGTCCAGAAAATGGTATCAGATCCACTGGAACTGGAGTTAAAGGCTCTTGTGAGCCATCCAACATGAGTTCTTGGAACTGAACTCTTTGGTCCTTTCTTAAGAGTACTAAATTCTGAGTAAGTAAACCATAGCTTTAGCTCCTTCTAAATCATTTGTTTTGTTTCATGATACTGTGTTTCCTTTGGTCCTCAGGCCTACATCAATTTCCTGAGTTCAGGGATTCTCCTGCTTGGGCCCTTTGCTTGGTGTTGAATAAATGTGTGAACCACCTTACATGGCTTTTTCTAAAATTTGATGCACTTACATATACACCAGTTCATTACTGGATCAAATAAAAAGCTAATTATATGTATTCATTGCTCTTTTCCACATATGTGTATATTATTAATCCACTGCAAAGTTTAAAAAGTGCAAAATTTTAAAAAAGTGTTTTAATGAAATGTTAGAATTTTAGGCAGGAGGCCAAGGGTATGGACAGAAGGTAAAACTTTTGTGAAAATAAGAGTAATTTAATGCTTATCTTTGAGCAAGAAAATTTATTTAGGAACACTATAAAGTTAAACAACACCTATAGAAATGTGAATTATTCTGCAAGTGATCTTGGGAAACTTTAGGTTATGTATATAAGTGAGAGGTTTATTACATGTGGGACTCCATGATCCACTCTCTGTGAGTTCTCCATCCATGACTGGGTGGGACATTCTGAAGATGCAGATGTTTGGGAGTCATCTACTGGCCTGTAAACAACTACTCAGCTGTATTCTGTAATAAAGTCCAATAAGTTCAGTATCTCTTTAAATTGAATTTTGTGGAAAACATTGAAATATTAATTATCATGTAACTAACACATTTTCAATTATCCAAAGTGTGCAAAATATTTTATCTACTCTTACTTTTGTTTTACTTTATATATTTCACGCATTATGATTTCACCAAGCTGTTATAGATGGGTATGCCTCAATTTCTTTAAACTATCCATAACTGTAGATACCTTTTATCTTATGGTAACTTGTAATCTTAAAGCAGTTCTAATGCTATTGAAGTTTGAATAATAATTGAAATACAGGTAGATCATAAGTTGAATTTTGGATATTACTCATTTCTTGGTTTTTAACCTCTTAGTCATAAATATTTGATTAGTCTTCCAAACTGTAATCACCATACACTTGACTTTTCTAATGGTGCATTTAGGATTATTGTGGCATATAATTCACAAATGTTAAGGATGCTTGAATTTCATTTGAGTTAATTGCTAGCATTCAATGAAAACGAACTCTAATTATAAAATCATAATATGCTTATAGCTATGTAGGAAATATTTCATTGATTTTCATGCATAAAATCTTGCTTTCTCAGTTATTAACAAAGACATAAAGTTTGGAAATTACATGTATAAAAAGAAGTGTTGAAATTTCTATATTTTCCCTGTACTTTGCAATCATTCTCTTTGATGATGTGTTATAGTATTCATATTTATTTATAATTAAATGTACCTAAGAAATTAATGTAATGATAGAGTAATTTAATCTAATGCTATTAGATACTTTAAAATTTATCAATAATTGTACATGGAATAAAAACACTTCATTTACTGATCTTTTGTTCCATACTATCAAGTCCTTGATATTTTCTAACACTGAGTTCTGCAGAGTTTTCAGATAAACTACTTTTACTCTCAGAGACCTTGTATGTGACTAAAATTCTCTTTTGGTTGATTTCCTCCTGGCCTTTTTTCCCACAACTACTCATAGAAAGAGAGAAAAAAAAAGTTTTCTGGGCTTTTTTCTGCAACAAGATGAAAATGTACTTTATTTTAAAACATATGGCACAGGCATATACTAATTGTTTCGTTGCTTTGATATGAATGTAAATGTAAGAATTTTTATTATGGAACAGGAGAGATGACTCAGCAGGTAGAATACTTGCTGTTCTTGCAGAAAACCTGGCATCCATTCCCAGCACCCACATGGCAGCTTACAAACACTTGTAACTACAATTCTAGGGATTCAATGTCCTATTTTGTCTTCACAGGATGCAGTCATGCATGTGTACTTACACTACTAGGGAAACACTCATACACAAAAACAAAAATAAATAAATTTTAAAAAATGGAATTCTTTTTAAAACTATTTTTATTGTATTTTTTTCATATGTTTGAGTGTTTTGCCTACATGAAAGTTTAAGTGCACCACATACATGTGTGCAATGCGTGAAGGCCAGAAGAGGGCATCAAATATCTAAAGCTGTAATCTGCCATGAGGGTGTTGGAAACTGAACCCAGGTCCTCTCCAAGAGCATCCAGTTCTATTAAGTACTGTTATCGATCTGGAAAATTCTCATTTATTTATTTTTAATTTATTTTTTTTTGTTTTGGAGAATTTTATACTTGAGTTTTGTCTTCGCATTATTTCCATTTTGCCCTGTACCCAATCAGCTCCCCCCATTCCCCCCACTTCCTTTCAATTTACTGTTCCTTTCTTTATTAGTGTTTTGTTGTTACATATACATACGCATATCTATAAATATAAATGAACACACACATAATGCCCTGAATTCAATCATGATACTCATGTACACCTGTGGTTAGGGCTGTCAATTTGGATTAGATTACCTCTCAGGGATAACCTCTCAGCTGGTTCACAGAGAACATTAATCCCCCCCCCCCTAGTATTCACAATTTGACTGCAACTTCTGTCATTTGCCTAAACCAACATAATTTCTTACTATATTTTAAATATTTGTCATGACATTTACAGACAACTGTACCTCTCACCAGTCATCAAAGAAGGTTGTTTTTGAAACAAATGGAGAATTGCCAAATAAAGAACTGGTCAAACACACAGAATAAGTGAGTTTGAGGTTTCCAGTCTTAATTGACACAGGTACTATGCAACCTCCAGCCAATTCTTAAAATAGGAGCATCTATCATGATGTTGCCTGGAAGATTTTGAGTAGCAGCAAAGATAGAACATTAACTAAATTCAGATTATTAATTTTTGCATGAAATCCACCATCAGTTTCTAAGAAGATATTATTTTCATTTACTTATTTTTAAATTAACACAAACTATTGAATTTCTTTATAGGATTTTAATATATAATTTGTTTTTTGATATTTTCCTACACATTCTTCCTCCATTCCCTACCTACCTTTTCTTATTATACATTTGGCTGACCTACAACATAATTTAATTCCCAGCCTCGAAGGGTGTCAGCAGTAAAGATGTGGGCATTTTTAGGAAAAGATTGGAATCCTGACATGTGGGATGGAGATGTGTGGGAGAACCCTGAGGAGTCTGTGGATTTAGAATCCTTAGATGCTGAGGAATTTGATTCACCTGATGAACAAATTGCCCCACCCTCAGCAGACCCACCCTCCCCACCCTTGCCTGAGGCAACTAATCCCATTGAGGAGGCTAATCCCATTCAGTAAAACAAAGCTGAAGTCTCTCAGGGCCCAGTTACTGTTGCCTCTAGATTTATAACAAGACTCAAAGCTAAGCAGGCCCCTAGAGGAGAGATGGAAAGTGTGGTCCACAAGGAGGTGCACTACACCACAAAAGAACCTAGTGAATTTGCTAAATCTTTCAAACAGAAATCTAATGAATATGTCTGGTAATGGATTTTAAGGATATGGGATAATGGTGGAAGGAACATAAAATTGTATCAGGCCTCCTGACTGAAGATTCTAGGTTTAATACGGAAGCTCATGCAGTTAAAAAGGGTGTTAAAAGTTTATTTGATTGGTTGGCTGAGGTATTTATCAAAAGATGGCCTACTGACAGAGAGCTGGAGATACCTGATATCCCTTGGCTTAGTGTTGATGAAGGGATTGTAAGGCTCAGGCAAATGGTATGCTAGAGTGGATTCGCAGTGCAACACCAAATCCTCCACAATGGGAAGGCCTAGAGGAAATGCCTTTTACTGATTTTATAGAATGGAAAGTACTGAGAGAGACTCCAGAACGTTTGAAGAGCTTTGTTTTTGCTCTTTTCCTTATGTCGAAACTTACAGTTGGAGATGCTGCTGCTCAATTTCATAAATCAAATGTAAATATAATAGGTAACAGGACCTTGGAGTAGGGGTCAGGTGGCAATATTAAATTACCAAAGACAAGGTGAGCATACTTATCTTAATGGATGGCAAAGGCAAATCAATAACTACAATGACATGACTTGAATGCACCTGTGGTACTGGCTAATCAATCACGGTATTTCCAGGGACTACATATATAAGAAGCCTACTAAGGTTTATTTGATCTGTATAAGCAGAAAAGCTCTAGGATGAATGACAGGAAGTCAGTATTGGATTGTAGCAATAGAGAATCTCGCTCAGTCAACCAGTTCCCAGACTTGAGACAGTTTACAGACCCAGAACCCCTTGAATGAAGGGAAGGTCGGGTGCCCTTGAGGAAGGACTTTGTCACAGTACCAAAGAGTTATGCTATTCGCCTCTCACCCATCCTTCCCCAGAGGGACCTGTGGCCTTTTACTAGAGTGACTGTACATTGGGGGAAAGGAAATAATCAGACATTCCGTGGCCTATTTGATACTGGTTCTGAGTTGACACTGATTCCAGGAAATCCTAAAAATCATTGTGGCCCTCCAGTTAAAGTAGGGGCTTATGGAGTTTTAGCTGAAGTCCAACTGACAGTGGGTCCAGTGGGTCCCCTCATCCTGTGGTTATTTCCCAATTACCAGAATGTATAATTGGGATAGATATACTTAGCAATTGGAAGAATCCCCACATTTGTTCCCTTACTTGTGGAGTGAGGGCTATTATGGTTGGAAAGGCCAAATAGAAACCACAGGAATTGCCTCTGCCAGGAAAAATAGTGAACAAAAAACAGTATCGCATCCCTGGAGGGATCGCAGAAATTAGTGCTACCATCAAGGATTTGAAAGATGCAGGGGTGGTGATTCCCACCACATCTCTCTTTAACTCTCCTATTTGGCCTGTGCACAAGACAGAAGGGTCATAGAGAATAACAGTTGACTATCGAAAACTTAATCATGTAATGACTCCAATTGCAGCTTCTGTACCAGATGTGGTTTCCTTACTCAAGCAGATTAATATGTCTCCTGGTACCTGGTATGCAGCTATTGATTTGGCAAATGCCTTCTTCTCAATGCCAGTTCATAAGGATCACCAGAAGCAATTTGCTTTCAGCTGGCAAGGCCAACAGTATATCTTTACTGTCCTGCCTCAAGGGTATAACTCTCCAGCATTGTGCCACAACTTGGTTCGAAGGGTTATTGAATGTCTGACTCTTCCACAAAATATCACACTGGTCCACTATATTGATGATATGCTGATTGGATCCAGTGAGCAGGAGGTAGCAGACAGTCTGGACTTGTTGGTTAAGCATATGCACATGAGAGGATGGGAAGTAAATCCAACCAAACTTCAAGGGACTTCTACCTCAGTAAAATTTCTAGGAGTTCAGTGGTGGGGAGCATGCAGAGACATTCCTTCTAAGGTGAAGAATAAGTTGTTGTGTTTGGCCCCACCCTCCACTAAGAAAGAAGCACAATGCTTGGTGGGCCTGTTTGGATTCTGGAGGCAGCACATTCCTCATCTGGGTGTATTACTACAACCCATATATCAAGTGACTCAGAAGGCAGCTACCTTTGCATGGTGCCTGGAACCAGGAAAGGGACCTTCAACAGGTCCAGGCTGCTGTCCAAGCTGTTCTACCACTTGGGCCATATGATCCAGCAGACCCAATGGTGCTTGAGGTATCAGTGGCAGATAAAGATGCTGTTTGGAGTCTCTGGCAGGCCCCCATAGGGGAATCACAGTGGAGGCCATAGGAATTTTGGAGTAAGGTTTACCTTCATCTGCGGACAACTATTCTCCCTTTGAGAGACAGCTCTTAGTCTGCTATTTGGCCTTAGTGGAAACTGAACATTTGACAATGGGCCACCAAGTCACCGTGAGACTGGAGCTGCCCATCATGAGCTAGGTGTTATCTGACCCCTCAAGCCATAAGGTACGCCCCGCACAGCAACAATCCATTATCAAATGGAAGAGGTACATGTGTGATTGGGCTCGAGCAGGCCCGGAGGGCACAAGCAAGTTACATGAAGAAGTTGCCCAAACGCTTATGGTTCCTACTCCTGTTACGATGCCTCCTGTTCTCAAGCATGCACCTATGGCTTCCGGGGGTGTGCCCTATGATTGGTTGACTCAGGAAGAGAAGTCTAGGGCTTGGTTTACAGATGGTTCTGCACGCTATGCAGGCAATACTCAGAAGTGGACAGCTGCAACATTATAGCCAATTTCTGGAACAGCCCTGAAGGACACTGGGGAAGGAAAGTCTTCATAGTGGGCAGAACTTTGGTCAGTGCACATGGTCGTGCATTTTGCTTGGAAGGAGAAATGGCCAGAAGTGTGATTATATACTGATTCATGGGCTGTAGCCAACCATTTGGCTGGATGGTCAGGGACTTGGAAGGAGCATGATTGGAAAATTGGCAAGAAAGACATTTGGGGAAGTATGTGGATAGATCTCTCCAAATGGGCAAAGGATGTGAACATACTTGTGTCTCATGTAAATGCTCATCAAAAAGTGGCTTCAGCAGAAGATGAGTTCAATAATCAAGTAGATTGGATGACCCACTCTGTGGATTATCAGCCTCTTTCTTCAGCTATTTCTGTCATTGCTCAATGGGCCCATGAACAAAGTGGCCATGGTGGCAGATATGGAGGTCATGCATGGGCTCGACAGCATGGACTCCCACTCATGAAAGCTGACTTGGCTACAGCTGCTGCTGAGTGCCAGATCTGCCAACAGCAGAGACCAACACTGAGCTCCTGATATGGCACTGTTCCCCGTGGCAACCAATCTGCAACCTGGTGGCAGGTTGACTACATTGGACCACTTCCATCTTGGAGGGGACAAAAATTGGATAGGTTATGCTTTAAAAGTAATATGTGTGTCAAGTTGACAAAGGGTCAATTGTGCTGGATAGCTTTAGTGCCAACTTGACACACCTGGGTTGAGGGAGCCTCAGTTGAGTAATTTCCTCTATTGGACTAGCCTGTGGCCATGTCTGAGGGCATTTTCTTGATAAGTGATGTGGGAGGGCCCAGCCCAGTGTGGATGGTGCCACCCCTGGGCTGGTGGGTCTGTGTTGCATAAGAAAGCAGGCTGAGCAGGGGCCAGGGGAGCAAGCCAGTAAGCAGCATTCCTCCTTGGCCTTTGCTCCAGCTCCTGCCTCCCTTTCGTTCCTACCTTGGGCTCCCTAATGAACTGTGACCTGGGAGATGTAAGACAAATAAACCCTTTCTTCCCCAAGTTGGTATAGGTCAGAGTATTTTGTTACAGCAATGAAGAAAAAAATAGGACAAGGGGTTAAAATATGATACATCTCATTAGGAAATTATTGCTTCATATATGAAATAGTATATTATTTTAATGATGGTAATAACTGAATGAAGTGTATTTTGTGTCCTAGAACAACTCCTAAAAGTAATAAACAAGAAATTTTAGCTAAAATATATCCTAAATTAAAAAGGAATAGTCTTTAAATTATTTGGTAGAAGGAAGAAATAGACAATAAATGGGCATGTGTTTCCATAGAAAGATGTCAGAATTGAATACTCATAGATAAGAATGAAATGAAAGATACAGGAATTCATGATAAAAGCTGCTCATCTGAGATACTCCATCTACACCAGACAGGTTTACAGTTAGGGAAAATGGATGTGCTAATATATCATGTAATGACTATTTATAAGAAAGCACTGTGCTGTTTCAGCATCCTGGTAGACTTCTTTGACAGAATATTTCTTGAAATGACCAAGGATGCTTGACTTAAAAGATTAACTTTCAATAAGATGTAACAAATCTGTTAGAACATAGTATCAGAGTTTCAAAAGAGATACAGCTAAAATTGATGCAGCTACAGGGAATAATAAAGATCTGCAACTTTCTGGACAATTTTACTCTTTTTTTGTTAAAAGTTGTTTGAATGAATAGGAAAAAAATAGCTGTATTACAGAACATTTGTAGAAAACTTAAAAACCAAAATTACATAAAATTAATTGTGAAATTCTGAACACTAAAATTAAAAATTGATGAGTAATGACTAAATTCAGTTTATAAAATGTCTTGATATATTTCAAATCATTTGTAATTTTCAAATCATGCTTTTCGACTATCAAAAAATTACAGATTATATGGAAAATACATGTGGAAAATATATATTTGTAAAGCCAATCACAGTTGCAGAAAACTGTAAAGAAATTTAGAAATATTTGTAACATTGCTTTAGTTGGATTTAATATTTAATGTGCTGATTTTTAATTAATATTCTTTTATCAATATTTTCTACCTTAATTTACTTGTTATTACCTTTTGTATTTCATTGATCATTATTTTGTACCTCAACTGTAGTAGGTGAGGTTGAAGAATGTGGGTTTCCCGATTGAAATAGCACCAACCACAATGTTAGAGATTTACTTTTATAAACAAACTTAAATCATTAGATCTTTAACACAGGTATAAATAATTCCATATTAATCAGGATAAATGAGGATGCTGTGTGCCTAGTGTTCAAGGCCCTCTCTAGCTGTATCTCATGTGCACACTGTGCCGGTAGAGGCTGCTTGCCCTTTGTGTTTTGAATGTCCATGTCATCCATGTCTTTGGCCTTTGCTCCCCTGCTGCATCTACCAACTTTAGTCTTTTTTATTTCATTTTTGGAACTCACATGTTACTTATTTGTAAGATTCAATGTAGTGTTGCCTCCTTCATTATTTTACTCTTTGATAATGCTTGGAAAATGAAAGTCTCTATGATCTGATTCATTTGTCAGAAGAAAGTAGCACCACGTGAATCAGCAATTGCAGTTTCAAGTGTGAATATAATCACCTAAGTGTGTATGCATCATTTCAGGACAGGAACATGTGTGCCTCCATAAGTTCAAGAATAAAGCAATACTTAACATATTTATTCAAGTTATATTTTTCTGTCTCATCTATCTCTCTCTGTCTCTTTCTGTCTCTCTCTCTGTCTCTTTCTGTCTCTCTCTCTCTCTTTCTCAGTCTCAATGTAGCCTCATCTTGCCTGAAAATCACTATGTAGGCCAGACTGGCCTCAAACACAAAAGGTCTGCCTCCCTCTACCTCCCAAGTTCTGTAATTAAAGGCTTGCACCACCATGTCTGACTCATTATATTCTTAACTATAGGTAGTTATTTATAACAATAGAGTTTCAGAATAACATTTTAAAATATTTTGTTATACACAGACATTAATTTCTATTTATAATTTTATTGGTTGTTATATTTTTTCAAAAATAATTTTATAAGATTATAGTAGTAGAGGTATGATATTAATAGTTTTTTTAAACAAGAATTAGCAAGATAATAGGGGTGTATCTAAACAAGGTGTGAATCTAACCAAGAAATAGAACATAACTGGAGAAAGCCAATCTGAAGCTGGATTATAGCAGAACATGAGGCAACTCTGAAAAGAACTAGAGAAAGTTGTGCAGATCATGGTCTGACAGGGGGCTTGTAATAGTCTATTATGATGTGAAGGTATAAATATGTTTATTTAGTTGAGAGCATGCACATGATAAGTCGACAGTTTTCTTTCAGTCACTCGACTACAATGGACATATACTTTCCGCTCTATCTCCTGCTCTCACATTCTCAGTACACTAATAATATCACCCACCTGCCCATCACTCTGTCACTATCCTCAGCTAATTTTATTTCTTTTTACTTTCCTTTCTCCCTCCCTTTCTCTGTCTTTTCCCATTTTCTGCACCCCCTCTCCCTCCCTTCCTTCATACTCTTGCTTCTTTTTCTTAACTTTTAAAATAAGATTTTTGAGAATTTCATACATGCATATAATTTGTTTTGATCAAATCCATGCCCACTCCCTCCCCTCCAACTCCTCCCATATCTCCCCATTACTTTTTTCTGATAACTTCAGGTACTCTTTCTTTCTTTGTGGAGGAGGGGATTTTGTTACTCTAACATTTCCCCCTCTGAAGAGGTAGCCCCTAAAATCTTTTAGAGGTGAGATAAGAGCTCCCAAATAATTTTGATACTTTTGGCCTTTGGAGCAGAGGCCCAAGGACATTTTAAGTTTTAGCCAAGAAACTGGCTACTTTTCTTTGCGGTCTTTATACCCTAACTGCTTAGCCAATGCTACCTCCTATTCTTATCACACCATCCTCTGAAGAGGTTACCTGAATTGCCAGTAGGGAATCAGGATGCAGATCACTCTGGCTTCTTCGTTGCTGAATAGGAATGCAGGATGAGGCAATTGGGGTGCCCCTTCAGTGGGTCTATCTAAAAGACTGCCAAATTACATAACTCTTATCTGTAGGGAGAAGAGAAAGTCCTTGAGTGGTGCCTAGGAGATGTGAAGGAGAGATAAAGGCAAGAGTAGTTAGCATTACAAGTTCTAGACAGGACACCAGAAAAATGTTAGAAGGGGGCAAATCTCAAATGTTCTTATCAGAGTCCATTGGACTTTCTTGAAAAGAGTTTCCAAAAGCATTCCTCTATTGGGTTTCTGTTCATTTATCTTCCATCTGCCAAGGTTGGACTGGAAAGTGATGCACACAGAATTTGTTTTCAAGCACTTTGATAGCTGTTGGAGTGTCTAGAATCAGTGTCAGTTCCCTCTCAAAGGATTGTAGACAGGGGGAGAAAACAAATTTAGCCATCATTTTAGAATAGTGGGTTGTCTCCCTTAGCTACAGGTGAGCACTACAGTGTTACAGACCAAGGTTTGAAGTCTTACATCTGAGTGGCACTTTTTGCTTAGAACCAAAATCATCAGTGAGAAATAACTGTGTATCTAACATTTATATAGATTTAAGTTTAATGTCTGGGAAATGTAATCCCTCAAAATCTTAAAGAAATATACTGATCACTTTACTCTTTGGTTATATTTTACTTTTGGGTGTTTAAGACCATACAGTTGGCCAAAATTAACCCATTTATTTTTACTCTTATGGTCGTTTGATGATATGTTCCTCAGGGATCACATGGGCTTGGGAGCAGCCCCCAGGTCCTTTCTTTTTACGAGTTCCATCTACGTGAAGATAAGTCGATGACCCTACTTGACTGTGGCTGGCTTCACTTGGAAGCATGGAGGAAATGTTTCCCCTGTGTTGACCCTCCTCTTTGTAGACTGGACACTGGTTCAAATCCATCTGGTGGGGTCTCCATGGCCTCTTTGAAGAGGAGTACAGGTGACTCACCACAGTTACAGAGCATTTTGAGAGATGCTTCATAGTTCCCTGTAATGTAGTCGACCTTGGAGGGCAAGGAGCAAAAACTGTCCTTTAAGTCCCTCTGACCAGATTAGTATATGCCTCAAAGTATGGCTGTTAAACATCCAAGAAGGTTAGTTCCACCAGTCTGGTACTTTTAATTGCCATTTGCCATGTAGATAAAGCTTGGACAAAAACCTCCCCTTCCTCTCTCAGGCTCTATGTGCATCCATCCCAAAGATGCACACTTGGTCGAAGAGGACGACTTTCCCTGACAGAGAAGGACGAGTCTCTGGTCAAGTGTATATGAGTAGCTGTGATTCCCTGCTAGAACCTCCAAACAAGCTCTCTCTCTTCTTTGCTCTAACTTCCCTCTTTCCCTCCCTCCATTATGTGCCTCTTCTTACTTCTTTCCTTCCTATTGCTGGTCATCAAATCTAAAGTCTCAGACATTCTAGAAAAGAACTATATCCACAGCCTCTTTGGCTTCTTTTAGGTAATAAGTCCGTAGCTAGCAGATTCCCACTGAGTTCTCTAATTCCATCTTTCTTTCTTTTTTTTTTTGATATCTTTTTATTAACTTTTTAAATTTCATACATTTCCCATTTAAATCGACACCCTCCCCCATCCATACTTCTTCTATCTCCCCACCAAACCCTATGCACTCTTCCATACATACTGAGTCCCATTCACTCAAGTGTTTGGACCCAAATGTTCTTTAGTATAAATTTGCCCACTGGAGTCTAGTCCGCCCATCTAGTGGTTGTCTGTCAGTCATCCTCTTGCTCACCCAACCACAATCAGTCTCAAATAATTCTCAACCTAGTGCTTGCCTGCCACCTTTTCTCGGCTCCCCTTTGGACCCTTTGAGCTGACATAGGTCCACATTAGATGCCATAGCTGCTGCAGGTGCACATGAGCAAGCCTCCAGTGGCCTGAAGACCTCCATCTTCTTATCTTCATGAACAAGCCCTGGCTCTTACAATCTTTCCACCTCCTCTTCTGCAACGGTCCCTGAGCCAAGAGTGGGTGAGATTCCATATAGCACCCCCATCCTACACTTATCAGTCTCTTATTCTCCAAAACTAAGGCCCAACATTATCTGCAAAGGTATTATATATACATTTCATCTTAACTCCAGGACATGGGCCTTCTTTGGTCTGTCACATCTATGGCATTCTCTGACTTCTACTTCCCAGTATTATAAAAGAGTTTAATGCCCTCCTGGAATGGCTGCTGACTTTGGATTCCAAGATGTAGTCTCATGGTTAGGCCTATGTATGAGTCCTTAAAGGGAAATAAAAATCAAGTTCCCCTTATTTGGGAGGACCATCAGAAGGCTTTTCATAAATTAAATAATTTTCTTTGAGGCTTTCAAGTTACCAAACACAATGGGCTTTTAAAACCACATATTACTGAAATCCTGGGTGTGGTACTAGGAGTTCTCAGTGAGGCCAAATTTGTGATATTTGGTTAATTATTTTGACTCAGAGACTGTTTAACAGCTTTGGAACTAGATCTTTTGAGTTTCATAGTGGTAAATGCTATTCCTATTATTATATTAGCAGTGATTCTACTAGTCTTTGGACTTTGTGTTACTAGCTGTACTATTGATTTTATCTCTTCTCATTTCCCAAAGCAGTCTAACTACATGTATCTGGATCTCCCTTATCATACTCTGAGGCTTAAAATCAACAAGATAGATAACCTAAACTCTTCTGTGAAAATTTCATAAAATAAAAATGATTTTAGGTTATGAACTCTTGAGAAAGGATAGATAAGTAACGAGTTAAATATTAGTAGGCTTAGAGGCCACTGGGGATGGATACCCACTATCTTCTGTTCCTTATTGGTGACCTGTAAAAACACGAATTCAAAAAAGCAGGAATCTATATCTCCCTTATTAAGGCCTATTTTCTATTGTTTTTTTCTCTTTTGGGTTATTTCTTTGCCTTTACTTCCCTGTTTCTTTTCCATTATCCTGGATTCTGTAGTTATGTATGGTTGCATACTTATTTATAAGAGCCTGGTTCTAGGATCCACATATGAGGGAGAACATATGTCGACTTTTTTTCTGAGTCTGCATTACTTCACTTAGTATAACAGTTTCTAATTCCATCCATTTACCTTCAAATTTCATGATTTCATCTTTCTTTACTGCTGAGTAAAATGCCATCATATAAATGAACCACATTTTCATTATCCACTCATCAATTGAGGGACACTTAGGTTGCTTCCATCCCTTAGCTATTGTGAAAAGAGCAGCAACAAACAAGGATGTACATGTGTCCCTACAATAGGATGAGTTCTTTGGGTATATGCCAAGGAGTGGTATAACTGGGTCAAATGGTGGGTTCATTTGTAGTTTTTTAAGAGTTCTCGACACTGTTTTCCATAGGGGTTGAACAAGTTTGCAGGCACACCAGCAGTGGATGAGTGTTCCCCTTTCCCTTCATCCTCTCTAACATTTGGTATCATTTGTTTTCTTGATCTTAGCCATTCTGATTGGCATAAGGTGAAATCGTAAAGTAGTTTTAATTTTCATTTCCTTAATTATTGGGAATGTTGAACATCTTTTAAGATGTTTCATAGCCATCTTTACTTCTTATTTTGAGAACTCTCTGTTCAGCTCCTTAGCCCATCTTTCAATTGGGTTGCTTCTTGTCTTGGTTCTCTGTTTTTTGAGTTCATTATAAATTCTGGTTATTGAACCTCTATCGGATGTGTCGCTGGTGAAGATTTTCTCCCATTCTGTGGGTTTCCTGTTCGCTCCCCCAGTTGTCTCCTTTGATGTACAGAAGCTTTTTAGTTTAATGAGATCCCATTTGTTAATTCTTGGCCTTGTTTCCTGGGCAACTGGTGTCCGGTTTAGAAAATCCTTTCCTACACTTATACCTTGTAGGTTATTCTCAATGTTTTCTTCTAATAGTTTCAGAGTTTCAGGCATTACATTGAGGCCTTTGACCCATTTGGAATTGACTTTTGTGCAGGGTGAAAGATAGGGGTTTAGTTTCATTCTTCTACAAGTGGAGATTCAGTTTTGCCAGCATCATTTGCTGAACATGCCGTCTTTCCTCCAGTTAATGTTCTTGTCCCCTTTGTCAAATATCAGGTGGCTGAAATTGTATTTACTCATATTTGTGTCTTCAATTTGGTTCCATTGGTCTATAGGTCTATTTTTGGGCCAGTACCATGTTGTTTTTATGACTATAGCTCTGTAATACAGCTTGAAATCTGGTATAGTAATACCCCCGGGATTGCTCTTAGTGCTCAGGGTGTTTTGACTATCTGAGGTCTTTTGTGCTTCCGTGTGAATCTTAGGATAATTTTTCCAATTCTGTGAAAAATATCATGGGATTTTGATGGGCACTGCGTTAAATTTATATATGAGTTTTGGTAGGATATTTATTTTCACAATGCTTCCAATCCATGAGCATGGGAGGCCCTTCCATCTCCTGATGTCTTCCTTAATTTCTTTCTTTAAAGATTTAAAATTTTCATTATAGAGCTCTTTAATGTCTTTGGTCAGGTTTACTCCGAGATATTTTATTTCATTTTATTTTTTTGCAGCTATTGTGAATGGGAGTGTTTCCATGTGCCCTTTCTCTGATTGCTTGTTATTGCTATATAGAAAGGCTTTAGACTTTGTAGGTTAATTTTGTAACCTGCAACTTTACTGAACGTGTTAATTTCTAGGAGTTTTTGGGTGGAATTTTTGGCGTCCCTTAGATATAATATCATATCATCTGCAAAAAGGGATAATTTGATTTCTCCTTTTCCAATTACCACTCTTTTAATTCCCTTCTCTTGTCTTATTGCTCTTGCAAGAGTGTCAAGTACTATGTTAAAGAGAAGTAAGGATAGTGGACAGCCTTGTCTGGTTCCTGATTTCAATGGGAATGCTTCCAGTTTTCTCCATTTAGAATGATGGTGGCTGTGGGTTTGTTACCATATGGCTTTAATTATGTTGATGTATGTTCCCTCCAGTCCAGTTCCCTCTAGGACTTTGAGCATAAATGCATGTTGAATTTTGTCAAAAGTCTTCTCTGCATCTATTGAGATGACAACGTGGTTCTTGTCTTTGAACCCATTTATA
>NW_008340588.1:3500118-3524649 GCF_000622305.1 Nannospalax galili
TTTTCTTTGAATAAATTAAGTAATATTGGATGCAGATCTTCTTTAAATGTCTCATAGAATTTTGCTCTAAATCTATCTGGTCGTGGGGTTTTTTTAGTCGGGACATTTTGTATTACTGTTTCAATTTCTTTTTGTGTTATGGGTCTATTTAAGCTGTTAATCTCTTCTTGGTTTAGTTTTGGTGGTTCCCATGTCTTTAGATATCCATCCATTTCTTTTAGGTTTTCAAATTTAGTAACATATATGTTTTTAAAGTATTCCCTTATAATTTTCTGTATCTTTCTGGTGTCTTTTGTGATATTTCCCCTTTCATCTCTGATTCTGTTGATTTGGAGGTACTCTTTCATCCTTTTGGTTAACTGGGTTAGTGGTCTGTCAACCTTGTTTATCTTTTCTAAGAACCAGCTCTTGGAGTTGTTGATTCTTTGTATTTTTTTCTTTTGTTCAATTTCATTAATTTCTGCCCTGATTTTTGTTATTTCTTCTTGTCTGCTGGGTTTGAGTTTCATTTGCTGTTGCTTTTCAGGGGTGTTGAGTTGCAATGTTAAGTCATTTATTTGCATTCTTTCTGATTTTTTGATGTAGACATTTAGAGCTATAAACTTCCCTCTAAGAACTGCTTTCAGCATGTCCCAGAGGTTTTGACATGTTGTCTTGTCCTTTTCATTTAATTCCAGGGATACTTTTATTTGTTTCTTAATTTTTCTTTTGACCCATTCATCATACAGGAGTGTGTTGTTTAATCTCCATGTGTTCATGTGGTGGTTACTCCTTCTTTGGGTATTGATTGTAAGCTTTATTGCATTGTGGTCTGATAGAATGCATGGAATTATTTCAGTCTTTTTGTATTTGTTGAGGCTTCTTTTGTGCCGCAGTATATGGTCAATTTTGGAGAAGGTTCCATGGGGTGCTGAGTAGAAAGTATGTGCTTTGATGCTTGGGTGGAATACTCGGTAGATGTTTGTTAAGGAGATATGTATAAAAATTGGGTTAGTTTAAGGGAGGGGGAGGGAAGGGTATGCGAGGAACCTAGGGCATAAAGGGAAAGAAGCAGCTCAAGACAAGTAAGACCACAGGAGAAAGTTATTATTATGGGAAAGGGGGGCAATAGGGGCACCTTAAGAGGGAAAACCATGATGGAGGGGTGAGACAATGTGAGAGATAAACAATTCCTAGCTAGCTTTGAAAACCAGTGAGAACTATAATACTACTACAACCTACTGACAAATTATACATAGCGGACCAAGAAATATGTGTCTAGGTAAGGATTATATGAGAATAACTGGTCTTTGCCTAAGATTTATCTATATGATACACAGTAATTAAAAATACCAGACTGGTGGAACTAACCTTCTTGGCTATTTAACCAGACATACTTTGAGATCTATAATAATTTGATCAGAGGGACATAAAGGGCACTTTTTGCTCCTTGCCCTCCTTGGTCAACTAGTTCCAGGGGACTATGAGCATCTCTCAAAATGTCTTATAATGGTTGTGGGTCACCTGTCTTCTTGATCAAGGAGGCCGAGGAGGCCCTACCAGATGGATTTGAACAAGTCTATAAAGAGGAGGGTCAACACAGAGGAATCATTTCCTCCATGCTTCCAAGTGAAGCCAACCATGGTTGAGCAGAACCTTTGACTTATCTTCACATAGGTGGAACAGATAAAAGAAAGGAGCCAGGGGCTCCTCCCAAGCCCATGTGACCCCTGAGGAACAGATCCTTAGACCACCTTAAGAATAAAAATAAATTGGTTTATCTGGACCAACTGTGTGGCCTTTAACACCCAAAAGGAAAGTATAACCAAAGATTAAAGGGGCCAATATAATTTCATAAGAGACCATATGTATAGCTAAAGGCTACATAGCAAGCAACAATGCCAGACAGGGGATAACTCCTTCTGAGTCGTTGGCCAGGGTGGCCAAAGGGATTCCCAGATAGTAACCCAGCATAGAACTGGGAAATTGAACTGCAGACCACAATCTTATCCAAAGGAATATTGACAATGAATACCGCTAGATGTGGAACAGCTGACCCTCCTAAAACAAAGACCTATAGCTAGGCTGACTAGATTCACCAGAAAGGCAAGTAGTGGGGAATGGCTGGGGGTACCGACAACATAGCAGACAGTGGCAGGGATATCAGAGTATAAGGGCTCTAGTGGGGGGAGGGAGGCTATGGGAGGGTGCTACCTGGGAAGTGGGTCTATAAAAAATTTCTTCAAAGCATAAAAATTTGCTCCTTTATAACTAGCACATGTGAAAAACATTACCAGTGAAATCTACCTGATGACTTTATATCCATGGTCAGATGCTAAGGAGCTCAGAAAGTAACTGACTGTGACTAGTAATGATCAGATATGTTGAGATTAGAAACGCATATGCATCTTAGTGTCAGTTGTATTAAAAATGATTTTTTCTGTATGAAACTGTGTATTTTAATACTGAAATGGAGATCTTTTTCAAAGTTTAAAACCTCATTTAATTTTATGTCTTATAGTGTTTATATGGAGTACAATATTGTATAACTGTATTAACTCATCTGTAAACCTAATAATTTACAGCCAATTTTGAAAGAGAAGCATCTTAGCTCGGAAGTTGGGGCCAGTGAGATAGATCAGCCAGTAAAGGTGCTTGCCACTCAGCCTGATGACCTGAGTTCAATTCCTGTGACCCACATGGTGGGGAGCAGGAACCAACTCTTGCAAATTATCCTCTGACCTCCACACAGGTAATGTGGTATGTGCATTCTCTTCCCGCCCAACCCCAAATAAATAAATATGCCAGGTGTCTTATATTCTTCAAGGGCAGGCAAGGTGTGAATGCTTCTAATCACAGCACTCGGTAGAGGTAGAGGTAGGCAGATCTCTGAGGTTGAGGCCAGCCTGGTCTACATAGTGAGTCCCAAGTCAGCCAGGGTTACATAGTGAGAGACTCTGTGAGTAAAATATTTTATATCTAACAATTCAACTGTAAATCTAAAAATTTATAGCCTATTTTGAAAAAGATGCATCTTAGCTCAGAAAATTGTTATTGAATATGTCAATGCTGTTGTAATGAAATGCTTCTTCTAAGTATGTGGTTATTAAATAAATAATAAACTGAAAAAAAGTAGGAGTCTTATTATTGGACAAAAGACTGTGATCTGAATCATATACAATGGGCAGAGATATGACATTCTGAATTGCTGGGAAGGTCATTGAAAGAAAACTAAACTTTCTAAGATTATTATCTAGTCATAAGTTCTCTATTAAACAAATAAAGAACAAAGACTATTACATCCTTAAGAGCCAGCCCAAATGGGCTTATCCATCACGTGGAAAAGACAACACAGCTTAGGAAAATGTGTGTGTTCCAGAGACCATAAAAATAGCATAAATCTAGGCTGGAGAGATGGCTCAGTGGTTAAGAGAATGAGTGGCTCTTCCAGAGTACCAAAGTTCATTTTGCAGCTTCCACATGGTGTTTAACAACTGTCTATAACTCCAGTTCAAGGGCATCCAATGCCCTCTTCAGACCTCTGTGTGCAGTGCATGACATGGGTGCACTTGCATGCATTTAAGCACTGCTCTCATACACATAAAATTAAAATAATAAAAGGTAAGGAGGACTATACAAATATCTATGGGAATAAAGGGAGAAAAAATTCTCCAGATACACAGTAAAAAAAAAAAAAGCAAGCATTAAGCAACCTTATAGATGGAAGAAAGCCCTTCCAAAAACTATATGGTTGTTAAGTGAAAATCCCAGTGCCAGAGGTGTGTCAATCCTTATGAGCTATTGGCCTGAGGGACACTAGAGTTCACCAAAATAAAAAGGCCACTGCCAAAAATGTTGGTTGTACACCAGAGGTGGACAGAAAAACCATATTGCTAAAGACACTGCATGATATGAGCACGGAAGAGGGAGAAATCCAACTTGGACTAAGCTGGAAACTCTCTGCCACGAATGGGTGGATTTCATGGTGCCAAAAGGCAACACACAGATGACTAGGGGAGAATAGTTCCTTATAATTCTCCTCAACGACAGACCTTGCGTGTTGCACTATCAACATACGAAACAAGATGTTCCTCTGGTGCAATAGTGGGGCACCTAGTGTATGTACAACCAATAAATTTTCAATTGGCTATAACCCACTCCTAGGGGTGGAAAACACATCTGTTACTGTAGACCTGGATGAACCCCTGTAGCAGGGGAGAATATAGGCCCCAGTGGGAAGTCACTGCAATTGTTTTGTTAGATGGAAATGATGCACCTGCTAAAGTACCAACGGACATTTGTCTTTACACCCATAGGATAAGTTATTAAGCAGTCACTGTTTAGATGTTCTTGCTTCTTTCTGTGTGTGTGTGTGTGTGTTTTTTATTGTAGATGGAATCCCACTGAAACTGGCCAAAACCCCATGGAAAACAGATGATGCAGAGATATGAAAATTCAGTCCCTTGCCACAGCAAGAGGAAGAGCATCCCACACCTACCACCCCCTCCAAGGCTCAGGGACTTTTGTAGAAGAGGTTGGAAAGTTGTAGTCACACTTCCTTCCCATGCTCAGTAACGCCTCTCACCCAAACAGTCCACCTTCGCTGCTTGTGGGGGGGAGGGGTAAAGGATATATAAGCCAAGAAAACCAAGAGGCACCTCTCTCACCATTATGTGCTGCTATTGGGAGGTCACAGGTTCTGTATTTTTGTGTGGACTTTACCATGCAGCCGTAAATGCAGGGTGCCCACTCTTTCATAAATAAACCCCTACTCTATGCTCTGTTAAAAAAATAATAAATAATACATATATATATATATATATATATATAAATTAATGAATAAAAATATTTTTAAAAATAGTATAAAGAATGACTAAAATGTAGATTTGGGCTAGTGTTATTTTTGACCATTATCCTTTGAAGGTGTGTTTTGTCCTGCAACATTGTCTTTGTCCACCTCCCATTCTCAACCCTTGAGAGAGAGTATTAAGGCTCTGCAATACATTACCTATCTTCTACATACACAAAAAAATCCTTCAAATTTAAATGTTGATTTAAAATTTATTAATATTTATTCATTTCCAGCATTTAAAATTTGTTAGTCATCACCAACCCTTACTTTGACAGTAAAGTATACTGTTTATTTTTTAAATTTATTTATTTCTATTTTATGTGTATTAGTGTATTGCTTGAATGTGTGTAAGTGCACGTTGTGGTCATCAAGTGGCTCCTCTCCTCCGGCTATGGCCACTCTCATGCTCTCTTAGTTCCCCTGATCAGTCGTCCGGTCCAGACCCCAGGGCTGGTGAGGAGACTGTGTCAGCAGAGCCACATTCAGACACAGGAGACTAGGTTCAGTGATGCAGACCTGGTTTATTGCAGGAAGGCACAAGCTTATTTAGGGGTAGTGGTCCAATCACAGCACAGCAAGTAGTTTAAAGGTGAGGTATCCAAGGGTGGTGCACAGTACAGTAAGTAGTTTAAAGGTGAGGTATCCAAGGGTAGTGCACAGTACAGTGAGTAGTTTAAAGGTGAGGTATCCAAGGGTGGTGCACAGTACAGTAAGTAGTTTAAAGGTGAGGTACCCAAGGGTGGTGATTAGGGAGTGCCGAGCTCTAGGCATCAGTCTCATGATCTCCCAATGGGAGCAAAATGTCACAAGGCATTCCTTGTGGCTCCAGCAGTTGGGCTGCTGTCTCAGGCCTGCTGTATGGCTATCAATAACACTTTCACCCTAGGCTCAAGTCTGTCTCCCACAGCACATATGTTGTGAAATGTTCACAGAGACCAGAAGAAGGTGTTGGATCACCTGCAACTAGAACTACAGACTTGTCAGCCATGTGGGTGCTGGTAACTGAACCCTGGTCCTCTGCTGGAACAGTCAGTGCTTTTAACTGATGAATCATTCCTCCAGCTCTAAGAATACTGTTCATTATATTTCTGAAGATTTGAATATAATAGATTGATTATTTTGATTAGTCCCATGAAACTACTTTGTTTTTGAACATATGTAAAACTATAACTAATTTATCAAAATCACCCTTTCTTCTGCATGAAATGACTAATGCTTGATTTAAAACTGCTATTTATGACAAATTGAATTTTGAAAATATTTCAAATATATTACTAAATAAGTCAATCAATACTTTGGAAGTCTACTAAATTTCATAGGAGAAACATAGTATTTGTTCACATTTGTTCATCAAAATGCAATCATAACTAATAGGAAAATGTATAATTTCAAAAAGTATCTTGTGATTATGATAGAGACCACCAGTAACTTTTATGTCAAGAGAAAGCTAATGTTAGCAATTCTTTACAAATGGATCCTGTATTCTGTGATTGATGGGAGGTGGCAAGTCTTATAATTGTGTTTGAGTATTCTCTTAAGTGTGTTCTGCCAGGAATGCATTAAATCACATTTACTACCCCCAGGTACTTTTTAATGCTTTCATTTCTGGCTCAGTTCCCAATCTAGAAAAAAATAAATAAATTCCTTTATATTCATGAATATATCTCTATTATCTTCCTTGTTGCTATCTTCTTTGGTCTTTTGATGCTTGAGTGATTCCCTTTGATGCCATTGTTAGTATTACATTCCACAAACAGACATAAAACATTATTAAATAGTTTTCCATATTCTGAGGCCAAAGATGTGATTCCTTCTCTTTCATTCTAAACCAAGGTACTGCATTAATCCTGTTTCTCCTTTGCAAGGAAGGCTTTCCTCCTGCATCTTATTATGATCATATTTCACACTAAATAACAACAACAAAAAACGTTTTGTAGAAAGTAGATCCTTAATCTCCTATAAAATTGAAATTTTCTTTTGGAATTAACATTTTAACATCCTTCCCTCCCCAGGATGCAGTTCATTAACTATCAAGCATTACTATAAATAATTTGTCTGTTAGAACTCAACAGTCAATTATGTAGTAGCATACTAAAAAGGAAGCAAGCTGGGGCTTTCAGAACCCAAAAATTCTATTGATAATAGTAAATACATATTAACAAAACTATGTACTTAAAAATACAGTCCTGTATGACACCTCATCTTCACTAACAATGAGAGTTCTTATAGTTTGTTAGAGTACCAAAAGTAGCTAACATGAAATTGCCATTCAGAAGTGAGCTTTATCAAGAGAAAGCAAGAGAGAGAGAGAGAGAGAGAGAGAGAGAGAGAGAGAGAGAGAGAGAGTCTGTCTCATGACCAAGGGCTGTGTGATTGGGTCTTGAGGTGGTGGACAATTAGGAGGTAGCTCATCTTATCAAGAGACAGCATGATAGTGTCTCATAGGGAAAGAGAAGCTTTCCTTTAAAAGTATGGGACTGGAGAGAAGACTCAGTGGTTAAGAGCACTGACAGCTCTTGCAGAGGACCTGGGTTCGATTCTCAGCACCCACATGGCAGCTACGAACCATCCTTAGCTTCAGTTCCAGGGGAATCCAAAGCCCTCTTCTGACCTCCATGGCCTTGCACTACATGGGTAAACTCACATACATGCAGGCAATACCCTCAAACACACATAAAAAATATAATAAATAAATAAATAAATATTTTACAATTACTTCTCAATTTATACAAGATTAAAAATTAGAAAATGTACATAAGATAAAATCTAATTTATATTTGAATATGAATTTGTACCTATTTCAGTATATGAAGAAATTTTTTGTTTTTTTCAAAATATTTTTAAACATTTTCTTTGTATCCTATAAATGAGAGTACACATTTGGTGATTTTCTTCTTGACTACAATACCAATGATAAATAAATTTATGAATGAAGTAATTTGACATGTTATGTTCATAATATTTTAAATTACTACTTAAATATTATGTCTGTTTTCATTGCACCATTATTATTTTTAATTCTAATTAATCTCAATCAATTAAAATCAAGGAACCTTTTCACAAAAATCTATATTTTTTATTTAATTCAGAATCATATTATGAAAAACAACATTATTTGATTTATCATATTAAACATAAACAACCTACTAAGGTCAAAAATGGAGAAAGAGAAAACAAACAGTGTGGAGATCCTTCCCAGACATACTGCCCTGCTATGCCCTCACTTCCAGATTTGGCTTGGTTCATGCAACTCCAGTGTTGCCCAGAATGGGGAGTTCCCCAGAGCTTTCTCTTTTTGAACAGCCATCCCCTCACTCCTAGTCATAGCTTATATCACATAACTCTTCAGCCTCTCAGTTTTTCAGAGAAGAACTATGACTGATATTTCTTAAACTATTGAAAACAATAGAAACAAAGTGAATACCTCCAAATCCCTTCTACAAAGTTAGTATCACTTTAATATGCAAACCAGGAAAAGAAAAGAGAGAGATTGAGAGAGAGAGAGACACACACACACACAGAGAGAGAGAGAGAGAGAGAGAGAGAGACAGCTACAGTCCAGTATCCCTAATTAAAATAGATGCAAAGATTCTCAATAAAATATGTGCAAATTACAAATTTTGGTGCTTCAAAATATCATCCACTATGATCACAGTTGGCTTTGTCCCAGAGATACAAAGATGACTTATTATGCATAATGAGTAATGAATAACTAATTAATGATATAAATGATCTAATTTTTATAAAAAAATTGCATTAACTCAGCTAATGTGGAAAAAGCCTGTGATAAAATTCTAACATGACACTATGATGAAAGTCCTGAAGACAGAAGGACTGGAGGGAACATATCTCAGCACAAGTAGGCCTGTAAGTGACAGTCTCACCGTCAATAGCATTATAAACAGAGAAAAGCTCAAAAACATTTCCATTAAAATCAGAATGAGACAGGCTTATCACTAGACACCCAAATTTTAAAAGAATGAATGAAGATGCAGTGCAATAACACAAGAGAAGGAAATTTTAAAAGGAAGACAAATTATCCACTTTTGAAATGGGAAGATATTATACATAGGATATCCCAAAAATTTCTACCAGAAAATTTTAGAAATGATCAACATGTTCAGCAGAGTGGAAAGATATAAAATTAACTTACAAAATTAGTAGACTTTCTGAATTCTGGTCACAAGCACACTGAGAAAGAGTTCATGGAAACATTCCAATTCACAATAGCCTCAAAAAATGTAGGAATAAACCAAACAAAGGAAGTAAAAGATCAGTACACATTTGAAATTTTTAATCTCTGAAGAGATTGAGGAGGATGCTAGAAGACAGAATGAACTTCCATGTTCGTAGGCTAGTAGAATTGTGAGAAAATGACCATCTTACCCAAAACAATTATGGATTCAATGCAATCCCAATAAACATTGCCATGGCATTTTTCACAGAAGTAAAAAAAATATGCTAAAATTCACATGGAACCATAAAAGAACTGAGAGAGCCAAAATTAACCTGATTGAAAAGAAAAAATACTCAATGTAGTACCATATTTCAAGCTAGCTATATCCCAGAGCTATTGTAATTAAATCAGCATGGTATCAGCACAGAAACATACATGAAGCTCAATGGAACAAAATAGAGGACCTTACGAATTCATGTAATTATAACCATCTGATACTAGATAATTTATTTGCACACTGGAGAAAAGATTACATCTTAAACAAATTATGCTGGGAAATCTGAATGCTCACATGTAGAAAAATGAAATTAGAGCCATGGCAATAACCCCACAAAAAAAGATCAAAAAAAGAAAAGAAAATAATTTAAATGAATCAAAGATCTCAAATCTCAATTTGAAACATGAAACATTGAAACTACTAGAAGAAAACATAAGCATTACCCTGCAAGATATAGGTTCAGGAAAGGACTTTCTAAGTAACACTTCATTCACTGAGGAGTGAAGAGCATTATTTGACAAACGGTAACTCATTAAAGCAAGTTTCCATACAGAAAAGAAAACGGGCTGGAGAGATAGCTCAGGGGTTAAGAGCACTGGTTTTCTTGAAGAGGTCTGGGATTCTATTCCCAGCACCTGCATGGTAGTTAACTGTCTGTAACACCATTTCCAGGGGATTCTGACACCCTCTTCTGACTTCTGCTGTCATTGCAGCATATAGGTGTACATACACACATGCTGGCAATATGCCCATACACAAAAATAAAAAACATAAAATAGGGCCTGGAGAGAGGCAAACACTGACTGATCTTACATAGGTCCTAGTTTAAATTTTCAGCACCCACATGGTGGTAAACAATCGTCCTAACTCCAGACCTTCCATGGTGAGATCCCTCTATCATCTCAGTTTTCAGGACTTCTTGAGTCTCTTGGATCCCTACCTGTCTCATACTGGCACATTCCTCCAGGTTTGTGGTACTGAGTGTCACTTCCTGAGACTTCCATATGTTCCATGATCTCAGATCTAAAAGATGCTTAAGTTGCTAGGATCTTTCTGTGCCCCAATTCCCCAGTCTCTCCCAGCCTAACCTAACAGTTGTTCATCTCACCCTGCTGATCCAAGACTGTGTGGAGTCAAGAACTCAACTAAAATTTGCATGGTTCTCTAGCTAAAATGAGACCACTTCTTACACCCCATTTTCACATCAACATAATGTGGCCAGAAACCTGAGTATCAAGCACTGCTTAAGTGAGTCATACATAATAGGGTGGAGAAATAGCAAACAAACATACAAACATTCAGCAAAGATTGGGTCACTTACCCATACCAATAAAAACAACCACACAAGTCCAGATGCTTATGTCTTATGAAAACAACAACAACAACAACAACAACAGCAGCAGCAGCAACAAAAACCACAAAACAGCATGAAGAACAAAGATGATATAGCTCTTCCAGATGTCAACCTTTTCATTGTAATGTTCTGTGAGAATGACAGCCTAAGAGATGAATTAGGCAGTGATTTCAAACCAGCAATTTTACCTAATTTTAAGGAGCTGAAAGAGGAAATGGAAAAAAGATATGAACACAAAGAAACCAGAAAAAATTGATTGAAATAACTGAAACAATTCAAAACGTAAAATTTAAAGACATATAATAAAGACATAGAATCTCTGAAGAAAAGCCAAACTGAAAGAAAACACGAAATGAAAACTTCAGGGGCTCAAGGATAATTTTAGATAAAAGTAGAAAAGAGGAAGTGGAAGAAATGGAAGGAGAATATCAGATCTCAAAGACAAGTTGGGGGAAAAGAGAGCTCATTCAAAGAATATATTGAATGGAATATTCAAGACCTCTGAGACACTATACAAAAAACCAAATATACAGATAATAGTACAGAAGAAAGAGAAGAAAATCAGATTAATGGCATGGAAAATATTTTCAATGAAATCACAGAAGAAAACGTTCCATATCTAGGGAGAGTGCCCTCAAGATATAAGAGGTATACAGAACACCAAGTAGAAAGGACCAGAAAAGAAACTCCCAATGTCACGTAATAGTAAAAACATTATACATACAGAATAAAGGAAATATATTGAATGCTGTGACCAAGATCAAGTCATGTATAAAGGCAGGGCCATGGAATAACAGCTGATTTTTGCAGTGGAGACTTTATAAGCCAGAAGGCATTGGGCAAATGTCATACGAGTTTTGAAAGAAGACAAAGTCCAGCCCTGACTACTATACCTGACAAACTATCACCTGTAATTGAAGAACAGAGAAACTTTTTCTATGATAAAAACAAATTTAAGGAATTTATATCATTGAAACCTGCTCTACAGACAATACTCAATGGAATACTTTGGTTTGAAGAAAAGTCTGAAAACTCTCAAGGGCACACAAGTGCCTACATCAGAAAATTAGAAATGTTTCATATAAATAAATTAATGAAGAAAATGATTGCTTTTGAAAACCTTGAACAAACTACAACTTAAAAGAACAGATTAGAAATGACAAAATCAAGACTGAAATTTATGAAATAGGAACAAAGAAAACAAGACAAATAATAAATAAAATAAAGATTCATTTCTTTGAAAAAATTAACAAGATTGAGAAATCATTAGCTAAATTAACCAAAATAAAGATAGATACTGAGGATCTAAATTAATAAACTAACTCAGAGGTGAAAAGGGAAACATTACAACAGACCAAAAGGAAATCCAGAAAACCATAAGGGCATAATTTAAAAATCTATATTTCTCTAAACTTAAAAATCTGAAAGAAATGGATATATGGCCTCACAAAGTTAAATCAAAATGGTATAAATAATTTAAACTGATATGTAACAATCAATGAGCTAGACACAGTGATTAAAATCTTGCAACTGAAACCATCTCAGTACTAGATGTCTATAGCATAGAATTCTGCTAAGCCTTCAAATAAGCAATAATACCCATATTCTTCAGTTTATTCCATAAAATACAAAAGATAGGAACACTCACAGATTGCTTCTATGAAGCCGGTATTTCTCTGATTCCAAAATCCTACAAACACCAATATATATATATATATATATATATATATATAAATAAATATCCTTTCTAGATTTCAGATACATAAAAAAGATTATCCACCATGTTCAAGTCAGCTTCATCCTGTATATGGTGAGGTTGATTCAAACTACATAAATCAATATATGTTATCCACCACATAAACAGACTTAAGAACTGAAATCACATGATTGTCTCATTAGATATTGAAAAGATCTTTGACAAAATGGAACATCCACTTATGATAAAAGTCATAGGACATCTAGGGCTATAGGAGACATATCTCAACACAATAAAAGAATTATCTGACAAACTCACAAACATCATGCCAAATGTAGAAATACTCAAAGCATTCCCATTAAAATAAGGAACAGGACAAAGATGGCCAGTCTTTCCATTCCTGTTTAATATAATACTTGAATTTTTAACTAGAGTAATAAGACGAAGGAAATAAAGGGAGTAAACATTGGAAAGAAGTCAAAGTAACCGTAGTTTTGGTCAATACAATTGTCTACATAAAAGATCCAAAAGATCCCACCAAAAAGCTTTTAGAGCTGAAAAACACATTCAGCAAAGGGGCTTGATATCAAATTAGCATACAAAATGTGAGTAGCATTCATATACCAATGGTAAACAAACCAATAAAGAAATTAAAGAAATAATTGCATTGACAAGGGAGTCAAATGCCATAAAGTATCTTGGAATAAACCTAAAAAAGAAAGTAAATATCTTGTACAATAAAAACTAAGACATTTAAGAAATTGAAGACAGCAGAAGATCAAACAATCTCCCATTCTCATAGATCAGTAAGATTAATATTGTGTCCACCCTAGGAAAAGAAATCTAAATATTCAATGCCACACAGATTAAAATTCCAACCCAATTATTAGAAAAATTGAAAACAAAAAAGGTCTCCTGGCTGGAGAGCTAGCTCAGTGGTTAAGAACACTGACTGCTCTTGTAGAAGACCTGGGTTCAAATCCCAACCCGCACATGGCAGCTAACAACTGTCCATAACTCGTGTTCCAGGGGATCTGACAGCCTCTTCTGTCTTCTGCGGGCATTGTATGACATGGGTGCATGTACCTACAAGCAGGCAATACACATAAAATACAAATTCTAAGTAAAATATTTTAACAAAAGAGAAAAAGATCTCAAATTTCATATGGAAACACACGCAAAAATAACAAGATGCCCAAAATCATCCTGAACAATTAAAGAACTACTGGAGGCCTTCCATCTCTGATCTCACATTATACTACTGCGGAGCTATAGTAATAGTAAGGAAACCAGCATGGTACTGGCGTGAAAACAAACACATTGTTCAGTGGAATATAACTGAGGACCCATATTTAAGTCCACACATTTACATGCACCTGATTTTTGACAAAAAAGTCACAAATGCACATTGGAAATGACAGCATTTTCAACAAATTGCGCTGGTCTAACTACATAGCTGCATGCAGAAGAAAAAAAAACTAGATTTCTATCTCTCACCATGCAACACACTCAACTTCAAATTGATCGAGGACTGTAACATAAGAACTGATACCCTGAATCTGATAGAGAAGAAAGCCAGTAATACACTGGAACTTTTAGGCACAGGAAAGGACTTTCTGAACAGGATACATATAGCACAGCCAATAAGACCAAAATTGACAAGTGGGACCATATTAAATTTAAGTTTCTGTACAGTTAAGAGTACACCATCATTAGAGCAAAGAAGCAACCTGTGCAATGGGAAAAAGTCTTTAACATCTATAGTTCTAACAGAGAATTATTTGTAGAGTATATGAAGAACTCAAAAACTACAAATCAGGACAGACAAACCAATAAAAAATGGAACAAGGAGGTATACAGGGAATTCTCAAAATGATAGAACACCATTGGTTGAGAAATACCTAAGAAAATGCTCAACATCTTTGACATCAGGTAAATGCAAAATAAATCACTTCAATATTTCATTTTACCCCACTCAGATTGCCTAAGATCCCCAAAACAAATTAGGACCTATGCTGGAGATGATGTGGGTTTAGGGGAATATTATTCACTGCTGGTGGGAGTTTAAACTGGTGCCAGCACTGTGAAAATCAGTATGAAGATTCCTTAAAAAGCTAGAATCAATCTTCCATTTTTGACCCAGTCCTACCAGTTATTGGACATACAAAAAAAATAAGAAAAGAAGAAAGAAAACAACAACGAAACAAAACAAAAATTTAAAAACACAAAGCAACAATAACAAAAACCCCTCTATATCCTACTACAGAGATATTTGTTCATATATTTTCATTGCTTCCATGTTCAAAAACTCAAAGACATTTCCAAAGGCTTTTAGCCAAGAAATGGAAACACCCTAGTTATTCATCAACTCAGGAATGGCTACCTAATGTACTTTTATACAATGATATATTATTTAGCTACCTAAACTTGAAATTCACAGGTAAGTGGATTGAACTAGAAATAATCATCCAGAGTGAGGTAACTCAGAAGAAGAAAGGAAAATGTCATTCTCATATCTGGATGCTAACTTTGAGGTAAATACAGTGATATAAAGGTGGAAGGAAAAATAATAGAGTTTAACGGATTAATTGGGGGTGCAGAATGGGAGGGGATGGTAGATGGGGGAAAAGCGGGAAGGATAATCATTACTAAAGTACTTTGGAAAAATCCATATGGAAACCTACCACTACTAAAGCTTTTTTTAAAAGTATATACGTATACATTACAAAAGGAGATTAAAGAGTTACCTTGTAATAGTGAGGCATTGCACCTACTAGACAACATAGGCTAGCAAATTAAAAGATTAATTTCAGGAATCAACCTCCTCTCTTGAAGTTGTTGACTAGAGGTTCCATAGACCCTCAAACAATATTGCCATTTCCCCTGCTCTTGATATTCAGGCACAACTTGATGGTAAGAATCTATTGATGAACACAGTAAATATATGAGCAATAGGGGGGATAACAAGGAGAAATCAAGATGATAATGACTTCAAAGCTTCATGTCTACTGACTATCTTGAATAGTGTTGAAAGGTGCTATGCACACTACTCTAGAAACAATTGTTAACATTATCCAGCTATGATTTCTACATGCTTCAACAACAACTGACCCAGCATGATATGACTTATACATAAATAGTGGCAACAATATTGTGGGAGTAACCAATCATTTTCTAATTAGGTTAATGGACTCATATCTGACAATGATATTAGTCTTAGGAGCATATAGCTAGACAGGCCACCAGCCATAAGAAAGGGCTGGATATTATTACTCTGCTAAATAAATATAGTATTAAAGTAGCACCTAATGACTTACTTTTAAACCCATAGAGTAATGCATCTCACAACTCTCACCAGAGAAGTTTATTTATGTAACAGATGATGACAAACTCACAAATCCACAACTAGTTTATATGAAGAGAATAAGATACTGCAGCATGATTATCCCTGAACTGGAAACTTTATTATAGCCTACCTTCAAAATTTCAGGAATCATTTGGGGAAGAGGTGCATATTGATCCTCTGCACCAACCAACCCAATTCTTCGGTTTAGTTTCCTAGAGAACTCAAAGCCTGCTCCAACCTCCAACTTACCTTTACATACCTGAGGCCAGCTTCCTTCCCTGCTTGGCTTCACCCCCAACCTGTCTGGGATTCCTGAGACCAGTCTCCTTCACAAATAAGTTTGTCCCTACCCACTGTGCTTTGACTCCCACAACCTGACTCAACCTCCAAGACCCACATCCAGATCCACCCACTATGTCCTGATTCTTTGTACCCAGACCAATGCAATTATTCAGTTTAGTTTCCTAAAGCCTTCACAGCCTGTCCCACCCACAAATTGCCTTTACACACCTGAGACCAGCCTTCTATCCTGGTTGTCCCAAAGCTCAACTTGCCTGGGATTCCTGGGACCAGCCTCCTACAATTACTACTGAAGATCACCTGAATCCTACCTCCAAGTAGCCAGCCTCCAAAATAGTGCTGTGCCTGCTGACTAGGGGGACCCAGATCTTAAGAGGAAGCCTGAGAGCATTGGATACTTGTCTGACAGGGGCCTCTTTAGGAACTCCTGAGCAATTACACTAAAGCAACCAGGCCCCTTCAATACAAAATCAAAAGATAGACTCTGAAGCCTAGTCCAAACGTTTTCCATACCCAATAAGAAAACAACAAAGACACATAAATATACAAACAAAAACAGACATAAACTCATTAAAGGAATGTTTTAGTCTCACAAAAGAATCAGAAATAACACCAATATAATTTCATAAGGGTCCATATGTATAGCTAAAGACTACATAACAAGCAACAATGCCAGACAGGCGAAACCTCCTTTTGAGTTGTTGGCCAGGGTGGCCAAAGGGATTCTCAGGTAGTAACCCAGCACAGAACTGGAAAAATGAACAGCAGACCCCAGTCTTATCCAAAGGAATATTGACAACTGATTACCGCTAGATGAGGAAGAGCTGACCCTCCTAAAACAAAGACTTCTAGATAGGCTGACTAGATTCACCAGATGGACAAGTAGTGGGGAATGGCTGGAGATCCAAACAACACAGCAGAGAGTAGCAGGGATATCAGAGTATGAGGGCTCTAGTAGGGGGAGGGAGGCTATGGGATGGTGCTGTCTGAGAAGTGGGTGTAAAAATAAATTAATAAAATAAAATAAAAAATTTAAAAAAGAAACAACAAAAGAAATGCATATGTCAAAGTCACAATGAAAAATTTACAAAATGAAAAACCCAAATAATATGTCCCCAAAAGCACCTTCCTACAGAGAAAGTGTAAAATGAGAACCCCCTAGAGATAACTCAGGACACAGAATTCAAAAGAACAAGTATACACATGATAAAAGAATTCACTGAATTTAAAGACCACAAAAACAAAGAAATCAAAGAAATGAAGGAAGAGATAAACTTCTAAGTGAATTCACAAAAGAGAAAAAATGAAGGATAGGCTGAAATGAAGAAGGAAGTGAAACAATAAGTCACTTAGAAAGGGCAGGAAAAAGCCTCACAAATGGAATGAATGAAATGGAAATAGAATATCAAGATGGGAAGACAAAGTTGACAAATTGGACCACTCAAGCAAAGACTATGAAAAAACTAAGAAAACACAGGCACGGAATATGCAGAAATTGTGTGACACCATGAAAAGACCAAACTTACATGTCATAGACATAGAGGAAGGAGAAGAATCTCAAGATAATGATACAGACCAGGTCTTCAACAGGATTGTACAAGAAAATTTCCAAAAATTAAAGAAAGTCATGCCCTTACAAATAAAAGAAGCACATAGAACTCCAATTAGACAAGGCCAGAAAAGAAACTTGCCATGGCATATAGTGAAAAAACTAAATACACAGAACAAAGAGAGAACACCGAAGTCTATGAAAGAAAAGCAACAAATCACATATAAAGGAAAACCCATCAGAATTATAGCTGATTTTTCATTACAAACCATGAAAGCCCAAAGAGCCTGGGCCAAAGTATTCCCAGGTCTGAATGAACACAGATGCTAACCCAGAATAATTAACACACCAAAAATGTCTATTATAGTTGAAAGGGAAAGAAAATTCTTCCATGACAAAAATAGGCTGAAAGAATTCATGTCAACAAAACAATCCCTTCAGAGAGTTCTTGCATCAAACAAAGAGCTGAGGACAGGAGCAACGATACCCATGAGGTAACAGAAAGAAACTGAACAAAGGTATAACTGTACAAATGCACAGTTAGACCAAGAATGCAACAGAAATCAAAATGACAGGGATCAATACACATCTTTCAATAATAACTTTAAATATCAATGGACTGAACTCCCCAGTCAAAAGACACAACCTAGTTGAATGGATTAAGAAACAAATCCACCTTTTTGTTGTCTGCAAGAAATCTATCTCACCTTCCAGGACAGGTACTACCTTAAGGTGGAAGGATGGCAAAAATATTCCAAGCAAATGGTACTAAGAAAAAAACAGGAGTTGCAATTCTAGTATATGACAAGATAGACTTCAAACTAGAACAAATCAGGAGGTAAAGAGAGTTACTTAATTCTGATCAAAGAAATAATCATGGATAGACACACACATGATATATACATATATTATAATATATATACCAAACTCTGGTGCACCCAACTTCATAAAAACATTACTACAGGTCTTTAAGACACAGATTAATCCCAACTCATTAATAGTAGGGGTCTTCAATCCCCCACTGTCTCCATTACACAGGTCAATGGGACACAAAGAAACATAGAGACATCTGAATTAAACAATACCATACATCAAGTGGACCTAATATATATCTACCGAATATTCACCCAAACACCAAAGAATATACTTTCTATTAAGTGCCCCATGAAATAGTCTTAAAAATAGACCACATACTGTAGCACAAAAAAAGCCTCAACATATACACAATTTGAAATAATTACATGCATTCTATCAGACCACAATGCAATAAAGCTTAAAATCAAGACCATAAGTAACCCAAATAACTATATGAACTCATGGAGATTAAACAAAACACTCCTGAATGATGAATGGGTCAAAGCAGAAATTAAGAAAGAAATAAAAGTATTCCTGGAACTAAATGAAAAGGACAATACAACACAACAAAACCTCTGGGACATACTGAAAGCTGTCCTTAGAGGGAAGTTTATATCTCTAAGTGCATATATTAAAAATCAGAAAGAACACAAATAAATGACATAACATTGCACCTCAACACACTTGAAAAGCAACAACAAATGAAACCCAAACCCAGCAGACAAGAAGAAATAACAAAAATCAGAGCAGAAATTAATGAAATAGATACAAAGAAAACAATACAAGGAATCAATGAATCTAAGAGCTGGTTATTTGAAAAGATAAACAAGACCAATATACCCTTACCCCAGTTAACTAAAAGAAAGAAAGAGCAAATCCAAATCAACAAAATCAGAGATTAAAGAGGAAAGATTACAACAGAGAACAAAAAGATCCAGAAAATTATAAGGGAATACTTTAAAGCCCTATACAGTATTAAACTTAAAACCTAAAGAAAAAGAATGTATATTTAAAATCATAGGAATTACCAAACTAAGCCAAGAAGTGATCAACAGCTTAAGCAGACACATAACACATAAGTAGATTGAAAGTAATACAAAATTTTCAGATGAAAAAAAAAGTCCAGGCCCAGATAGATTCATAGCAGAATTCTACCAGACATTTAAAAATGATCTATATTCAAAACTACTTAATTTATTCAATAATATAGAAACAGAAGGAGAACTTCCAAATTCCTTCTATGAAACCAGCATCACTCTAATACCCAAACTAGATAAACTAAACTATAGACCCAGATTCTTAATGAACATACATGCAAAAATTCTCAACAAAATACTTGCAAACCTCATATAGGCACATATCTAAAACATCATCCATCATGATCAAGCTGGTGTTATTCCAGGGATATAGGGATGGTTCAATATACCTAAGTCAATAAATGTCATAAATCAAATAAATGGACTCAAAGACAAAAAAACACATGGTCATATCAATCAATGCAGAGAAAGCCTTTGACAAAAATTCAACATGCATTTATGTTCAGTGTTCTCTAGGGAATTGGACCAAAGAGAACATACCTCAACATAACTAAAGATAATTAAAGCTATATACAACAAATCCACAGCCAACATCATTCTAAATGGAGAAAAACTGGAAGCATTCCTATTAAAATCAGGAACCAGATAAGGCTGTTCACTATCTCCACTCCTTTTTAATACATTGCTTGAAACTCTTGCTAGAGCAGTAAAACAGGAAAATGAAATTAAAAGAGTACTAATTGGAAAAGAAGAGGCCAAATTACCTCTTTTTGCAAATGATATAATTTAGAAATGCCAAAAATTAGACCAGAAAACTCCTAGAAATGGTTAACACTTTCACTGAGGTGGGAGATTATAAAATTAAATTAGAAAAATTGGTAGCCTTTGTATATATCACTAAAAAGCAATTGGAGAAACAGTACATGTAAACCCTTCCATCCTCAACAGCCTCAAAAATATATCATGGAATAAAACTGAGTATGTATCCAGACATAACTGCAGGGACCAGAATAATGAAAAGGAACCAGGGAGGTAAAGGGAAAGAAAGAATCTGAGAGAGAAGAACAGTAGGAGATAAACAATGCCTAGCTAGTTAAAAGAGAAAAAAAACAGAGGTAATCATATTAATCTAACAACCTAACGAAAAATTATACGTACATTAATTCTATATGAGTCCATGTGTATAGCTAAACTCTACATAACATGAAACAATGCTAGACAGGAGAAACCTTCTTTTGAGTTGCTGACCAGAGTGGTCCAAGAGACTCCCAAAATTACTCAGGCTAATGCCTCAACCCTGGATGTCCTTCCATAACTTGAATGTGAAGACCCTACTGCTGAAGTCAGACCATACTTCAGACATAGGATTTGGAGCAATACTTGTGCAACTGAGCAGAAGTCATTTCCCCTGAAGGCTAGCTCTCATAGCTTTGGAGAACGCTATGAAGGTAACAAAGGAAAATATTAATCTATGGTACAATACCAGGTTCAAGAACAAATAACCACATCAGTGGCCAGCAGAACATATGCCACTGGTGCAGTAGTGGCACTTTCATCTTGGGGTCAATCACCAGCTACCTAATTGGACTAAAAGTCAACTCAATGAGAGGAAGCTCAATTGTGGTGCTGTAAACATAACCAAACACACATGACTGAAATGGTCACAGATCTTAGAGAAAACCCCAAGACTGTCATACTCCTAGACTAATGTGATTTCTTACTATGTATAAAATATTTATCCTCATATTACAGACAAATTTCTGAGTCACCACTTTTCAAAGCACCTCATTTTGCACCAATTCGGCTCTATTAGCAATTACCACAACTGGTCATACACAGACATTGTCTGTGAATTTCCCAGGCCTAAGGGACACATCTACAACACAACCTCTACACCTAAGTCTCATGGAACATAGAACAGGGGTAAAGAAGAGGACACTAATGAATCTCTCAATTCTCACTAATGAAGCTCCTTCAGGCAGTGGAGGGACATGAACAGAAAAGGTCACAAATGGCCAAAGCATAGAGATCAAGAGTTTGCTAAATGCTGGCCCTTGGATAGGACTCCTTTATTAAACTTCATTCATCCAAGGTTCAGGTACCATCAAGAACCGGGGGTGGAAAGATTGTAAGAAGCAGGGACGAGGTATATGTCCATATAGAAACAGAGTCCTACAAGTTCCTGAGGACTTGCTCATATGATTGTTATAGCAATTGTGTCAGTATACACAAGTCCCATGGAAACTCAGGCAGAAAAAATCCAGCATAGAAATGGGAAAATGAACAACAGTCCCCAATCTTATCTGAAGAAATATTGGTAACTGATTTCTGCTAGGTGAAGAAGAGCTGATCTTCCTAAACAAGGGACTCTAGATAGGTTCATCACCTCTCAGTTGATGGACTTACACTAGCAGAACGTTTGGGGACACTGACTTGAAATAGAGGGCCTTAACAGGGATGACAGAGTATCTAGACTCTGGGTGTGGGAGTACTATGGTAGTGTTCTAGATGGGACACAAGTATAAAGATGATTAAAATTTATTGAAATCTTCTACATGAAATACCTAAAAATTCAATAAAAGGAAACCTGAAAAAAGATGTCAAGGAATTGCCTTTACCTGAGGGCTGGTTCACTTGGGTATTGAAGTCAATGTGCTGCCAATTCTTAGAGAGGACAGTGTGGTTTAGCAAAGTTAAAATTCATGATTAGTTGCTGTAGAGGTGACTGGAGAGCAGGAAGATGGTGTCAGAGGTGGATAACCTGGTAGAATGCCTATCAAAATGCTTCCAGGAGGATGGATTGGATATCTCTTCCTTATCAAGTGAATGTACTAAAAGAACATGGAAGTGTAATCACCTTCTACTGGGAGGAACTGTGTGTGGTGGATGTTATTACAATATAATTGGGATAGAATCAGTGAAGGCCGAGACAGATGCCTGAGCAGATTTTGAACATGGAACTTGAGGACACAGAGGAAATTGTTTAAACTAGAAGTAGACTTCTGAGCGTGGAAGGAGGCTCTCCTTCAAGGAAGATGGGAAGACAGGCAAGTTTGGAAGAATTACATGGGAGCATGACAGCAGAGGTTAAATGGCTAATGAGCAATATCCCAGAGAATTAAGACAGAGATGAGCACAGGTGGAGATCATGTCAGTCTCTTCAGGAATAACAGTCTGTGTCTGCTTCTGTGGAAGTCCTGCTATTAAAGATTGCATAGGCATGGTTTGGGTACCCCCCCACATTGGTCATTTGGTTGTATAATGTCAATCCTGTAGCATGAGGTAGTATGGTCACTTGGTTGTATTTTATCAATCCTGTAGTATAAAGAGGCCATCTACCCTGGGAACAGAAGGAATGAACTCTTTCAGGAAACTTTTCTTAAATTTTTCACAAACAAAAGCTAAGTCTTAAACACTATGCTTGTGCATTTTAATGATTTGTCATTATACTGAAAGAAATTCCTCCAAATACCAAATAATTTCCATTGTAGAGTTCCCTGATTATTGTTTAAGTGCACTGGTAGTATCTGGTGGCAATTGCGCTTTCTCTTTTTTATTTTTTATATATAATATTAAAAATAACAACTGATAGAATGGCACAGTAGAATCTAGTATATATGTTTTCTGCTTATTTCCCTTTTAAAAACCACTAATATTGGTTTTATTTCTAAAAAAAAAAAACTCGGGGTAAGGCAAATTCTATATATAGTCTAGTGCCTTTGGCTAACCATAAGACATTGAATAGATAAAATTTTCTAAGAGCCTATATATAACGTTAAGTGTTATTGTAGCACATAATATTGACAACAAGAGCAATGAAGACCACAAGAGTTCCCTCAGGAAGGGTATGGACATGTCTGAGCTGTTAGTGCTGATGGTTTCCTGGGCATGTGTTCATTTTTAAACTCAGCTAGTTAATACATGACATAAATACAGTTTTCTACATGTTATTTACATCTCAATAAAGAGGCAAAGAAATGACTAAATGAACAAAATGATCAACTTTTTGAAATCTTGAAAATGAATAAATTAATAAGCTAGATCATAAGATTTAGTTTGCTTAAACAACCTATAAGTGTCATCATTTTATTCTTGAACTACTTAAGCATTCAAAATTTGTTTCCCTGGATGGATTGTCTCTGCTTGATTTTCTCAGAAACTGTTTGAACTTTATTCAAATTGCATTGCCATTTCTCTTTGAATCAAAATTTGTGAGTCACAATGATTTATTTCAAGTGAGTGTGATTAAGTCATTTTAACTAAAGGTAATTTTTAGCAAAATACTTTCTTTTAAAAATGTATATAGAGGTGATTTCAGTTTAAGTCAAGAGTCACCACTCTTTATTTTTTTGGAAAGGGAAGGGTTTATTTGGCTTACAAATTACAGCCTATCATGAAGGAACCCTGGGCAGGAGCTCAGGGAATGAACCTAGAGGTAGAAATTGAAACACAGGCCATGGAAAACACTGCTTATTAACTTTCGCCTCTGGCCTGTGTTCAACCTGCTTTATTTAAAATTTATAATCAAATTTTTGTGTATTTTATACAGAACATCTTAATCATCTTTATAGTCCCTTCTCCATTGGCCCCCTCCCATAGCCCACTCCACTGGAATTCATACATTTTGTCATTTGTATTGAAGCCTATCATGTCAAGTAAGTGTCCCCAGAAGTCCCTCAGTGCAAGATCATCCAGTCTATCTTGAATCCCTCCCTTTAAGAAGATCAGTTCTTCCTCACTCAGCAGTAACCAGCTGACAATTCAACTAGGATTAGGGCCTGCTGTACATTTCCACAGTTCTGTGCTGGGCTTTTGTCTTCTTGAGTTTGCGTGGTTCTTGCCTATGCTGTATGTTCATATGAGAAGGGTCCCAGGAGCCTGTAGGACTCTATTTGTATATGGTCATGTGCCTCCTCTCTGACTCTTACAACCTTTCTGCTCCCTCTTCCACCGTGGTCCCAGGGTGGGTGGAGGAAAAAAAAGTGTAATTCTTGGAAACTGCTGGCTAATGGGAAGAAGAGAGTCATTCTCTTTATAGGGTTAAGCAAGCTCTAGTGGATGGAGCCACACTGAGTACACTTGGGTCACAAATTTGAATCTCTAGGAATA
>NW_008340588.1:3524715-3533909 GCF_000622305.1 Nannospalax galili
GAGTCTAAGTACTATCAACATATATTGTAAAAAATTTTCAAAAATTCAGTTAAAAGGAAAACCCTCCTGCCTTAAAAAAAGGTGCTCATTATTCTTAACAACTAGAAAATGGTAAATTAAATCTAGTTTGAGATTTGAGATTTCATCCCTCCCTAGTCAGAAAGGCTAATATTATAAAAACAAGTGACAGTAAATACTGGTAAGAATATATGGAATATGTTAACTTCATTCACTTTACACTGGATTGCATTTGCTAATACACACATGCACACAAACACACACACATACACACACGTGTGAGTGTGTGTTTGTATCTGTGTTATCCAGGATTATTTAACAAAAATCAAGGCAAGGGATACCTCTGTTTGATTTTTGTTAAGGGTGGTGAAATGAATGCCTAAAATAATACTTGTTATTGCTATAGTCCTTGAATACCTCCCAGAACTTGTAGCTAAGACCCTATTGCTGAAAATACCACACACTTTGGACATGGGACTTGGAGGATTTTAGCTGGATGGATCTGGGAGACTTTTCCCTTAGGTTAACTCTCATAGTATTAGAAGGTGCTGTTAAACATGCCGTGTGAAAAGCAATACATTGTCCTAAGGAGATGTAAATCCTATGAACTATACCAATGACCTGCCTATGAAAATATCCCTACTGTTGCAATAGTGGCACAATTTTATTAGGGTTACCAAAAGCTCTCTAATTGGTCTTAAGGCCCATTGAATGATACTCAATACTTGACTGGTTGTACAAATTTACAAAAATACCTGTGGCTAGAGATTTCATAGACCCTAGAAGAGAACATATTATTGTCAGTTTATTAAACCAATAAAATTTTTCACTAGTCTGAATACATATCCTTATATACAGAGATAAGCCAAACTCTCTCACCATTCATGACAGAAATGTCTTTTACAACAGATGAAGATTGTTACGAAGTTCTACAGCCGGTCAAAATGCTGAGAATAAAGTATTATGGGAAGTCCAATCACAATTTATACATCTACTATGTAATCCCTGTAGGTAGGACTCAGGGAACATCTCAGAAGAGTGTGTGGCAAGACTTTAAGAGCCAGAGGACCATGATACCTTCTGCTACATACTGTTTTCTAGACATGAGAGGGAGTTGTACCATGAACTCTCCCCAATATAGTTGTGTAAACAAGATGTGCATAATGACAACACAAGATGACATGCCAGTGTGGATTGTAGAAATTTCACAATGTCTCACTTCTAAATGAAGAGCTAAAAGTGATAAATGGCTGTTGTGGAGGAAAGAACCAACTCCTTAGTAGCCAGCACTAAACACATATACATATAACCTCCACTAAACAGATTCAGAAGATTTTATCTATCTACCACCTATCTATCTATCTATCTATCTATCTATCTATCTATCTATCTATCTATCATCTATAATCTATCTATCATCTATCTATATATCTATGACTCTATGCAACAATAATTATTAAAAAAGAGGTAATGAAATTATGAGGGAGTGGGAGAGGCAAGGAACGATTTAGAACAGAGGAAGGAGGAAATTATGCAAATACAGTATTAATATATTAAATTCTCAAACAAATAAAAAGATAATAGACCTAATAATTCTGATACTATTAGTTAAATAATATGAAATTGTCAGAAATAAAATATTATAGAAATTAAATGAAATAAAAAAGTTAATTTATATCGGTATGCTATACATATTACATATTACTATACAATGAAATATATATACCAGATATAATAATATATTAATATATACTAGTATGTTGAAAGATATATGATACAGTATATGCTAATGCTGTGTTGCATACCAATGCTAAATATTTCAATGAGAGTGTAAGAGAAATAATAGTCCAAGAAGGAGCAGCAGCCTAGTTTTTATTGTTCCTTTTAAGAAGAAAAATACTACACAGAGTTCATAGGAAAGAGATTAAAAACATTTAAAATTATAAAAAAGGATAAGTGGTGAAAAGACCAGCCACAGGCCTCTCTCCTACCCACAGGCCTCTCTCCAGGGTAAATCCACTGCGCCCTCTGTGCCTTGACTTCCTCAGCCTCATTCACCTCCCATCGCCCCCACCTGTCTTTCCTAGTTTGGGTTCTTTCCCATTTCTTGTCTTGTTGCCCCAGACACCTGTGGAACCAATACTGCTTCCTGATCCTTTTCATCCAGACAAACTTAATGGCTTCTCGGCCTCAGGAGCGCTGCTTCTGGGCCTGGCCCTGCCCTCACCTACCTCTGTTTCCCTGGGCCTGCACCACCCATCAGCCTCTTTCTGGGACATGGTGGTTGGACTTTCCTCTTTCTGATCCTTTGCATCCAGACTTACCAAGCTCCTCAGTGCAGTCCCCAGGAGTCCTTGTGGCCTCTTCCTGCCCCATCTGTCTTTGCATCTCTGAGTGACATGGCCACCAGCTGCCCTAGACCAGCATTTTCCTTGGCCAAGCTCCCAGGCCAGTCCAACCCACAAATTTCTGAGCCAAAAATTGTTCCTGGAGGGATCCAGACCTTAGGAGAAAGCCTGAAAACATCTGACCCTCATCTGAATTGGGCCTCTGTTGGAACTCCTGAAGAAAAAAGCAATCTGGCCACTCCAATATAAAATCAAAAGAGAGAACTGCAATCTTAGATTAACCAGCTTTTCATGCCCAAAATTAAACCACAAAGACACATAAATTTCACAAAAAGAAGCAGACTTAAACTTGAAGGCCTGAGTCTGACACAAGAATCAGAAATTACAAAAGAAATTCACATGTCAAAATCACAGAGTAAAAATAATAACATGAAAAACTAAATAATATATCCCCACTAAATACCAGTAGTCCTCTAGTGGAGTACAATGAGAATACCCTGGAGATAATGCATGACATGGAACTCAAAAGAACAATTATAAACATGATAAAAGAATTCAGTGAATTTAAATAATACACAAACAAATCAAAGAACTGAAGGAAGATAGGGATAAACATCTGAATGAATTCAGAAGAGCTAGAAATATTGAAAAATACTCAACTGAAATGAAGAAGGAAGTGAAACACTCAGTAAGTCAATTAGAAACGACAGGAGAAAGCCTCACCAATAGGATGAATGAAACAGAAAACAGAGTATCAAGACTGGAAGATAAAGTGGACAAATTAGACCATTCAAGTAAAGATTATGAAAAATTTAAGAAAAGAGAAGAGTGTAATATGCAGGAATTGTGTGACACCATGAAAAGACCAAACTTATGAATCATAGGCATGCAGGAAGGAGAAGAATCCCAAGATGATGGCATGAACCAGATCTTCAAAAGAATCATGGAAGAAAATTTCCCCAAAATAAAAAAAAAAGACATGCCCATACAAATACAAGAAGAATATAGAACACCAAACAGACAGGACCAGAAAAGAAACTCTCAAGGGCACATCATAGCAAAACCACTACACGTATGAAACAAAGAGATAATTCTGAAAGCTGCAAAAGAGAAACAAGAAGTCACATATAAAAGAAAACCAATTAGGATTACAGCTAACTTTTCAGCAAAAACTTTGAAATCCAGAAGAACTTGGTCCAAAGTATTCCCAGTTTTAAATGACCACAGATGCCAACCCAGATTACTATACCCAGCAAAAATGTCTATTATAGTGTAAGGGGAAAGAAAAATCTTCTGTGATATAAACAGGCTGAAGGAATTCATGTCCACCAAACCAGTCCTTCTGAGAGCTCTGGAATCAATACAAAGAGCTGAAGAAAGGAATGACTAGACCCAAGGGATTGTGGAAAGAAATCCAATGAAGGCATGACTGTGGAAAAGAACAGTTATCAAGAATGTAAACAGAAATAAAAATGACAGGATTGAATAATCATCTTTCATTAATAATTTTAAATATTAAGGGACTGAACTCCACACTCAAAAGACACAAACTGTGTGAATGGATTAAGAAACAAAACCCATATTTTTGTTGTCTGCAAGAAACTCATCTCACTTTCAAGGACAGACACTATCTCAAAATGAAAGGATGGAAAAAGTATACCAAGCAAATGGCCCTAAGAAAAAAGCAGGCATAGCAATTCTAATATCTAAGAAAATAGTCTTTAAACAAAAACTAATCAGAAGAGACAAAGAGGGCCATTTCCTTTTAATTAAAGGAACAATGAGTCAAGAAGATATTATAATCGTGAACATATATTCACCAAACTCTGGTGCACCCAACTTCATAAAGACAATACTACAGGACTTTAAGACCCATATTGACCCCAACTCATTAATAGTAGAGGACTTCAGTACCCCACAGTCTCCATTAGATAGGTCAACAGGGCAGAGAGTTAACAGACAGACAACTGAATTATAATACCATATATCAAATGGACTTAACAGACGTCTACCGAGTATTCCACCCAAGCACCAAAGGACAAACTTTCTACTCAGCACCCCATGGATCCTTCTGTAAAATAGACCATATACTGGGGCACAAAACAAACCTCAACAAACATAAAAAGACTGAAATAATTCCATGCATTCTATCAGACCACAGTGCAATAAAGCTTACAATCAACACCGGAAGAAGTCCTAATTGCCACATGAACACATGGAGATTAAACAACACACTCCTGAATGTTGAATGGGTCAAAAGAGAAATTAAGAAAGAAATAAAAGTGTTCCTGGAATTAAATGAAAAGGACGATACAACACAACAAACCCTCCAGAACACACTGAAAGAGGTCCTTAGAGGGAAGTTTATAGCTCTAAGTGCCTACATCAAAAAATTGGAAAGAACACAAATAAATGACTTAACATTGCAACTCAACATACTTGAAAAGCAACAGCAAATGAAACCCAAACCCAGCAGACAAGAAGAAATAACAAAAATCAGGGCAGAAATTAATGAAATTGAAACAAAGAACACAAAGAATCAACAATTCCAAGAGCTGGTTCATTGAAAAAATAAACAAGATTGACAGACCACAAGCCCAGCTAACCAAAAGAAAGAAAGCACAACTCCAAATCAACAATATCAAAGATGAAAGGGGAAATATCACAACAGACACCAGAAAGATACAGAACTTTTAAAGGCAATACTCTAAAAACCTATGTGTTACTAAATTTAAAAACCTAAAAGAAATGGATGGATATCTATAGGCATGGGAAACACCAAAACTAAACCAAGAAGAGATTAACAGCTTAAACAGACCCATAACACAAAAAGAAATTGAAACAGTAATACAAAACCTCCTGATTAAAAAAGGCCAGGACCAGATGGATTTACAGCAGAATTCTTTCAGATATTTAAAGAAGACCTGCATCCTATACTACTTATTTTATTCAAAAAAATAGAAATGTAGGGAGAACTTCCAAATTCCTTCTATGAAGCCAGGATCACTCTAATATCAAAGCCAGGTTAAGATACAACCAAAAAAGAACACTGTAGGCCCATGTCCTTAATGAACATAGAATCAAAAATTCTCAACAAAGTAATTGCAAACTGCATACAGACACACATCAAAAATATCATCCACCGTGATCAAGTTGGCTTTATCCAAGAGATTCAGGGGTGTTTCAATATACGTAAGTCAATAAACGTCATAAATCACATAAATGGGCTCAAAGACAAGAACCACATGGTCATCTCAATAGATGGAGAGAAGGCCTTAGAAAAAATTCAACATGCATTTATGTTCAAAGTCCTAGAGGGAATTGGACTGGAGGGAACATACTCAACATAATTAAAGCCATATATAACAAACCCACAGCCAACATCATTCTAAATGGAAAAAAACTGGAAGCATTCCCATTGAAATCAGGAACCAGACAAGTTTCTTCACTATCCCCACTTCTCTATAACATAGTACTTGAAACTCTTGCAACAGCAATAAGAGAAGAGAAGGGAGTTAAAGGGGTAATAATTGGAAAGGAAGAGATCAAATTATCCCTTTTTGCATATGATATGATATTTTATCTACAGGATGCTAAAAATTCCACCTAGAAACTCCTAAATATTAAATCAGGTTCAGTAAATTCTAAGGTTACCAAATTAACCTACAAAGGTCTATAGCCTTTCTATATACCAATAACAAGCAATCAACTCCCCCTTCATAATAGCTGCAAAAAATTAAAATATCTTGGAATAAACCTGACCAAAGACATTAAAGAGCTCTACAAGGAAAATTTTAAATCTTTAAAGAACGAAATTGAGGAAGACATCAGAAGATGGAAGGACCTCCCATGCTGATGGATTGGAAGAATTAATATTGTGAAAATGACCATCCTATCAAATGTCATATATAGGTTCAATACAAATGCCAATCAAAATACCCATGACATTTTTCACAGATTTGGAATAACCTATCTTAAGTTTCGTATGGAAACACAAAAGACCTCGGATAGCCAAAACCACCCTGAGCACTAAGAGCAATGATGGGGGATTACTATACCAGATTTCAAGCTGTATTACAGAACTATAGTCATAAAAACAACATGGTACTGGCACAAAAATAGACCTATAGACCAATGGAACAAAACTGAAGACCCAAAGATGTGTAAATGCAATTTCAGCCACCTGATATTTGACGAAGGGGACAAGAACATTAGCTGGAGGAAAGACAGTATGTTCAGCAAATGGTGCTGACAAAACTGGATCTCTACTTGTAGAAGAATGAAACTAAACCCCTATCTTTCACCCTGCACAAAAGTCAATTCCAAATGGCTCAAAGACCTCAATGTAAAGCCTTAAACTCTGAAACTATTAGAAGAAAACATTGGGAAAAACCTACAAGATGTAGACGTAGGAAAGGTTTTTCTAAATGGGACATTAATTGCTCGGGAAACAAGGGCAAGAATTAACAACTGGGAGCTCATTAAACTAAAAATCTCCTGTGCATCAAAGGAGACAACCAAGGAAGCAAACAGAAAACCCACAGAATGGGAGAAAATCTTCACCAGCGACACATCCACAGAGTTTTAATAACCAGAATATATAACGAACTCAAAAAACAGAGAACCAAGAGAAGAAGCAACCCAATTAAAAGATGGACTAAGGAGCTGAACAGAGAGTTCTCAAAAGAAGTAATGATGGCTATGAAACATTGTAAAAGATGTTCAGCATCACTAATAATTATGGAAATGCAAATAAAAACCACTTTAAGTTTTCACCTTACCCCAGTCAGACTTGCTAAGATCAAGAAAATAAATGAAACTAAATGTTGGATCGTATGTGGGGAATGGGGATCACTCAGCCACTGCTGATGGGGCTGCAAACTTGTTCAAGCCTGATGGAAAGCAGTGTGGAGAACTCTTAAAAAACTATAAATGAACCTGCCATTTGACCCAGTTATACCACTCCTTGGCATATACCCAAAGATCTCATCATATTGCAGGACACTTGTACATCCTTGTTTGTTGCTGCTCTTTTCACAGTAGCTAACAGATGGAAGCAACCTAAGTGTCCCTCAATTGATGAAGGTATAATGAAAATTTGTTTCATTTATATGATGGAGTTTTACTTATCAGTAAAGAAAGATGAAATCATGAAATTTTCAGGTAACTGGATGAACTAGAAACCTTTATACTAAGTGAAGTAACACAGACTCAGAAAGAAAATCAACATATGTTCTCCCTCATATATGTGTCCTAGAACAAGACTCTGATAAATAAGTATGCAACCAGACATTACCACAGAAAAAAGGATAATGGAAAAGAAACAGGGAGGTAAAGGAAAAGAAATAATCTGAAAGATAAGAACAGTAGGAAACATGCCTTAATAAGGGAGATATGGATAAAAATTGGGTTAGTTTAAGGCAGGGGGGAGGGAAGGGTATACAGGAACCTAGGGTATCAAGGGAAAGAAGGAGCTCAAGAGAGGTAGGATCTTAGGAAAAGGGTATTAGTAAGGGAGAAATGGGAGAAATGGGGGTGCCTTAAGTGGGAAAACCATGATGGAGGGTGAGACAATGTGACAGATAAACAATGCCTAGCTAGTTTTGAGAACCAGAGGGAACCACATTACTCCTACAACCTACTGACATATTATACATAGCAGATCAAGAAATATATGTCTAGGTAAGGTTTATCTGAGAACAACTGGTCTTTGCCCAAGATTTATCTACATGACACACAGTAATTAAAAATACCGGACTGGTAGAACTAAACTTCTTGGGTGTTTAACAGACATCCTTTGAGGCCTATAATAATTTGGTCAGAAGGACATAAAGGACACTTTTTTGCCCTCCTATGTCAACTAGTTCCAGGGGACTATGAGTATCTCTCAAAATATCCTATAATGGTGGTGGGTCACCTGTCCTCTTGATCAAGTAGGCTGAGGAAACCCCAACAGATGGACTTGAACCAATGTCTAGTCTATAAAGTGGAGGGACAACACAGAGGAATCATTTCCTCCATGCCTACAAGTGAAGCCAACCATGGTCGAGCAGGACCTTTGACTTATCTTCACAAAGGTGTAACTGGTGAAAGAAAGGAGCCAGGGCTCCTCCCAATCCCTTGTGACCCCCCCCCCAGGTGCAGATCCTCAAACGACCTCAAGAGTAAAAAAAATTGGTTTATCTGGACCAACTGTATGGCCTCAAACACCCAAAAGGAAAGTATTACCAAAGATTAAAGGGCCAATATAATTTCATAAGAGTCCATATGTATAGCTACAGGCTACCTAACAATCAACAATGCCAGACAGGTGATACCTCCTTTTGAGTTGCTGTCCAGGGTGGCCAAAGGAATTCCGAGGTAGTAACCCAACATAGAACTGGGAAAATGAACAGCAGACCCCACTCTTATACAAAGGAATATTGAAAACTGATTACCACTAGATGAGGAACAGCTGATCCTCCCAAAATAAAGACCTCTAGATAGGCTGAATAGATTCACCAGAAGGGCAAGTAGTGAGGAATTGCTGGGGGTTTTGTCAACAACACAGCAGATAGCAGGGATATCAGAGCATAGGGGCTCTAGTGGGGAGGAGGGAAGCTATGGGAGGGTGCTATCTGGGAAGTGGGTGTAAAAAAATAATTCTTCAAAGCATAAAAATTTGCTCCTTAATAATTAGTAGATGTGAAAAACATTAACATTGAAATTTACCTGATGATGACTTCATATCCATGCTCAGATGCCAAGGAGCTCAGAAAGCAAGTTACTGTGACTAGTAAAATCAGATATGTAGAGATTAGAAATGCATGTGCATCTTAGTGTCAATTG
>NW_008340588.1:3534058-3542379 GCF_000622305.1 Nannospalax galili
AAAAAATTTACAGGCAATTTTGAAGCAGATTCATCTTAACTCTGGAAATTGTTATTGAATATGTCAATGCTGTTGTAATGAAATTCTTCTTATTATTGTATGGCTATTAAATAAATAATTTTAAAAAATAGTTAAGAAAATAAAAAATAAATAAATTGGTTTATCTGAGTCAATTGCAGCATTTTAAAGACCCAAAAGGAAAGTATAACCAAAGATTAAACTGGTCAATACAATTTTTTAAGACTCCATATGTAGAGCTAAAGGCTACTGTCCTAGTTTTTTACTTGATTACTGTGACAAAACACTCTGACCACTACCAACTTCAGGAGGAAAGGGATTATTTATCTTACATCTCCTGGGTCACAGTTCATCAGGGAACACAAGGTAGGAACTAAGAGGAGGAACCTCTAGGCAGGAGCTGGAGCACAGGTCATGGAGGAATGATGCTTACTGGCTTGCTCCCCTGGCCCCTGCTCAGCCTGTTTTCTTATTCAACACAGGCCCACCAGCCCAGAGGTGGCACCATCCACAGTGGGCTGGGACTTCCCACATCACTCAACAATCAAGAAGCTGCCCCTTGGACATGGCCACAGGCCAGTCCAATGAAAGCAAGTCCCCAGTTGAGGCTCCCTCAACCCAGGTGTCAAGTTGCCACTAAATCTATCCAGCACAGCTACAAAACAAGAAACAATGCCAGACAGGAGATAACGTTCATTTGAGTTATTGGCCAGCGTGTCCCACAAGACTACCAGACAGTAACCCAGCAGAGAAATGGAAAATGAATAGCAGACCACAATCTTATCTAAAGGAATATTGACAACTGATTGCTGCTAGATGAGGATCAATTGATCTTCCTAAAACAAGGATCTCTACATAGGCTGACTAGATTCAGTGAATGGACAAGCACTGGGGAATGGCTGGGGGTACTGACAACACAGTGGACAGTAACAGGGTTGACTGAGTATATGGGGTCCATTTGGGGGGGGGCTATGGGAGGGTGTCAGTTGGGAAGTGGGTATATAGATGAAAAAGATTGTTTGGGATGTTCTGTATGATACACACACACAAAATCAACAAATAAAAAATGACATATTTGAGGAGGGAGCATAAAAGTTTACTTCATGTTAATTAGTAGAGGCGATAAACATTACCATTGAAATCTACCTGATGACTTTATATCCATACTCAGGTGCCAAGGATCTGAGTGTAACCAACTGTGATTAGTAATAATCTGATACATAGAGATTGGAGACACATGTGCAAATATCTATGCATTAGTAGCTTTAAAAATGAGTCTTTCAGTAGGAAACAGCACATTTGAAAATGAAATGGAGATCTTTTTTAAAGGTTCAATATTGTATATCTGTATTAATTAAACTGCGAACCTAAAAATTTACAGCCACTTTTGAAAGAGATGTATCCTTGCTCTGGAAATTGTTATTGGATATGTTAAAGCTGTAATGAAATGCTTCTCCTAATCATGTGGTTTTTAAATAAAAAATAAAGTTTAAAAACATAAAAACAAAACAAAAATTAGTTATATTTGAGGAAGAAGCATAAAAATTTGCTTCATATTAATCAATAGAGTTGAAAAACATTACCATTGAAATCTACCTAATGACTATATCCATGCTCAAGTGCCAAGGATCTCAGAAAGTAACCAACTGTGTCTAGTAATAATCAGATACATAGAGATTAGAGATGCATATGCAAACATCTGTGTTAGTAGCATTAAAATGAGTTTTTCCATATGAAACAGTATATTTTAAAATGAAATATAGATCTTTTTTAAAGATTAAATCCTCTTTCAATTTTATCTCATAGGGTTTATACTGAGTTCAATATTATATAACTGTACTAATTCAACTGGGAACCTAAACATTTACAGCCAATTTTGAAAGATGCATCTTTGCTCTGGAAATCGTTATTGAATACGTTAATGCTGTAATGAAATGCTTCTTTTAATCATGTGGTTATTGAGCAAATGATTTAATAAAAATTTTTAATTGATAAAAAAAGGATAAGTGGTTCTAAAGCAACTTACTTGTCATCCCTTATTAATAAATTTCATGGCTATAATTTTAATGTATGATCTTAGGAGCACAGTCTGACCTAGAACACATTATGTAGCTAAAAATCGTCTTGGATTTCTAATCCTGCTAATTCAATCTCCAAAGTGCTTAGATTACAGGACAACCCTTCTTTAACAATATTTTTAAATTTCTTCTCTGTCTCTCTCTCTCTCTCTCTCTCTCTCTCTCTCTCTCTCTTTTCCTCCCTCTCTCTGTCTCTCTGTCTCTCTGTCTCTGTATGTGTGTGTGTGTGTTTGTGTGTGTATGTGCATGTGCCCTTGTGCCTGTGTGTATGTGAATGCTTGCAATGGTGCATGTTTGTAAGTCAACAGACAGTGCGCAGGAATTATTTCTCTGCTTCCACTATTGTTTTTCCTGTGGCTAGAACTCAGATTGTCTCACTTGAAAGGAAACACTTATACCTACTGAGCCACATTAACAGGTCTACTCTTTAATATTAATAAATATATGTCAAGAATATGTTCTGTGATTCCCATGTATTTTGCTTATCAACACATGGGAATAATGAAATTATTAATTCTTACATGCTTGAAGATGGCTAGCCTTTTAGTTTGGAATCTGTTCATGTATTCATTGAATCCAATCATTCAGAGAAAAACAAAAGCTGACAACAGCACCCCCCAACACACACACACACACACACACAGAGACACACACAGACAAAGGGAGATAGAGACAAAAATTGGGTTAGTTTAAGGGAGTGGGGAGGGAAGGGTATACAAGTAACCTAGGGGATAAGGGGAAAGAAGGAGCTCAAGAGAGGTAGGACCGTAGGAGTAGGGTATTATTAAGGGAGAAAGGGGGGAAATGGGAGCACCTTGACAATGTGAGAGATAAACAATGCCTAGCTAGTTTTGAAAACCAGAGGGAACCATATTACTCCTACAACCTACAGACAAATTATATATAGCAGATCAAGAAATACATGTCTAGGAAAGGTTTATCTGAGAACAATTTGTCTTTGCCCAAGATTTATCTACATGGCACACAGTAATTGAAAGTACCAGAATGGTGGAACTAACCTTGGATGTTTAACAGACATACTTTGAGGCCTATACTAATTTGATAAGGGGGACATAATTGACACTTTTTGTTCCTTGCCCTCCTACATCAACTAGATCCAGGGGACTATGAGTATCTCTCGAAATGTCCTGTAATGGTGGAGGGTCACCTGTCCTCTTGATCAAGGAGGCCAAGGAGACCACACCAGATGGACTTGAACAAGTTTCCAGTCTACAAAGAGGAGGGTCAACACAGAGGAATCACTTCCTTCATGCTTCCAACCGAAGCCAACCCAGGTCGAGCAGGACCTTTGACTTATCTTCACATAGGTGGAACTGGTAAAAGAAAGGAGCCAGGGGTTCCTCCCAAGTCTATGTGACCCCTGAGGAACCGGTCCTCAAACGACCTTAAGAGTAGAAATAAATTGGTTTATCAGGGCCAACTGTATGACCTTAAACATCCAAAAGGAGAGTATAACCAAAGATTAAAGGGTTCAATTCCATTTCTTAAGAGTTCATATGCATAGCTAAAGGCTACGTAAGGAGCAACAATCCCAGATAGGAGATATCTTCTTTTGAGTTGTTGCCCAGGGTAAACAAAGGGACTCCCAAATAGTAACCCAGCATAGAACTGGGAAAATAAACAGCAGACCCTAATCTTATCTAAAGGAGTATTGACAATGGATTGCTGCTAGAAGAGGAACAGCTGAGCCTCCTAAAACAACGTCCTCTAGATAGGCTGACTAGATTCAACAGAAGGGCAAGTACTGGGGATTGGCTGGGGAGCCCACAACACAGCAGACAATAGCAGGGATATCAGAATATAAGGGCTCTAGTGGGGGTAGGGAGACTATGGGAGGGTGCCAACTGGGAAGTCGATATATAGTCGAATAAGATGGTTTGGGATGTTCTGTATGATACACACAATACAAAAAAAATCATCAAAATTTTTAAAAATTTATTATATTTGAGGAGGAAGCATGGAAATTTACGTCATGAATCAGTAGAGGTGATAAACATTACCATTGAAATCCAACCGATGACTTCATAGACATACACAGGTGCCAAGGATCCAAGTGCAACTGATTAGAGATGCATGCGCCACCACCATCTCAGTGTTAGTAGCAAAAACATTGAGTCTTTCTGAAAGGAACACTATATTCTAAAATGAAATGGAGATCTTCTATAAAGGTTAAAAACTCATTCAATTTTATGTCTTACAGCTTATACTGAGTTCAATATTGTATAACTGCATTAACTCAACTGTCTTCAGAGTAAACTCTGTAAATGTTTGATTTTCTTCTTTAAGTACAATTTTATGTAAATGTTTGATTTTTATGTAAATGTTTGATTGTCTTCTCTTTAAGTACAATTTTACTGTCCAACAACTGTCAGTCACAATACACTAAAAGTATTTTAAACAAAGTATACAAGCTAAAATTCATTGTTATAAAATATGTTTAGCATTTGTTTTAATATACCAATAATGTATGCATAAAGGCAAAAAGTAATTATTTAGGATCCCTCAACATTGCCATGACAATGTCATAAAAGGAATTAATTTGAATTCAAATAGATTATAGTAACTGTTTATTATTAGCCAGATCATTTGCAATGTATATAGAAAACTAAAATTAACAAGAAAATTAAATTATAGACAAATGATACAGTTTTAGTAACTTTTATTGTTGTGAAAAAATACCTGTCAAAAGCAACAAGAAAAAAGAATATACATATGTTTCACAGACTGAGTGGGACGTCACAGCAGTAGGAGCTTGAGACAGCAGGTCATTAGACATCAGTCAGGAAGGAGTGCTCACTTCGCTCTTTCCTTTCGATATAGGCCTAATCCTATTCTATGGAATAGATTTGTCTACATGTAAGGTAGGTCATCCCATCTCAATTAAACTAATCTGGAATCTCCCTCAAATAAAGATGCACAGTGAAGTGGTTTGAATTAGAAATGTTGCACATAGACTCACATATTTGATCACTTGAGACATTGGAGGCATTATTTGGGAAGGATTCAGATGTGAAACATTGCTGCAGTAATCAAGTCACTAGGACCAGGCTTTGAGTGTTCATAGTGTGATCTCACATCCAGTTTCCCTCTTTCTGCTTCCTCTGTGTGCTCTCAACTTTTAGTTTCATCTGCCGCTTGCCATGCATTCCCTGCCATTGTGGAAACTCCCTCTGGAACCATAAGCTAAAATAAACTATTCTATGCTTCCCTTCGTAATGGTGTTTTATCACAGCAAGAGAAAAGAACCAATACACCCAAAGGTTTGTTTCCCTGGTGAACCTAAATCCCACCAAGTTGACAATCAAGATTATCCAGCATAGGTGTTTACTCTGGTAAATGAAAATGTGGAAATGTAAGTTAAAATCTTTCTCTATATCGAGTCCTTAACATGGATTAGATATATAAGAATGTAGTTGATGTTTATAATATATTCTTATTAAATAATACACTGAGTACTGTGGGACAATAGATATGTATGACAAAGTAAAGTTTTATATTTCAAAAATGATTGTATAGGAAATATAATATGTAAGTATCATTTGAAAAGAAAAATAAGAGTAGATAAATAAAAATGCCATCACTTCTGAATTGAAGAAACATACATAAAATATATAGATATATTATTGAAGAAATACATCTATCAGAAGAGATAATTTAGAAATTATTCTGATTCATACATTTCATGAGTGATTTTGAAAGCCTTAATGGATATATAGGAAATTGAACTCTTGAGGCAGAGAAATTAGAGTATCTCATGAGTATCATAAAATTTTAAACAAACATGAAGAAAATAATCTCCAGATGTGAGAAATTACTCCTATGGAAGACTCACAAGTCCCACTAACTTCAGTTTTCTTTCCTTGTAATGAATACTTACAATTGTTTCTTGGAAAAATAGTAAAAGATGTTTAGAAATGTATATAAGAACTACAACTTCAGCATAAAAATATAACTGCTATTCTGCAATATCTTCATTTCTTCATTTGAGTTTGCCAGGTTTCCTAGTGTATTATGCTTCAATATAACAGAATATGTCAATCACTGTGTATATCTTTAGTCTTGCAACTGTTATATAGCAGGTGTTGTGTCTTTAAAAGTGTTTCTAAGTGATTCCAAGAATTGCAGCATCCACCTGGGAGAGTTTAATATATAACTATCCAGATGCTCATCACATGCAAATTCTTTCTTTGGTATAAGGTAAGGATTTGGGCAATATGTCAATGTGCCTATACATATTCTCTTCTCTGGGGTTACTATGCTACATCACAGTTATACCTGTGTAAATAGTCTGACTCATTAGTGTTAAGAGTAGGATAACTCGAAAATACAACCATTCCTCCAGATATCTCACAGGACTGTGCTGCTGAGTCAGACTTTGTCCATATGTTTATGTAAAACACTTTCTCCATGATCAATTTGGATTCACCTTTCACTTAGACAATCTTGCACTTTTATCCTGAAGTCTAAAACATTTCAGACACACAACGTCAAGTCTTCTTCCTAATCTTCATTGTTTTCAATGATGATACTCTGCTTTTCAGCCCTTTGATATATTAATTCTCAAGTATACCCAGATTCTTTGACTATTTTAGGAAGAACAGCAAATCAAGGTTCCAAGGGATCAAGGTCAGGTGTCAGATTATCAGAGCACAAGTTTCTGTGTATTCATTTGTAGTACCTTTTTGGTTTCAAGATTAATTAAAAATCAGTTCAGATTGTGACAATTTTATAAAAGCCTTTCCTACATTCTTCTTGTTCTTTCATAATAATAAAGGATAACGAATTAAGAACTTCAATGCACTTGATCATAACATGATCATCACTAAATAATCAATGATGGCATATTAGGTAGTATGCCATGAAACTAGGGTTCATTAATATAATTGGAAATTGAGAGTTAATTTCTGCTTCAGATATCTTTTCTGTTCCTGCGATAAGACATTTTGAGCAAAACAAATTGAGGAGGAAAGGGTTTACTATGTCTTACACTTCCAAGTGACAGTTGAACATTGAGGGACTCCAGGGAAGGAACTCACAGAAAGAGTTCCTTCTTTGGAAGGAACAGGAAGGCAGGAGCTGAATTAGGGAACAAGGAGGAACACTGCTTACTGGCTTGCTCTCTCTGACCTGTGCTCAGCCTGCTTTCTTATACCTACATCTGCCCAGTATTGGTATGGTCCAGAGTGATGGACCTTCACTCCACAATCCAAAAATTGACCCACAGACATGCTACAGCCAACACTGATAGAACAAGCTCTTCATTTGAGGTTCCCACTTCTGAGGGAATCTATTTTGTGTTGTTAAGTTGACAAAAACTATTCATCACAATTTTTGATAATGATTCCAAATTTTTTACAAATAGCATAGTCACTCTCATTAGTTAAGCTTTAATGTACAGATACATTTTGTATTGCATTATTGAGAAAAAATTGAGCAATATGAATGCTACTATTCATTTTAAGGCTACATCTAAGTCTTGGGACGATGTTCACTCAGTAAAGTTCTTGCAATGCAATCATGAGAAACTAGGTTAGATCCACCAGAAATATGATAACAATTCTGACCATGGTGACACAATCTTGGAATACCAGAGCTAGGGAAAGACAGATAGGCAGACACCTAGAATCCATTGACCAGTAGTATAGGTAAGTCAGCAAGCTTCAAATTAAGTGAGAAGCCTTTTCTCAAAAAGTAAAGTGGAAGGGTTGGAGCTATGAGTTTGTGGCTGCTCTTGCAGAGGACCCAGTTTGGGTTGCCAGTACCTCCATGGTGACTAACAACCATCTGTAATATCAGTTCCAGGGAATCTGATGCCCACTTCTGACCCCAGTGAACATTACATGACATGGATGCACTTACATACATGCTGGCAATACACTCATATACATTAAAGAAAGGCAATTAAAAAAAATTAAAGTGAAGAGCAATTAAGAAAGCTATCCAGTGTTGACCTCTTACTTTCACATATACACACATACACAATGTGCACACACACAAACATAAAATTAAATAATTAAAAATAAAAATAGATCCACACACAAAACTGAAAATATCAAACTGATTTAATCTTTAATTTCAACATTTATTAGAAGTTTTAATTAAATTTTATACACTACATAATTTTATTTATTTATTGCATTGAGATAGATTTCATTTAAGGACGTATGTAACAGAATGACTTTCCCTAATTAAATTGTAAATTGT
>NW_008340588.1:3542432-3558653 GCF_000622305.1 Nannospalax galili
TATATTTCTTATAGATTACTCTGTTCTCTTTATTAGATTTTCATATATCAATTTAATATCACATTCTATCAGATTTAACATTGATTAAGTTGTTCTCCAGTTTAATTGGCCTGCAAATTCTTAAAAAAAAACTTAAGATTGGAAAATAATTCTCACCTGTGTATTACAGATTATGTCACCCCCATAATCACCAAGTTTCAGCAAGATGAGAAGTAATACTTTCTTTTAAATCTTGGTCCACCTATAGAATTGCATATACAAATATGAGGTTCATCACAATGGACTGAATAAAATGTTACAGACCTTGAACTTCCCATAGTATTTTAGACTCATGTTTTCTATTCTTTAAGATGCCCAATGGCACCCTCCATTTTTAGGGAGGAACTTTACCATAGATTAACTTATTTCACTAATCTAATATATGTTGTTGTAGTAGTTGCCAGCATTTTTACAGATAAAATAGAACAACTGTCTGATACCCTCAAGGGTCAAAAACTAATAGATTATGCCTCTTTACTTCCATATTCACCCTGATGCTACAGACATTTAATGCTCAGAGTATGGTATTGTTATTTGGCTTTATTTTGCCTTTAACAAACTAGTAATTAATCTTAAAGGTATAAAGTCAACACTAATTAACATGTCAAATTACAGGGTGTATGGTATCAATACATGTATGGTTCTACAAAATATTTTACAACAGTAAATTTAAAATAAAGGTATAAATTATCTTCTACATAAACATATATTGTTATTGATAAGAGAAAATTGAAAATTACATAAATAAATGGATATTCAACAATTTACACATAAGCTATACATTAATCAAGAAACTCATTCTTAAAGTTTGTTTTTTAATTTATATATTTTAATTGTAATTTTGTAATTTTGTAATAGTTATTAAACAAATTCAGACCCCCTCCCCCATCCATGCCTCCCCCATTTCCCGCTGTACCTCATTTATCCCTCCATACATGTTAAGTCCTATTCATTCAGGCATTTGTATCCAAATGTCCTTCAGCATAACTTTGTACACTCGTATTTATTCAGCCCATCAAATGATCTTATGTAAGCCATGTTCTCCTCTACCCAAAGCAATCACTCCCCAATAGTTCTCAGTCTAGTGCCTGCCTGCCACCTATTTCTCTCCTCCCATTTGGGCCCTTGTTCAATTGAGTTTACATGGGTCCTGTGTTTGATGCTACCATTGCCACAAGTTCACATATTCAAGCTTTTAATGGCCTGGAAGCCTCTGCTGTCCTGTGTTCATGGAACAGCCCCGGCTCTAACATCCCCACTGCCCCCCAATGGTACCCAAGCCTTGGGTGGATGAGGTTCAATATAGGAGTCATTTCCTACACTCCACAGTCTCTTATTCTTTAAAACTTGGCTTATTGTATCTTTCTGTGTGTCAAACTCTGCTGTATAAGGACGCTTTACTGGTAAGAGTTGAGAGATGCATTAGTTTTTTCTCTACCCATTGTTCTGCTATGCTCCATGAGTCTTAGTTGCCCAAGTTCAATAGGTGATGTGTCACCTATTACTGGGCATCTCTCAGACTTACGTGCTCTGTGGCAGGGGAGATATACAATTCTACTGTAGTCACCATCAGTTGCAAAAAGAAGCTTCTTTGATGAGTGGTGTACAGTATGCTTGTCTGTAGATATAAGGATCAATAATTAGCATACAGTAACAAATTTCATTTGTCTAGAGACAAGAAAGAGATGAGGTTTTCTCTAGGATCTAGGATCTATGTGCTCACCTCCCATGTGTATTTGGCTGAGTTTTCAGGGCCACCCATGAGTTCACTCCCACTGAGAGGGCTTCAAGTCCAATTATGTAGGTGCTTATTGCCACGAAGATAACAGTGCCACTACTGCACCAATAGAGGCAGTTTGCCATTATAGAGATGCAGGTCTGCTGGTGGACAGATGGGATGAGTGAAAACAAGTGACTCAACCCTCTGATGGAGGAGAAGAGGGAGTTTAATTATTTAGCAGTGCTTTTTTATACTCTGAAAACTACAGTTACAAGCTTGGTGTTTGTGCCAGACTACATGAAAGAATTAGTTTCACAAAGAACAAAACACATTCTACAGGTTTACAGTAGTTTAATCAGTAGGCTACAAGGAGTGCATTAGTTTCTTACACAATCTACAGATTTTAACCATTTCCAGGAAGGCTAGTCGGCCAGTGAGTACATTTAACATTAAATAATCATCTTATGTTTTGCAGTACCATGACTTAGACTCAAGATGTTTTTATCTGATCTGTGACTAAGGCATAGTTCCACCAAGCCCAACATTCTTGTCTTCAAGAAATGTCAGGGCATCGTCCCTGACTGCCCTTAACCTCTTCCTTGCTGTTCTCCTTCAGCCTTGCTGGCCCTTGTGGTTATTAAGCTTTAGGGCTGAGTCAGGCAACTAAGTGTTTATCTCCCTTGGTAGTTTGCATATCATCATCTAGTATTATGATAGCTATAATTTCCTTAGAAAGCTTCCAGGTCAGTTCTTGCTCCATTGTTTCAAATCCTGTATTCTAAGAATGTCATGTCTTCAACAGTAGAGTCTTATCTACTAGTTCTAGAAGAAAACAAGAGGTTTGGCAGTAGCTTGTGTTCTTTTGGGGGTCTCTTGGACCACACCCACCAACGAATGAGTGATATGTCTCTTCTGTCTTGCATTGTGTTCATTGACAAGCAGCTCCCTGGTATAAATATGCACTAATGTTCAGACAATGTATGTGCATTTTTCATGGAGTTTTGAGGGCACCACATTTCCGCTATGTTCCCTAACCTCCAATATTCATCCATATCAACTCTTTTTTTCTCCCATCCAGTCCCCCTCCTACCTCCCTAGTCACAGTACCCCCATTATCCTCACCTTCCCCCAACACCACCTGCCTCCCACCATCTTCCCTCTCCTGACTGACCTCTTTCCCTACACCATGACCCCTTGCATAACCCCTCCCTTCTCTCCTCCTTGCCTAATACTCCCATTATCCCCACCTCCCCCCTGGTAACATCTGTTTCCTACTATCCCTTTTCCAATTTCTTTCTTTTTCTTTACCTCCATGTATCATTTCCCTTTTCCTGACTCTTGGTATTTCATAAGAATTTATATACTTACATAAAGCCAAACTTCCCTTAGAAGGGAAACAATGTAGCAGGAACTGATCTTAAAGCCTTCTAAAAGAAGTTTGTCTATCATAATGCTAGATGATGATATGAAAACTGCCAAGGGTTAATAACAAACAGTGGTCCATCCTAGCTCTTGTGCCTAATAACCAAGGTGACAGGCATGGCAAACTACCTCTTTTAGTGCAGTAGTAGCACTGTTAGTTAGGTGGCAATCCATAGCTATCTAATATCTAATTGGACTTAAATCCCTCTCAATGGGAGAGAACTCATGGGTGGCACTGTAAACTCAGCCAAATACACATGGCAGGAGAGGATATAGATCCTGGAGAAAACCATATCTTTTTCATATATCAAGGCAAAAAAAAACCTTCTTACTATATGCTAAATATCAATCCTTATATTTATAGGCAAGCATGGTTTATAGCACTCATCAAAGAAGTTTCTTTTTGCAATAGATGGAGGCTATTGCAGATTTGAACATCTGGTCAGGCACAGAGAACATATTTCTGGTAGACCCCCAATACTAAGGGGCACATCTGCAGTTGAATTTCTACAAGTAATGCTCATTGATCACCAGTGAGGCTTCCGTGTATATCAGAGTGGATGTACACAGTAGGCCACAACTGGCCAAGTTTTGGAGAATAAGAGACTGTAGAATATAGGATGGGACTTCTGTATGGAACCTCATCCACCCAGAGTTCAGTGAAATTTCCAGAATAGGGGGCAGAAAGATTTTAAGAGCCAAGGCTGGTTCATGAACCCAGGGAGGTGAAGGGTTCTCATCCAGTGGAGACTTGCTCATGTTAACCTGAAGCAGTGGTGGCACTGAGGGCCAGACCCATGTCAAATCCATTAAACAAAGGCCTAAATGGGGGGTGAGAAATAGGTGGTGGGCCAGCACTGGACTGATAACTATTTGAGACTTATTTCTGCTGGGTGAGGAAGAGTATGACCACTGGATGTGCTGAATAGACTCCAGGGAACACATTTACATTGAAGGATTTTTGGGTGCGAACACCTGAATTAATAGGACTCAGCATGTATGGCAGAGTGCATAGAGTTTGGTGAGGACATGGGGGGAGACATGGATGGAGGAGGGGGTCTGGATCTGGGTGGGAAATGTATCAAATTTTAAAAGCTCATTAAAAAAACAGATCAGAATAGAAATGAGTGAAATAGATGCTGTTTCTTTTCTGATTCTGTGATAAAATACCTTTACCAAAATGCCACTTGTTGAGTATATCTTGACTTAAACTTCTAGAGTGTGAGTCCATTATGGCAGTAGAGACATGACAGCATGTGTGTAGAAGAGGAGGCTGAGAGTGGAAGCAAGAAATGGCATGAGGTGCAAATCTTAAAAGCCTGTCCCCATTGACAGAATTCCTCCATGAAGTACAGCTAGGGATTCTGTAACCTTCCCAAGTATCACTACCAACTGTGAGTCAAGTGTTCAAATATTGGAGCCTGGGGGGTACATTTCTTGTTCAAATCAAAACAAATTTTCGAAGTATAAAGAACTATTTTTTTTCAAGATAAATGGATGAATTTGCCGCATTCACTACCTGATTAAGAAAGAAAAGCTAGCCAGACAGCTGCTGTATAACCTAAGTACCAGGACTCAGGAGGAAGAGGCAGGTCAATGTCTGTGAAATCAAGGCCATTTGGAACTTCCAGGTTCTTTAAAAAAAAGAAAAAAAAAAGAAAAAGGAAGATTATAAGAGACAAAACAGAAGTAGTCAAGATTGGAAAACATGGTTATAAACAACTATCTGTATACCGTAAATTTTGTAACCTAGACTAAGTGAACATATACTTGAATAACTATATCTCACAATGATTGAATAGTGAAGAAAGAAAATTTGAAAATTGTGCAGTAAGGTTGAATCAATTTAAACATTTCAAAAGAGAAAATCCTTTCAAATTCCTTTTTTGAGCTCAGTATGCCCTAATATCAAACTAGATAAGGACAACAAATATACACAAAGAAAACTATAGGCTAGTATCCTTGATGAACATAGTTTTAAAAATCCTTAATATAATAATGGATAGTGAAGTCCAATAGGATATGATTCACATGGCAGGTTCGTCCTAGGGTGCAGAGATTATTCAACACAATAAATCCAAGTACTTGATGAACGGTGGTAATGACTTTTACAGTAAAGGCCTATTCTGGGCAAGTGTCTTTTACTTAACCTTTTAACCAAAAGTTAATCTTAGCTTGTTTATAAAATAAACAAAATCACTGAGTCATGTGCTCTCTTACAACCTGGGCATACCACCTTAATTCCTCATAACACTTCCTTGCAGGTGACCTAAAATAATATATGAATGTATATGCACATATTTTACATATAAAGCATTGCAAACCTTACTTATCACAGTGAAAGCAATGAAGAAAAAAATGTGACATCTGTGGCTGTTTGTATGCATTATTCAAATCAGTATAGGTCAAAAAGAATAAAATCGTCTGATAAGTGTCCACTTTTATTTCTGCATTTTATACTGCATATACTGCTTCATAAAAGAAAGGGCTAGCCCTTGTTTGAGGGCACAGTTCCAGAGAATTCTGAAGGAACAGGCTCTTAGATATTTGGGTCTGCTCTTGTTTTAAAGAGATGCTAAGACTCATACTGGTTTATTAAAGCATAATTGTAATGCTGTATCATGTAATTACTGTCACAAAGCACCACATGAGTGAGCACATGAAAATCTTATATGGTGATCTCAATGAATGCTGAAATTATATTTGAGAATATTCAGCATTCTTGAATGATTAAAACTCTGAACAAATTATTTAATGAATGTATGTAAATATCATAAAGGTCATATGTAACATGTAAACAAGTAGATATCACTTTGAATGGAAGAGGATAAAGATGTTCTAAGATCTGGAGTAAGAAACAAATCTTTACTTCACTAAATTTCATTCAATATAGCACTGGAAGTTCTAACCGATTCAATGAGGAAAGAGGAAAAAAAAATCACATTTGAACTCAAAAGGGAAATGTCACTTTTTGAAGATGATATGATGATTATGTGTTTCCAATTTTGCAATGACTCTATCAAAATACTATCAGAATAAATATTTTCAGGACAGTTTCAGGATATGAATCAGTAATAGATATAGAGTGTTGCTATTCAAGCATCTAATTTCATCATCCAGGTATGCTAAGGAAGGAGAATCATAAACTTCAGGCTAAGATGGTGGCAGAACAAGACTGTTTCAAAACACCCATAAACGGAAAAACTTAGTATCACTTTTATAACACATTCCTATGTGAAAAAGAAATCAAGACAATTATACTATTTTGAACACCAGAAGTAGGTGAAATAGCTCTAATTGTATGATGTCATTATAATATCTTAACATAGAAAAAAAGTAGAAAAAAAAATCCCATGTGCAAGGATTGAAAGAATCTGTACTGTGAAAATTCTATAGTTCCCAAATTGAAATATATTGTAACTCCTATAAAATATTGAACAACATTCTCAATAGTTTTGAAAAAATGTAAATTTCAGGTAGTATCATAATTAAAGGAAATAATCAGTGGCTTTAGCAGAATGTAAAAATATAAATGAGATTATATTACTTAGCTCAGGATAAATTATAAGCAATAATAACTGCAACAAATTTATGTTTCCATTTAGAAGATTCCTGGATCAATTGAAGAGTCTAGAAATAAGTCCATGTATCCACAGCCAACTGGTTGTTAAGAAACTTGACTAAGAACATGCACTGGAAAAATTATGAAACTCAATAAATAATGCTGATGAAATTAAATATTCCCATTCCAAAAAATGAAATAATGAAATTAGATTCTTCATTCTCACCACCTATAAAAGTCAACTCACAATGGATTATATAATTAAATATAACATTCAAATATGAAACTCTGGGAAGAAACTGTATTAAAGGTTTATTTGATAACATCTCAAAAGCATGCAAAAGCAAAAAATAGTTTATATCAACTTCTAAGTTTATGTGTATCACAGGATAATATCAAAGAAAAGATTTTCACTTTAATGGAATTTTAAACTGTATAATTTATATGGAAAACAGTATGCATGTTCCTTAAGAAGATAAAAATAGAACGATGACATTATCCACCACTCCAACTCCTAGAAAGGAAATAAGGATGTTGAAAAGACATCACCGCCATTTTTATTGCAGTAAATGTCACAATAAGAAAGAAATGTAGTCAATCAACTTGTATTCACAAATTGATAAACCAATAAAGAAAAAAAACTTGGCATATATGTACAATGAAAAGCCATTCCACTGTAAAAAAATAAATAATATATTGTTATTTGACAACATAGGAAGAACTTGAGATCATTACGCTGAGTGAGCTCGATCAGGAAAATAGACAAGTAAAATCTGATCTGACCAATTTCACAAGGAAGTTAAGACTAAAATATTATTTCAGGAGGGTGGGAACATCAGAAGGAAAAGAATGGCTCAGGTTGATTGGTGGTTGCTAAGTCATAGTCAACAGGAACAAGGTCTATTGTAGAATGGGATGACTATAGGTAATGCTTTTGCAATGCATATACTTCTTAAAATCCTTGAATTATACTTTTGAATATTTTCTCATGAAGAAATGATAAAGATTTGAGATGATAGACAAGTATACCCTGATTTGAAACTTATAAACGTATCCGTGTATTGAAACATTACATTGTATGCAATGAGTATGTGCAATTTATATGTCACACTTAAAATTATTTTGAAAAATATTACCAACAAATTTGAAATTACTTGTGTTTTCATTGAGTTGAATTCATATGATATTAAACTCACTGTATCAGTAAGAGACCAGTTTTAGTTGTGAAATGTGATTATTTGGTTGACCAAAAAAAAGTACATTTCTGAGTTACTAAGGCAATATATTTTCAGTTATAGACTCCTAGAATAAGTAAATAAAGATAAAAAATGAGGTACTAACATACCATCTTGAGTAAAAATAAAATTCAGAAGAAATTACAGCTAAGAATGAGAATGGCTTTATTTGGAAAAGAGGTAATAATGAAAGGCACATAAATAAGACATAATTCTGCCTTTCAAATTCATCTTAGATCTGTCTTGAATAAAGTTTTTAAAAAGTCAAACTTGTCCAGCTTAAATACACATAATTTTGTTTAAATTCAGTACATGGTCAATCCAATTTGTCACATAAAAGGTATTTTAAATTAATAGAATAACAACTATCTTAAAAGTAAAATTATCCATTTTGTTGCAGAACAATTTTTTTAAATATTTTAAATAAATAACATGATGGTCTTTGGTGTAATTAAGGTTCAAATTATGTTGTGAAATATCATCTATCTAACAGTTTCAATTTAACAAGCTATCACAGCTTGAAAAAAATAAATAATGAGCAATTAAAGCAAATGTTATCTTACACAACCATAAAATTTATTTGGTATAGAAGACCTTAATAGAAATACAGATACATTACGACAGTATAATAATCCCATCACGTTAATGATGCAGATGACACAGAGAGGTTAATTACATCTAGAGTGAAAAAGTTTTGTTCATAATGTTCTTTCTTTAGATGCCCACTCCACCTCCATAAGAAAGTGCACTTAGGGTCTGCCCCTTGTCTTCCTAAAATCATCACATATGTGGGCATGTAATCTTTAGTAAAGATGACTAAATCACTCATTCTAAACTCATTGCCATCTTAAATTAATTTGACATTTAAAGCAATGCTTTTTTTAGATCATTTTAAGCTCTTCAACATCCAGAATACCTTCCTATGAAAGAATAAAAGAATTACCCAATCTAATTTCAAAGTATGGTGGGCACCATCATACTTAATGGACTTCAAAATCTCACTTAGGGGTCAGGAGAGGGTTCAGTGGGTAAAGCACACATTCTCTTGCAGAGGACCCAAATTCCCTTCCCAGTACTGTTGCTGGTTGACTCACAATCTCCTATAACTCCAGATCCATGTAATCCAATGTATTTGGCCTCTGCTGGTACCTGCTCTCACATACATGTACTCACATACACACACAGAGAAGTGTATATAATTAAAAGTATTAAACAATGAATTTAAAACAAAAAATAAATCCTACCTTTAAAAGATTTAGTTTCCAAGTGGTGCCATTGAGATGTAATGAGAAATTTAAGAGGTGCTGTCTAATGGGAAGTCTACTGGTCACACTGGGGACACTTTGAACTGAATAATGGGAACGAATCACTTCCTTATTTTCTCTCTCTTTCTGCTGTTCACTTCCAATCTTTGATCCTTTTCCTTCATTCTGCCATGTTGTAGTGCATACCACAAGCTCAAATCGTTGTGATCAATGGACTTCATGAACAATGGACCATTTAAGAATGGGCTAAAACCTCCAAAATATTGAGCAAACCTAGGCATTTTATGTTTGCATAGTATTTACATAAGGCATATTCATGGAATTAGGAAGCCAGCAAATACACGTGCCATAAACTATAAATGTTGTTGTGTGACACTATTACTGTGCAAACATGAACAAATGTCTACTCACCTCAGGTAGGGAACCAATGATAGACCAAACTATAATATCACCAAAGTCCAACTTGGAGAACCAATGAGTTTTAACGGGGTTACTTACAGGAGTATTGGTGAGGTGTTACTTAAAGGAGCATAAATGACTTATCTGCATCATCAAAAGTTCACAATAGCATGATTGACAGCTCATAAAACCTTGCGCTCACTCCACAACTTTCAGTCAGTTTATGCTGAAGAGTGTCATCTAGTTAGCTAGCTGGTTTGAACGTCTTCCAGGCAGCTTGACTGGTCTACGCCTCTTGCAGGCAAATCAGCTACTAGGAGCCACTTCTAGGCACCTGCTTGTCTTAGAGTGTCTCTAGACAGGGCTTGCTACTTCTACTTATATGTACTTGGGGAAGGAGGAACCAACAGAATTTGGTCAGTTTCAGGAAGGTCTCAGAGCTTTTGAGATGTTTTTCCTTCTTGAGCTAAACCAGCATCCTGCAAGGTGAAGAGCATCTCTTGCCTTTAGAGTATTGCATCTTTGTCTTTCCAAGCTTCCTTGCAGGATGCAGTGTTTCACATCCTTCTAAAACAAGTTGGGCCTCAATGAGCTTGCCTCCAAGAGGGAATATTTTATTTCAGCGGAAAATTTCAAATCTTTTATTAATGAAACTAAGAATCAAAAAGGGCACCATGGATTTCTCTGGTAACACAAGGCACCAAACTTGGGGTTCCCTCAAATTTCCTCAATAATAATTCTTGACATTTGATTTCTGAAGATCATTGGGAAATATTGAAAATAGTCAAACAATCATAGGTATTGATAAAGAATTCAAATTCAGTGATGAAATGAGAACTTTGGAGGGATATAGCATGTTAATAGTTGCTTTACAAACCAAATAAAAGCATTATGAAACAAATACAATGGTGTAATTAGTAATTTATTTTGATAAAAGAACTTTCCAAATGTCACAGAAGTAGTGGCCTGGTCACAAGATTTTTTAAAAATATTTTATTATTTTTATTTTATGTGTATGATTGTATTGCCTGAATGTAGGTAAGTGCACCCATGTAGTGCAATGCCAATGGAGGACAGAAGAGGCTGTCATATCCCCTGGAACTGGAGTTACAGACAGTTATTAGCTCCCGTGTGGGTGCTGGGATTCAAACCTGGGACTTCTGTAAGAACAACCAGTGTTCTTAACCACTGAGCCATCTCTCCAGCCCTACAAGATAGTTTTTAACACATAACAATAAGTGTGATTATAAACATTTTATAAATGGAAATCAATTAAAGGCTTAAATCAATTAGTAATACAGTAAAAAACTAGTGCAATCATCTAGAAGGAAAAGAGTGAAATGGATTAGAGAAAGTTTAATATTTCAGACATATGATGCTGAGATTCATTTACAGTACTAAAGATTAGAATTCCTGTTTCCAGATTTTCTGACACATAGATGGAATTTTAATAATTTATTGAGTTCTGATAGTAATATATGTTATTTGTAAATTATGCATTATTTGCAAATGCTGTCAATTGGTATTCAATATTTTCTTAAGAATTTTCTTTTCAAGTTTCATTTAATATTTTAAAATTTTTATTAAACATTTGTTCATTTCATACAACAGTTCTTAATCTAATTTAAACCCCCTCCTGCATCCACTGTCCCCCGCAACCAAACCTCATGTATTCTGCCATACATGCTAAGCCCTATCCAGTGAAGAATTTGTACACAGATGTTCTGTACAAATTTATCCATCCACTGGAGTCTAGTCAGCCTATCTAGAGATTGTTAGTAAGGTTTATTCTCCTTCTCCAAGTAGTAATCAGTCTCCAATAGTTCTCAGACTAGGGCCGACCCACCACCCATTCCTTCTCTTTACTCTGGGCCCTTGTCTGATTGAGTTGGCATGGGTCCTGTGCTTGATGCCACCATTGCCACAAGTGCACATGTGCAAATCTCCAGTGGCCTGAAAGCCTCTGCTTCTCTATGTTCCTGGACAAATCCTGGCTCTTAAAATCAATCTGCCCACTCTTTCTCAATGCTACCCTTGATTGAATAGGACTGAACATTTATGACTGAACACAAGCGGTCCAATTTGGGGGGAAACCTGGGGGCTGTGGATGTGAGCAGGGGTCTGAACTTCATTAAGATCTGTCATATGAAATGTACAAAAGCTCAATTAAAAACAAGAAATTATGAAATGTGCAGGTAAATGAATGGAACTACAGACTTATACCAACTGAAGTAACACAAATGCAGAAAATCAAATGACGTGATGATTTAGTTTTTAACATGAGTTCTTTGAATAGTAATGAGTTTCATGAAAATTTTTCATTAAAGTATATCATCTACTTTTATCACATATCCCGCCATAGTCTCTCCTTTATTCCTCTTCTAGGGATCTTCCCTTCCCCACATAGTCATTCTACAATCATCCTACAATACAAAGAATTATACATTTGTTTGTGTGTGTGTGTGTGTGTGTGTTATACACATATATGGTAATCTAGGATTGATATATGTGAGTGGAGATCTAGCATTCCAAGCTATCCTAACATAAATTCAGGAACTAATTCACTTGGGCAGGATAAATATAAGCCATTCTGCATAAATAGGAAGAATAATTATCTGTTTATTGAGGTACTATACTTTTCCTTCTCAGAATTCTCACCTTCATCACATTCTCTTATAAAGTCATGGTTTTCTGTCTACTTTTCTAAGTAATTCCAAAAAGCATAACTTCTCTTTTTCTTCTATCTATCTCTTTTCTAAGAAGGCTTCCTTAATTCTTTGGAATTCCCTAATAATTTGCTCTTCCCTCTCCTTTATAGCCACGTTCATGGCCATGTAGCTACCTGCCTCTACATGGCTGACTTCCATGCTGACATACTGACCTAACTCAGTGACAAGGCCTCTCTTTTTTTTTTTATTTATTCTTTCTCTTCTCAATTCTTCTATGGGCAGCTGCATAGATTTACAGCTTACTTGTTCTACAGTTGTTTTTCTGTTTGTTTGTTTGTTCTTTTATTCTTAAACTCTAATTTTCTTCTTTGAATAACAATTGGCTTTGCTTGACATTAAAATTCTTCTTACCCCTTAATTTTCTAATCAGTAGATTAAACAAATTATTTCTGAACTCATGGATGCATCAGTTCTATAGCTTAATATATTGATCTCCATTTCTATCCATTTCCCTGAAAGTGGCACATTTTTCCCTTCCTATGAAAATGGTGAAGATAAAGACAGGGAAAACACCTCCAGACATTAGTATCTGCAAGGACTTTTCTAACAGCTTTTGACTTTGACTTTCATTTCTTGGAGAAAACAGATTTACCACTAAAGAGTTTCTTTTTTATATAAGGATTTTAAATTGTTATCATTTGATATTTCACTGTAATCAGATTAAAATGGAAGTACTTGACTAAGGACTTCTCCAAACTGATTAAATACTCTGTATTTTAGTAATTCTGTGCTAAGCCACATCTATACTTGAAATAATATGTAATCATTTCTCTATTAGTAATAGAAGCACTGTAATAGTTATTGGAATTAAATAATTTTATTAGAAGAATATGCAAATCTTTCACTAAAATATGTCAAAAAGGGTACCCATCAAATTGTATTCATTTAATTTTTATTGACATGATTATACATGATAGTTTCTCTGTGTCTTTTTTTAACATGTACATGGTGTATCAGCATCAGGTCAGAGTAATGGATATAGCAGTCGTCTGGAACATCTGTCTTTTCTTGATACGCTAACCAAATTCCTGCTTTTTCTAGTATTTAGAGATAGGAAAATATCTGTTCACAATTTGCTGTTTTATAGGAAATTATTAGCCATTAAATCTTTCAGAAACTTCACTTATTATTTATAAAGAGAGAGACTTACTCCACACCAATTTGGTCTTGAACTCAATATTTCTGTATCTCTGATTACCACGTGCTAGGATTACAGCCACCATACCAAAACTGAATCTTTTTATTTTCAAACTGGCACAGTCATTACAGGTCTACTTCCATTTTTTTGTGATCAATAATGGCAAATCTGTACATAAAATATGATAATAAGTCTTTTGATTGTTTTATATTAACCATGATTTTTAGCTGAGAAAATATCCTTTTATATGCTAATATAATATTCACCTAAAGGAAGCATATTCCCAAAGGCTCTATTATGGGTGTTGTAAAAATATTTCTATGTAATGTATGTATAACATGAGAAATATGCCAGTAATAACATTTGAGAAAAAAGGAATTCATAATATAATTTTATGGAATTTTGCAGCATTATTTTTTCCTTAGAATAATGAAGCATGATGATATTTTAATTACCATTGTATACAAATATCAATTTCTTTCAATGAATACATAATTGTTAATATTAGTCAATAATTATAATTCAAGTAACAAATTTATGCAATTTTCCCCTGGTCTTCAAAAATGGGAATATCTAAACATCATCTTGCATGTCAGTGTGTTACATACCATGTTTCTAAAGGCCAATTGTTACTAGTATTTATGATAGACAACATGTCATCATAGTTCAAACAGTAAAACCACTGTAAATAGTAATCATGGATGTCTCTTTGGTGACTAATCAATGTCTCTACTTTTTTTTTTCTTTTTTTATTATTCCAAAGATAGGCAATTTTTAACACATTTTCCTCCATAAATAACTTGAAGCACAATACACACACACACACACACACACACATACACACACACACAAAGTTTCAGAGGAAACAAACAATAAGAAATCAAAGAACAAAGTATTTGCCAACATGGCATCAACTTTGGTGGAATGGTTTCCAATACATTAGCTCTTTTCTTTCTTTTCTTTTTTAAATCCTAACTAGTTTATTGGGTTTGCTACCAGAGCATAGGGTGAAGGTTTATTTAGAGAAGAGTAGGCAATACCCCCAGACATTTATGGATGTGTTGGAAAGTTCACACTCAAATATAGATCCTGTGACTTCCTGAAAGCTGCACAAAATGACAAGAGAGGTGCCTCATGGTGTACTCAGCTTATATAACATTAGCCCTTCCCCTGCTTGTAGCTAACATCAACTGATTGGATGCAAGGGGTAACAGACTCCCCCATCAACTTCCCACCAAGCATGGGAAGGAGGTGTGACTATAATTTGCCTGCATACTGCTTGGAGGACAGTTCCAGTTAACATTCCTCCCCTTCCTCTGGCTTTTACATTCTTCCTCTAACCTCTTCTACAAAAAGTCCCTGATTTTTGGAGGGGGTGATAGGTGGGATGATCTTCCTCCCATTGTGGCAATGCACTTAGGTTTCCAGTCTCTGTATCATCTGTTTTCCATGGGCTGTTGGTCCATTTCAATGGGGTTCCATCTATTATAAAAACACAAAGAGCAAGAAGCAAGAATATCTAAATAGTGGCTACTATAATAATTAACCTATGCGCTAAACACAAATGTTTGGATGGTACTTTAGCAAGTGCATCATATCCATCTAACAAAACAATTGCAGTTACGTTCCCAGTGGGACCTATATCCTCCCCTACCATAGGGGATTGGTCTGGTCTACTGTTTCAGATGTGTGCTCCACCTCTAGAAACAGGCATTATATCCAGCTGAAAAGTTACTGGTTGTACATACTCTCGATACACCACTATTGCACGAGCAGGAACGTCTGATTTGGCACGTTGATAGTGTAGAATGCAGGGTCTTTGTTGAGCAGAATTATAGGGGACGGTTTTCCTCTAGGCATCTGATTTTAACCTTTTGGCACTCTAATAGTCACCCATCTAGGGACAGGGAGTTTCCAGCTTAGTCCAAGTTTGATTTCTCCCTCTCCAGCACTCACATCATGCAGTGTCTTCAGCAATAGGATTTTACTGTCCACTTTGGGGTACAACCAACATTATTGGCAGTGGTCTTTATTATTTTGGGGACCTCTGGGGCCCCTCTGTCCAACAGCTCACAGGTTTGTCTCCATTCTTTGGAATGATATTCTGGAATGTTTCTATCTTACCTCACCTTGTAATCAAATTAATTTTATGTTTTGAGATGCTTCAACACTATCTATTCAATCAACCTTCTAACTGTACAACCAGTTTATTCAAATCTATGGAGATTTTAAGGAAGAAATGGAAACAATCTTACTGGGCCTTGGATGACTCTTGTAATCAACTTAAATTTTTTTTACAGTTTATTATTTATTTAATAACCACATACTTAGATGAAGCATTTCATTACAACAGCATTGACATATTCAATATCAATTTTCTGAGCTAAGATGCATATTTTTGAAAATTGGCTGTAAATTTTTAGGTTTACAGTTGAATTATTACAGTTATACAATATTTTACTCATTATAAACCCTTTAAGACATAAAATTAAATGAGATTTAACCTTTAAAAACATCTCCATTTCATTATTAAAATACAGTTTCATTCAGAAAAATTCATTTTCAATGCAACTGATACTAAGATGTTTGGACATGAATTTTTAATCTCTATATATCTGATTATTACTAGCGACAATTGGTTAATTTCTGAGCTCCTTGGCATCTGAGCATGGATATAAAGTCATCAGGTAGATTTCAATGGTAATGTTTTTC
>NW_008340588.1:3559064-3560716 GCF_000622305.1 Nannospalax galili
AAATTTTTATGCTTTGAAGAATTTTTTTTTATAGACCCACTTCCCAGGAAGCACCCTCCCATAGCCTCCATCCTCCCACTAGAGCCCTTATACATGGATATCCCTGCTACTGTCTGCTGCGTTTTCAGCACCCCCAGCCATTCCCCACTACTTGTCCTTCTGGTGAATCTAGTCAGCCTATCTAGAGGTCTTTGTTTTAGGAGGGTCAGCTGTTCCTCATCTAGAAGTATTCAGTTGTCAATGTTCCTTTGAATAAGATTGGGGTCTGCTGTTCAATTTCCCCGTTCTATGCTAGGTTACTATCTGGGAATCCCTTTGGCTACCCTGGCCAACAACTCAGAAGGAGGTATTGCCTGTCTGGTATTGTTGCTTGCTATGTAGCCTTTAGTTCTACATATGATCTCTTATGAAATTATATTGGCCCCTTTAATCTTTGGTTATGCTTTCGTTTTAGGTTTTTTAGGCCTCACAATTGGTTCAGATAAACTGATTTCTTTTTACTCCTAAGGTCATTTAAGGAACTGTTCCTCAGGGGTCACATGGGCTTGGGAGGAGCCCCTGGCTCCCTTCTTTTACCAGTTCAACCTATGTGAAGATAAGTCAAAGTTCCTGTTCGACCATGGTTGGCTTCACTTGGAAGCATGGAGGAAATGATTCCTCTGTGTTGACCCTCCTCTTTATATACTGGACACTGGTTCAAGTCCATCTGGTGGGGTCTCCTCAGCCTCCTTGATCAAGAGGACAGGTGATCCACAACCATTATAGGACATTTTGAGAGATGTTCATAGTCCCATGGAACTAGTCGACGTAGGAGGGCAAGGAGCAAAAAGTGTCCTTTATGTCCCTCTGACCAAATTATTATAGACCTCAAAGTATGTCTGTTAAACACCAAAGAAGGTTAGTTCCACCAGTCTGGTATTTTTAATTACTGTGTGTCATGTAGATAAATCTTGGGAAAAGACCAGTTGTTCTCAAGATAAACCTTTCCTAGACATATATTTCTTGATCTCCTACGTATAATTTGTCAGTAGGTTATAGGAGTAATATGGTTCTAACTGGTTTTCAAAGCTAGCTAGGCATTGTTTATCTCTCACATTGTCTCATCTCTCCATCATGGTTTTCCTTCTTAAGGTGGCCCCATTGCCTCCCACTTCTCCTGTAATAATACCCTTCTCCTGTCATCCTACCTCTCTTGAGCTCCTTCTTTCCCTTTATGCCCTAGGTTCCTCGTATACCCTTCCCTCCACCCTCCCTTAAACTAACCCAATTTTTATCTGTATCTCCATTATTAAGGCCTGTTTCCTCCTGTTCTTCTCTTTCAGGTTATTTCTTTTCCTTTACCTCTTTGTTTCCTTTCCATTATCCTGGTTTCTATAGTTGTGTCTGGTTACATACTTATTTATCAGAGTCTGGCTCTAGGATCCACATATGTTGGAGAACATATGTAGATTTTTTTTCTGATTCTGTGTTACTTCACTTAATATCATAGTTTCTAGTTCCATCCATTTACCTGCAAATTTCATGATTTCATCTTTCTTTACTGCTGAGTAAAACTCCATCATATAAATATATCACATTTTCATTATCCATTCATCAATTGCTTCCATATCTTAGTTATTGTGAAAAGAGCAGCAACAAACATGGATGTACAA
>NW_008340588.1:3560970-3563109 GCF_000622305.1 Nannospalax galili
GCCATCTTTACTTCTTCTTTTGAGAATTCTCTGTTCAGCTCCTTAGTCCATCTTTTAATCGGGTTGCTTTTTGTCCTGGTTCTCTCTTTTTGAGTTTGTTATTAATTCTGGTTATTAAACCTCTGTCAGATGTGTCACTGGTGAAGATTTTCTCCCATTCTGTGGGTTTTCTGTTTGCTTCCCCAGTTGTCTCCTTTGATGTACAGAAGCTTTTTAGTTTAATGAGGTCCCATTTGTTAATTCTTGCCCTTGTTTCCTGGGCAATTGATGTCTGGTTTAGAAAATCCTTTTCTATACCTCTATCTTGTAGGTTATTCCCAAGGTTTCCTTCTAATAGTTTCAGAGTTTCAGGCTTTACCTTGAGGTCTTTGGGCCATTTGGAATTGACTTTTGTGTAGGGTGAAATATAGGGGTTTTGATTTCATTCTTCTACAAGTGGAGATCCAGTTTTGCCAGCACCATTTGCTGAACATGCTGTCTTTCCTCCAGTTAATGTTCTTGGCCCCTTTGCCAAATATCAGGTGGCTGAAATTTTATTTACTCATATTTGGGTCTTCAGTTTTGTTCCATTGGTCTATGGGTCTATTTTTGTCCCAGTAACCATGAAATGAACACATGGAGATTAAACAACACACTCCTGAATGATGAATGGGTCAAAAGAGAAATTAAGAAAGAAATAAAAGTATTCCTGGAATTAAATGAAAAGGACAATACAACACGACAAAACCTTTGTGACATGCTGAAAGCAGTCTTTAGAGGGAAGTTTATAGCTGTAAGTGCCTACATCAAAAAATCAGAAAGAATGCAAATAAATGACAACATTGCAACTCAACACACTTTAAAAGCAACAGCAAACGAAATCTAAACTCAGCAGACAAGAAGAAGTAACAAAAATCAGGGCAGAAATTAATGAAATTGAAACAAATACAAAGAATCAACAACTCCAAGAGCTTGTTGGAAAAGATAAAAAAGATTGACAGACTGCTAGCTCAGTTTACCAAAAGAAAGAAAGAGCACCTCCAAATCAAAAAATCAGAGATGAAAGCAGAAACATCACAAAAGACACCAGAAAGATACAAAACATTATAAGTGAATACTTTAAAAACCTATATGTGACTAAATTTGAAAACCTGAAAGAAATGGACGGATATCTAAAGGCATGGGAACCACCAAAATTAAACCAAGGAGAGACTAACATCTTAAAATGGCCCATAACACAAAAAGAAATTGAAACAGTAATACAAAATCTCCTGTCTAAAAAAATCCCAGGACCAGATGGAATTACAGCAGAATTCTATCAAACATTTAAAGAAGATCTGCATCCAATACTACTTAATTTATTCAAAAAAATAGAAATGGAGGGAGAACTTCCAAATTCATTCTATGAAGCCAGCATCACTCTAATACCAAAGGCAGGTAAAGATACAACCAAAAAAGAAAACTATAGACCCATATCCTTAATGAACATAGATGCAAAAATTATCAAAAAGATGCTTGCAAACTGCATACAGACACACATCTAAAAGATCATCCACCATGATCAAGTCAGCTTTATCCCAGAGATGCAGGGATGGTTTAATATACATAAGTCAATAAATTTCATAAGTCATATAACTGGACTCAAAGACAAGAACCATATGGTCATCTCAATACATGCAGGGAAGGCCTTTGACAAAATTCAACATGCATTTATGTTCAAAGTACTAGAGGGAATTGGACTGGAGGGAACATACCTCAACATAATTAAAGCCATATATAACAAACCCACAGCCCAACATCATTCTAAATGGAGAGAAACTGGAACCATTCCATTGAAATCAGGAACCAGACAAGGCTGTACACTATCCCCACTTCTCTTTAACATAGTACTTGAAACTCTTGCAAGAGCAATAAAACAAGAGAAGGAAATTAAAAGAGTAATAAATGGAAAAGAAGAGATCAAATTATCACTTTTTGCAGATGATACAGTATTGTATCTAAGGGATGCCAAAAATTCCACCCCAAAACTTCTAGAAATTATTAACACTTTCAGTTAAGTGGCAGGTTACAAAATTAACCTACAAAATTCTAGCTTTTCTAAATACCAAGAACAAGCAATCAGAGAAAGAGCACATGGAAACACTCCCATTCACAATAGCT
>NW_008340588.1:3563195-3566871 GCF_000622305.1 Nannospalax galili
AATTGAGGAAGACATCAGAAGATGGAAGGACCTCCCATGCTCATGGATTGGAAGAATTAATATTGTGAAAATGACCTTCCTCTCAAAACTCATATATAGATTTAATGCAATGCCAATCAAAATCCCCATGACATTTTTCACAGAATTGGAAAAAAACTATCGCAAGATTCATATGGAAGCACAAAATTCCTCAGATAGACAAAACAACCCTGAGCACTAAGAGCAATGCCACAGGGATTACTATGCCAGAATCAAGCTGTATTACAGAGCTATAGTCTTGTAATCAACTTTTACAAGCTAAGCTAAACACATAGCTTTAATTTTAGATTATGGTCCCTGTTTCCCCTTATGACTCTTCTTTGCCTCTGAATCAGAATAATGTAAGCATAGGGTCAAAAAGAGAAAGTCCTTCCCTGATAATTCCTTATGTCTTTTCTTTGCTGTATAATGCTGGATGTATTTAAATAAAGAAAGAAAATCCACCCCAGTTTGGAAAAAGCAGTTTTGAGATAAATCAGAAAGAGCAAATCCTGAGAAGAGATTAGGCTCTTAGGTTTAAATGACTCGAAGAATCACACTGTTTTTTCTTAAGCATAGTAAGTAGTGGAATTCTATCACATGCTCTCAGGTATTTTATTTTTTAGAACTTCCCTGGCTTTCTGTCTTTAATATCCTACCATCCTTTTTCCTAGAATATCAGCACAATCAACATTTGCGTCAGGCCTTTCTCCTTCCAGTGTTTTTCTTGTGAAATTTCCAGTTGGAATGTTTTCTTTGCTCATCACTTTTTCTACTTTCCTTCATGCTTAAATTCTGCTAACAGTACCTTTTAATAAATTGTGGTTATTTTCTGAGAGGCCCACACCCATGCTTTCGAATGTGCTTATATTTATTACTTGAGTGTCTTTCTATGTTTAGTAAAACCATAATTGTTTCATAATTAATAGTCTTCAAAAAAAATCACACATCCTGGATTTGACGGGGTAGAAGTCCTGACAAGGTTCAGGAAATTCCTTAATCTGCTGAAGGTTTTAATATGAATCTGTGTCTCTTTCTCCTTACTAACTGTAATGGTCATAGCCAAAACTAAGAAATCAATAATGATTTGTCCTTGCTGAGGCAGCCTTAAGCTCACTAATCTGTCACTTAATTTTAGATTGCTTTCCAGCTCAACTTTTCTAGAACTTTTATGTTAGAAACTTTGTTATTGGAATTTCTGTACCTTTGAGATGTAAAAAAATTTAAAAACTCCTAGAAAGTTTTACTTGGTGTCATGTCTTTAAAAAATAAAAATTCCATGGAAATGTGAACAGCCTATCTCTGTTTCTGAGGAAATCAACAGAACCTTACTTCTCATAGAGCCGTAGCTCAGATCAGAAAATTATTCTGTAACAATTTAGTCATAGTAAAGTCCATTTTCTTTTGAGAAAAGCTGATTAGCAGACATAGATTATTTGTGATTTTTCTTTTACCTCAGAGCTTATACCTAACCTGAATTTTCATTTTCTACACAAAAGAGAACTTTTTCTAAAAGTGTGATAACATTACTTATGTGACAATGGAATAGTCTTTATATTTGTGTTATTCAGTGTCTATTTAGGAGAGACTGAGAGGAGTTTATCAGAAAATTATAGAGCTTCCTGAATTCTTGTAGCAATTATGTATTTGGGGGCATGTCCCTGGACGTAGTATTTTCCCTGACCGTTTTTCCTAATGATCTCTCTGCACTCTGTCTACAAAGTTATGAACTGTGGTGGATAAGTGAAACAATATTGCAGTGCCCAAAGAAAAACAAACTGACTCTTAGCATTGTCACCACAAATGAGCAGACTTGCTATGAGAACTACTTCCTTCTCAGTTATCTTAGAACTGTTCTCTTGAGCAAACGACTTTGCTCTGTACTAATTGAAATGGTACATCTGGCATGAGAAGGGGAAGAAATGACCAAACTAGTCATAGCAGAGAAGAAACTTCCCTTTCTGGCTTCTATTGGCCCATAATAGCATAAATAACTATAAACAAATGTTTTCTGATGGATTGATATTATAAATCTAATCCCACCTATTTTTTAAAATATGAACTGTAGATAATGTGTTGCTTACAGCATTTATATTTTCACATCCTACACACATTCATATATTATTCTGGGTCAGGACCAAGGAAGGGTCATGAAAGCTTAAAGCTATATGTTTAGTTTACAAGAGGAGCCCAAGACCAAGTGAGATGATTTACTTTGTAATCAAGCTACGATAGTGTTAAATGTTCTAAAAATATAAGATTAAATTTGTTTATAGTATGAGGTAGGATTTCCATTTGTAGCAGAAGGCATTCCAAGAAAATGGATTTCCACTTCACTCAACCACATTCTCCCTGCCAAAATACATGGAACCCAGAAAATGAGAGCAAACTAAATCCTCCCTCCATTAAGTTGTTAAATAGCAGATATTTTGCCACAGTGATGCAAAACTAACCAATATTGATGAAGAAGGAGATAGAAACTGGCCAGGAAGTTGAGGGACAGGGACCTCAAAAATGAACAGCTTGTCTTTATTTAGAAGTTGAGAGTTTCATTGGCTGTACCCTGGCCAGAGGCCAAAAATGCCAGAATTGTTTAAAGACTAATTTCTCATTATCATTCTTTCCCTTTTATGGAAACTGATAGGGTTGACACCACTGCCTGGAAGCTGTTTGTAAGAACATGGCCAAAATTGAGTTACATGAACATTTTTTGAGTTGGTCAACTGAAACATACCTTTATATGTCTCTCCCTACAGAAGCCCTTTTAATAATTAGTTACTAAGCCTGTGAATATCTTATTTGTAATATGATGATTGTACTTTGCAATGTTAAAATTTTTTAAATAAATTAATTAAAAATATAATTTGACACTCAGAAGAGATGTCTCAGCAGTTAAGAACATTGGTTGCTCTTGCAGATGATCTGGGTTTGATTTCCAGCACCAACCAACATGGCAGCTAACAGCTTTCTGTAATTCTATATCCAGGGCACCTGACACCTTCTTCTTGCCTCCACAGGCTTTGCACAACCCAGGTGCACTAACATACATGTAGACAAAGCACTCATAAAATAAAATAAAGCACAAATAAAAATAATTATAACAATTTAAAATTTAAATTTTGTACTACTTTTTAACATTATTGATAATTTTTAATCAATAATATATGAAATAGAAATTTTAATGAACTAAAACTCCATCTTCTAAAATGTGTATAGTTTTATATTTCATATATCTTGTAAATTTTGAAAAAAATCATATATTTCATCTAATCATTTTCAAGTAGCTAAAGGGCAAGTGGAACAAAAAATGTGTTGAACATAGAATGGTAAAAGTACACAACAGGAACTCACCACCTCATCGCTCAGGTTTCAATTCCTGAAAGCCTTATTAATCCCTAGATGGGGATGTTTGATGCATTTCATTTCTTGGAACCTGCTCTTACAATACAGGAGTCCTTGCTTTCTATCTCTTAAACTCACACCTATGAAGCAGTAATGAACTACTTTCTAAAAAGTCACTGTCCCATAGTATTTGTAAAATTCACTCTCTGGCTCTTGGGGTAAGTCTACAGCGCAGCTCTCCGGGCTGGGACTCCCTAAGCCACATTCACCCTTCCATCCCCCCCCCCCTCCCCCTTCCATAGCCCCTCTTTCAAAC
>NW_008340588.1:3573231-3573825 GCF_000622305.1 Nannospalax galili
CCTATCTAAAGGAATATTGGCAACTGATTGGTGCTAGATGAGGAAGAGTTGATCTTCCTAACACAAGGAACTCTAGATGGGCTGACTAGACTCAGTGGATGGACTTGCACTGGCAGACAGATGAAGACACTGACAACACAGTGGACAGCAACAGGGACAGTAACAGTGGACATATACAGAGTATATGGCCTCCAGTGAGGCGGGGAAGGCTATGGGAGGGGGCCATTGGGATGTAGGCATATAGATGAATAAGGTTGTTTAGGATACAAATCAATAAATAAAAAATGAGTTATATTTGAGGAAGAAGCATAAAAACTTGCTTCATGTTAATTAGTAGATGTGAAAAACATGACCATTGAAATCTACTGGATGACTTTATATCCATGTTCAGATGCCAAAGAGCTCAGAAAGTAACTGAATGTGTCTAGTAATAATCAGATATATAGAGATTAGAAACACATGTGCAAACATCTTAATGTCAATTTCATTAAAAATGAATTTTTCTGTATGAAACTGTGTATTTTAATAATGAAATGGAGATCTTTTTTAAAGGTTAAAACCTCATTTAATTTTATGTCTTATAGGGTTTATACT
>NW_008340588.1:3573930-3576417 GCF_000622305.1 Nannospalax galili
AAAATAAAAAAAAATTCACTCTCTGAATTTATGAGACAGACCTAGGAAGCCATTAGCTTGGGTGGCTTTAGTGGCGATTGATTTTCCAGAAACCTGTCCTCAGACTATTGCCCATCTGAGGAGACAAAGCTTTCAATACTTCTCAAATACTTCTGCTTTTTCCCCACTTCACTATATTCTCATATCATTTTAGGTAATGTTTTATTTCCATTTGCTTTTATACAGTATCGTGGTAATCAACAGCTAGCTAATTGGACTTAAAACCCTGTCACAGGAGGGAACTTTTTTGAACAGCCAAATACACATGACTGGAGAGGTCATAAACACCAGAGGAAAAATTATTTCTGTCACATCCATAGACATATGCAATTTCTTACTCAATGATAAATATGGACACATATTTACAGACAAGTATACCATTCACCACTCATCAAAGAATTGTCTTTTTCCAACACATAGAGACTATTGCAGAGTTCCACAAACGGTTGCACACAGAATAAGTGTCTGTGAAATACCCATCCCTAAATGACACATCTACAATGGAATTCCTACACCTAAGGCTCATAGAAAATTGTGAAACAGTGGGTAGAGAGAATACTAATCCATCTCTCAACTCTCACCAGTGACACTTCCTCATGTAACAGAGGGTAATGAACACAGAAAGTAACAACTGACCAAAAAGTAGAGAATAAGAGACTACATAGTGAGTGTCCCAGGACAGGTCTCCTAATATTAAACTTCACCAAACCATGCCTCATGGACCATTGTGGAAGGGGGAGCAGAAAGACTGTAAATGCCAAGGTTGTTGCATGATGATAAGGGAATGGAATCTTACAGGTGCATGGGAACTTCCTCATATGAACTTACAGCAATGGTGACAGGATGTACAAGATACATGCAAACTCAAAAAAGGCAAAGAACCACTATAGAAGTGGGTAAATTGTCAAGAAGCCCAACCTTAGCCAAGGAACTATTGGCAGCTCATACTTCTGGCAAAGGAGAGTAGATCTGTAAGGGAGTGACTCTACATAGACAGATTTCAGTGGATAGTGCACATTTAGGAACATCTGAATACAGTAACGTGACTCAATCAGCCTTAACATATATGGCAGAATGTATGAACTCTGTTGGAGTAATGGGGATTGTGGATGGAGGAGGGTCTCTAAATGGGATTTAGATGTACTGTATGAAATGCACAAAAATTCAATAAAAATATATACTGAGGTTAAAAAAAGACAAAAATCAGTATTTTCTATCAAGGGAACTGGAAATGTACATCATCCTCAGAAAAATATAATGAAGTGTATGACTTTGCAATAAATATATAGTTTTTGGCAGCATGAGAATGTCTACTGCAGAGAAAGAAACATATTTTAATTTAATAGTGAAGACTGAGATTCACAAGCTTAACTTTGTCAATATCATTTTATTTATGTTATCCTGAATTTGTCTACTTTTCCCATCACTTTATGTATTTTCTGCTTTCTTAATCTACTTGTATTAAAAAAATAAAACCTAACCTCTCCCCAAAACAGAATTTTTATTAGAATAGCTGACTCAGCTATACATAATTAATTTGTTTTGTTTCTAAACAGGCTTTCCCTAGTAGCCCCTGCTGGCCTAGAACTTGCTATGGATAACACATTGCCCTAGAGCTCACAGAGATCCACCTGAGCGGTATAATTAAAGATGTGCACCATTACACCTTGCAGCATCAAATAGTTTTTATGAAACATTGGATTTAGTTGAAAGAACATCTCAATTAAATCCCAGATCATATATTAACTATGTAGTATTTATTTACATTACTTAATTCCTATGAACCTTTATTTTCTATTTTCTTGTCTTTAAACAGGGCTATTGTGAAAATGAATTATACTGATATTTGTGAACCATTGAATAGTACTGATTATATTATTGTATATTAATGTTTACTGAGTAATAAAAAAATAAGTGAACTGATGATGAAAAGTAATATAATAGCTTTCACACAGCATCTTAAAGAATTGAAAACTTTGGTAGTTTTCTATTGTATTACTTCAAACATGCAAGCACATATGCATACACATACACATTATACACATAGAAACATGCACACACACACACACACACATATGTAAAAAAAATCATTGTATAGAGATAAATCAAAATTATCTTGATTTATCTTTAGGAATGTTAAATAATAAAAGTAATTTGAGACAACAGGTTGACTTGAATTACAAACAGTGTGTGTGTGTTTCTGTATATACCATCGATATGTTTTGAAAAGTTGCCATGAGTATGCTTTAGTAGGTTAATGTAGACAATACTAGTTGTGGAAATATGAATGGGTTTATTGAATTCATACACTTATTTAGCCTTCTGAATCCACTCAAATCTTTTAAAAATATTTTATTAAATTTATTTCATGTATATGAGTGTATTGCCTGTGTATTAGTCAAGGTTCTCTAAAGAAACAGAACTCATAGAATGAATCAATATATATAT
>NW_008340588.1:3576500-3579055 GCF_000622305.1 Nannospalax galili
TGCCTGTGCCACACTGGAGAGGCTGAGAATCTGGTAGCCCAGTAGACTCTCAGTCCACAAGGCTGGATGTTTCAGTATCTCAGTAGTCTCAAACTGGTGCTGAAGGTCTGTTGAATTCCAAAAGATCAGCTAGTCTTCAATCTACAGCAGCAAGATGAACTCACCAGGGAGAGAGAAGGCAAGCAGCAAAAAGCAAGTGCTCTCCTCTGCCATGGCCTTTTATAGGGCTGCCATCAGAGGGTAACATTCACATTTAGGGTGTGTCTTCCAGCTTCAGATGATCCAATCAAGAAGATCTCTCTCATTTCAGTTAATGTCAGATCCAGGCAAGTTGACACCCAGGATTAGCCATCACAGCCTGTATGTGTGTAATGCACCTATGTTGTAAAATACTGATGGAGATCAGAAAAAGGCATTAGATCCCCCAGAACAGGAGTTACAGATGGTTGTTAGCTGCAATGTGGGTGTTTAGACTTGATCCTGGGTCCTCTGCAAGAGAAGCCAGTGTCTGTAACTGCTGAGCCATCTTTCCAGTCTCCCACACAATACTTAATGCATTTAAAGTTGTGTTTTTTCATGTTTTTATAAAGTATTTTTTTTAATTTGGGGAGCTATGTATTTATGAAAAGAACAACATATTATTCATTTTATATGTTCCAAAAGTAACTTAAAATATCAAGTAATGTCTTTTGTTTTTTCTATTGATGGCCTTTAGGAAAATGACATTTAAATTAAGCATATATTTTGGTAAGGTGAGTCTTATGTTTAAAAGACCCACTAGTTACTACGTGCCCATTTCTGGAAGCTACTCTATTTCCATTATGCAAATACACACTAAAATTATACACTTTGCTCTTGAAAAGAGTGTTCTTTATTAAAGACACACCAGTAACATATTCTTAAAAATCTGCTATTGATAATTTTCCATCTTGAAAGAATCTAGTGATAAAAACTATTAATTGAAATTTTAAATTAATTGTATGTCCTTTTATAATAACTTGAGGGTTAATCACAGTTCTTTAGGGAATTTTAGTTTTGTGTGTATTCTATGTTCAAATAATTTAAGTAAAAATGAGAAATTGTTTACTTTTGCCATTTCATATACATTTTATGTTCCACTTGCCTATGATCTACTTGAAAAGTATTAGATTAGGCATCATGATTTTTAAAAGCTTGACAAGATATATGAAATGTAGAACTTAATGCATTCTAGAGGCAGGAATTTTAATTCAGTATAATTTCTATTTCACATAGTATTAATTCAACAATTATCAATAATATTGAAAAGTTGCACAAAATTGTATTTTAAATTAGTTTATAAAAATATTCTGACGCTACAAAGTACAGTCCTCAAACTACATATAAAATATTCACAAGCTTAGTGTTTAATGATTAAAATGGCTTCTTAGGGAGAAAAGCATGAAAGCATGTTATGTCCATAGTTCAAGTAAATTCATTGTATTTTTAAAGAATCCCAACGAGACTTTATTATATTGGGAAGCAAGCAATCACCATTTTGACCTATGAATACATCATTTAATTTCAAAATATCTCCTTGACTTGAGAAGTAAGTGTCATAAAAACATGAGTAACATTCAAAATATAGTTTTGAATTCATAGTCTTAAAATTAAAGATGCTGTGATTTAAATGTGTGCACATCTTTGGAGAATTATGGATAGCTAGCACATCTTCATATAATGAATACATCATAGAGAAACACACGAAAAATTTAAAAAATCTGACTTTCCTAATCATTTTCTAGCCTTTATTCTTAATAAGATTAATCAGAAAAATTACAGAAAGTAACAGAAAGGTCCTACAATTTTTTGATCAAGGTATATTACTCTTGTTGAAAATTTTTGCACCTGACATATCTATTCAAATGAGGCACAGTCTTTTTTGTTTTACAATGCCATAATGCAATAATAATAGTCATCAATACACATATGAAATACTCTCAGATTAAGATAAATTTTCTTTTAATTCTTGAAAAAGTAGGATATATTCTTTCATGAGATTACTATTATTTTAGCCTCATAAATTTCCATAAACCTGAAATGTTACCCAGGATTTAAATATTCAAAGTGCATATATTTTTTTAATTTATTTGAAATTTATTTTTATTTTACATTTATGAGTGTTTTACGTACATGTATGTCTGTTCACTATGTGATTTTAGTGCTCATGGATATCATAAGAGAGCATAAATTCTCTGGAAATAGAGTTGAGAACAGTTGTTGGCTGCCATGTGAATGCTGGGAACAGAGCCTGGGACTTCTGCAAGAATACCCATGCTCTTATCCACTGAGCCATCTCTCCAGTCCTCCAATTGTTTGTGTTTTAAAATAGGCTTTGCATAGTTTTAAAAATAAAATAATGTTTTTCTCATTGGAAGGGGAACTGTTCCTTTTTTGTGAATCATGATGGTTTCACTAATACCATTGAAAGGATTGAGGATGAGGATTTGAAGGATTGGAGGGTGGGAGGGAAGTGCAATACAGTTGTGGGTTCTCCTTACTGCCTCTAATGGTTGAAGGCAAAGCTACTCTGAGAG
>NW_008340588.1:3579249-3584826 GCF_000622305.1 Nannospalax galili
CTGGCTGCAAACCTTTATGTTTACAGTTGAAATGTTATAGTTACACAATATTGTACTCACCATAAACCCTATAAAACATAAAATCAAATGAGGTCTCAACCTTTGAAAAAGATCTCCATTTCATTATCAAAATACACAGTTTTATACAGAAAAATTCATTTTCAATGAAACTGACATTAAGATGTTTGCACAAGCATTTATAATCTCTATATGTCTGATTATGACTAGTGACAGTCGGTTACTTTCTGAGCTCCTTGGCATCTAAGCATGGATATAAAGTCATCAGGTAGATTTCAATGGCAATGTTTTTCACATCTACTAATTATTATTTTTTTAATCATTACTTTTTAAATTTTTAATAACTACATGATTAAAAGAAGCATTTCACTACAGAATTAACATATTCAGTAACACACGACAGAGCAAGAGCACATCTCTTTCACAAGTGGATGCAAGTTTCTAGGTTCACAGTCAAGTTAATACAGTTATAAAATATTGAACTCAGTATAAGGCTGCAAGACGCAAAATTGAATGAGATTTTTAACCTTTAAAAAAGATCTCCATTTCATTTTAGAATATATTGTTCCTTACAGAAAGACTCATTGTTTTTGCTACTAACACTGAAATGTTGGTGCATGCATCTGCAATCTGTATGCATCTGATCACTACTAATCATAATCAACCACACTTGGACCCTTGGTGCCTGTGAATGTCTATGAAATCATCGGGTGGATATCAATGGTAATGTGCATCACCTCTACTAATTAGCATGATGCAAATATCCATGCTTACTCCTCAAACACATCTTTCAAATATTTCTTGATTTTTTTTTGTGTGTATATTACACAGAACATCCCAAACCATCTTATTTGACTATACACCCACTTCCCAGTTGGCACCTTCCCAAAGCCTCCCTCGCCCCCACCAGAGCCCTTATATTCTGACATCGCTGCAACTGTCTGTTGTCCACACCCCAGCCAATCCCCATTACCCTCCCTTCCCTTGAATCCAGACAGCCCATCTAGAGGTCTTTGTCTCAGGATGGTCAGCTGTTCCTCTTCTAGCAGCAATCAGTTGTCAGTACTCCTTTAGATAAGATTAGGGTCTGTTGTTCATTTTCCAGGGTCTATGCTGGGTTGCCATTTGGGAGTCCCTTTGTTCACCCTGGCCAACAACTCAAAAGAAGGTATCTCTTATCTGGCATTGTTGTTTGTTATGTAGCCTTTATCTATGCATACGGACTCTTAAGAAATTGTATTGACCCCTTTAATCTTTCCTTATACTTTCCTTTTGGATGTTTAAGGCCATAGAGTTGGCCCTGGTAAACCAATTTATTTTTACTCTTAAGGTCGTTTGAGGACCTTTTACTCAGTGGTCACATGGGCTTGGGAGGAGCCCCTGGCTCCTTCCTTTAACCAGTTCTGCTTATGTGAATATAAGTCAAAGGTCCTGCTCGACCATGGTTGGTGTCGCTTGGAAGCATGGAGGAAGTGATTCCTCTGTGTTGACCCTCCCCTTTGTAGATTAGACACTGGTTTAAGTCCATCTGATGGGGTACCCTTGGCCTCCTTGATCAAGAAGACAGGTGATTCACCATCATTACAGGACATTTTGAGAGATGCTCATAGGCTCCTGAAACTATTCAACCTAGGAGGTCAAGGAGCAAAACCTGTCCTTTATATGCCTCTGACCAAATTAGTATAGGTCTCAAAATAAGTCTGTTAAAAATCAAAAAAGGTTAGTTCCAGCTGTCTGGTATTTTTAATTACTGTGTGTCATGTAGATAAGTCTTAGGCAAAGACCAATTGTTCTCAGATAAAATTTACCTAGACATATGTTTCTTGATCTGCTATGTATAATTTGTGAGTAGGTTGTAGGAGTAATATGGTTCCCTCTGGTTTTCAAAAGTAGAGAGACATTATTTATCCCTCACATTGTCTCACCCCTCCACCATAGTTTTCCCACTTAAGGTGCCCCCATTTCCTCCTTTTCTCCCTTAATATTACCCTTCTTCTACAGTCCTACCTCGCTTTTCTTTCCCCTTATCCCCTAGGTTCCTTCTATACCCTTCTCTCACCTCTCATTAAACTAACTCAATTTTTGTCTCTATCTCCCTTATTAAGGTATGTTTCCTATTGTTCTTCCCTTTCAGGTTCTTTCTTTTCCTTTACCTCCATGTTTCCTTTCCATTATCGTTGTTCCTGTAGTTATGTCTGGATACATACTCACTTATCAGGGTTTGGTTCTAGGATACACATATGAGGGAGAACATTTGCCAAATTTTCTTTTTGAGTCTGAGTGTTCACTTTGTATAGCAGTTTCTAGCTCCATCAATTTACCTGAAAATTTCATGATTTCATCTTTCTTTATTGCTTGCTGAGTAAAATTCCATCGTATAAATGAACCACATTTTCATTATCCAATCGTCAGTTGAGGGACACTTATGTTGCTTCCATCTCTTAGCTATTGTGAAAAGAGCAGCAACAAACATGGATGTACAAGTGTCTCTGCAATAAGATGAGTTCTTTTGGTATACGCCAAGGAGTGGTATAACTGGGTCAAATGGTAGGTTCATTTGTAATTTTTTAAGAGTTCTCCACACTGTTTTCCTAGGGGTTGTTTGCAGCCCCACCAACAGTGGTTGAGTGTTCCCCTTTCCCCACATCTTCTCCAATATTTGTTATCATTTGTTTTCTTGATCTTAGCCAGCCTGACTGGGGTAAGGTGGAATCTTAAAGTGGGTTTAATTTGCATTACCCTAATTGTTAGTGATGTTGAACATCTTTTAAGATGTTTCATAGCCATCTTTACTTCTTCTTTTCAGAACTCTCTTTTCAACTCCTTAGCCCATCTTCTATTGGGTTGCTTCTTGTCTTGATTCTCTGTCTTTTGTGCTCATTATATATTCTGGATATTAGCTCCGTCAGATGTGTCTCTGGTAAAGATTTTCTCCCATTCTGTGGGTTTTCTGATCACTTCCCTGGTTACCTCCTTTGATGTATGGAAGCTTTTTAGTTTAATGAGGTCCCGTTTGTTAATTCTTGCCCTTAGTTCCTGAGCAATTGATGTCCAGTTTAGAAAATTCTTGCCTTCACCTATATCTTGTATGTTTCTTCCAATGTTTTCATCTAATAGTTTCAGAGTTTCGGGCTTTATGCTGAGGTCTTTGATCCATTTGGAATTGACTTTTGTGCAAGGTGAAAGATAGGGGTTTAGTTTCATTCTTCTACAGGTACAGATCCAGTTTTGCCAGCACCATTTGCTGAACATGCTGTCTTTCCTCCCGTGAATATTCTTGGCCACTTTGTGAAATATCAGGTGGCTGAAGTTGCATTTAATCATATTTGGCTCTTCAATTTTGTGCCATTGATCTATGGGTCTATTTTTGTTCCAGTACAGTTTGTTTATATTAGTATAGCTCTGTAATATACTTAAAATATGGTATAGTAATCCCCCAAAATTGCTCTTAGTGTTCAGGGTTGTTTTGCCTATCCGAGATCTTTTTTGCTTCCATGTGAATCTTACAATGGTTTTTCCACTTCTGTGAAAAATGTCATGGGGATTTTGATTGGCATTGCATTGAATCTATAAATGACTTTTGATAGGATGGTCATTTTCACAATATGAATTCTTCCAATCCATGTGCATGTGAGTTCCTTCCAAGTTCTGATGTCTTCCTCAATCTCTTTCTTTAGTGATTTCAAATTTTCATTGTAGAGCTCTTTAATGTCTTTGGTCAGGTTTATTCCAAGATAAATTATTTTTTTTGCAGCTATTTTGAAAGGGAGTGTTTCCATGTGGTCTTTCTCTGATTGCTTGTTATTGGTGTATGGAAAGGCTACAGATTTTTGTAGGTTAATTTTGTAACCTGCCACTTTACTGAACTTGTAAATAAGTTCTATGAGTTTTCTGGTGGAATTTTTGGCCTCTCATATATAATATATCATCCAAAAAAAGGAATAATTTGATCTCTTCTTTTCCAATTATTACTCCTTTAATTTCCTGCTCTTGTCTTATTGCTATTGCAAAAATTTCAAGCACCATGTTAAACTGAAGTAGAGATAGTGGATAGCCTTCTCTGATTCTTGATTTCAATGGGAATGCTTCCAGTTTTTCCCCATTTAGTATGAGGTTGGCTGTGGGTTTGTTATATATGGCTTTAATTATGTTGAGGTATGTTTCCTCCAGGGAAGTCTCTGTAGGACTTTGAACATAAATGCATGTTGAGTTTTGTCAACAGCATTTTCTGCATCTATTGGGATGACCATGAGGTTGTTATCTTTGAGCACATTTATATGGTTTATGATGTTTATTGACTTACATATATCGAACCATCCCAGCATCTCTGGGATAAAGCAGACTTGATCATGGTGGATAATCTTTTTGATGTATGTCTGCATATGGTTTACAAGTATCTTGTTGAGAATTTTTTCATCTAGTTCATTAAGGGTATGGGTCTATAGATTTCTTTTATGGTTGTATCTTTACCTGGCTTTGGTATTAGAGTGATACTGACTTCATAGAACGAATTTGGAAGTTCTCCCTTCATTTCTATCTTTTTGAATAAATTAAGTAGTATTGGATGTAGATGTTCATTAAATGTCGGATAGAATTCTGCTGTAAATCAATATGGTCCTGGGCTTTTTTTAGGCAGGAGGTTTTGTGTTACTGTTTCAATTTCTTTTTCTGTTATGGGTCTGATTAAGCTGTTAATCTCTTCTTGGTTTAGTTTGGGTGATTCCCATGCCTTTAGATATCCATCCATTTTTTTTTTAGGTTTTCAAATTTAGTAGCATATAGGTTTTTAAAGTATTCTCTTATAATGTTCTATATCTTTCTGGAGTCTGTTGTGATTTTCCCCTTTCATCTCTGATATTTTTAAGTTGGAGGTGCTCTTTCTTTCTTTTGTTTCACTGGGTTAGTGGTCTGTTAATCTTGTTTATCTTTTCAAAGAACCAGCTCTTGGAATTGTTGATTATTTGTATTGTTTTCTTTGTTTCAATGTCATTAATTTCTACCCTGATTTTTGTTATTTCTTCTTGTCTCCTGGGTTTGGGTTTCATTTGCTGTTGATTTTCAATTGTTCTCTGTTGCAATATTAAGTCATTTATTTGTGTCCTTTACAATTTTTTGATGTAGGCACTTAGAGCTATAAACTTCTCTCTAAGGACAGCTTTCAGCATGTTGCAAAGGGATTGTTGGGTTATATTGTCTTTCTCATTTAATTCCAGGGATACTTTTATTTCTTTATTAATTTCTCTTTTGACCCATTCATCATTCAGGAGTGTGTTGTTTAATCTCCATGTGTTCATGTGGTGATTATGGCTTTTTCCGGTGTTGATTGTAAGCTTTATTTAACTGTGGTCTGATAGAGTGAATGGAATTATTTCAAACTTTTTGTATTTGTTGAGGTTTGTTTTGTGCCCCAACATATGGTCGATTTTGGAGAAGGTATCATGGGGTGCTGAGTAGAAAGTATGTCCTTTGGTGCTTGGGTGGACTACTCGGTAGATGTCTGTTAAGTCTATTTGATATATGGTATTGTTTAATTCAGATGTCTCTCTGTTAACTCTCTGT
>NW_008340588.1:3585118-3640023 GCF_000622305.1 Nannospalax galili
TTTCCTTTCATTTTAAGATAGTGTCTGTGCTTGAAAGTGACATGGGTTTCTTGTGGACAACAAAAAGATGGGTTTTGTTTCTTAACCCACTCACCTATTCGGTGTCTTTTGACTGAGGAGTTCAGTCCATTAATATTTAAAGTTATTAATGAAAGAGGTGTATGAATCCTCTCATTTTTATTTCTATTTACATTTGTGATAGAGCTGTACTTTTCCACAGTTATACCTTCATTGAAATTCTTTCCTCTACTCCTTGGGTATAGTCATTCCTTTCTTTAGATCTTTGTATTGCTTCTACAAGTCTCTGAAGGGCTGGTTTTGTGGACAAGTATTCCTTTAGCCTATTTATATCATGGAAGATTTTTATTTCCCCTTTGACTGTGATAGACATTTTGGCTGGGTATAGAAGTTTGGTTTGGCATCTGTGTTCACTTAAAACTGGGAATATTTTGGTCCAGGCTCTTCTGGCTTTCATAGTTTGCACTGAAAAGTCAGCTGTAATCCTAATGGGTTTTCCTTTATATGTGACTTGTTGTTTCTCTTTTGCAGCTTTCAGAATTGTCTCTTTGTTTTGTACTTTTAGTGTTTTGACTGTGATGTGCTGTGGAGAGCATCTTTTCTGGTCTTTCCTGTTTGGTGTTATATGTGCTTCTTGTATTTGTGTTGGCATGTCTTTCTTTAATTTTGGAAAAATTTCTTCCAGGATTCTGTTGAAGATCTGGTCCATGCCATTATCTTGGGTTTCTTCTCCTTCCTGTATGCCTATGATTTGTATGTTTGGTCTTTTTATGGTGTCACACAATTTCTGAATATTCCATTCTTGTGATTTCTTAAATTTTTCATAATCTTTGCTTGAGTGGTCTAGTTCGCCTACTTTGTCTTCCAGTCTTGATACTCTGTTTTTCATTTCATTCATCCTAATTGTGAGGTTTTCTGCCATCATTTCTAATTGGCTTCTTGAGTGTTTCACTTCCTTCTTCATTTCAGCCTGAGTATTCCTCAATATATCTAACTCTTTTATGAATTCATTCAGAAGTTTATTCCTATCTTCCTTCAGTTGTTTAATTTCTTTGTGTGTTCTTTAAATTCATTGAATTCTTTTATCATGTTTATCATTGTTCTTTGAGTTCCATGTCCTGCATTATCTCTAGGGGTTCTCATTGTACTCCACTAGAGGACTATTGGTATTTGGTGGCCATATGTTATTTTGGTTTTTCATGTTCTTTTTTTCTCTGTGATTTTGACATGTGAATTGTTTTATAGTTTCTTATTCTTGTGTGAAACTCAAGCCTTCAAGTTTAGGTCTGCTTCTTTTTGTGAACTTTATGTGTCTTTGTGGTTTATGTTTTGGGCATGAAAGGCTGGTTCCTCTAAGCTTCCAGTTCTGTGTTTTGATTTTATATTGGAGTGGCCATATTTCTATTGTCTTCAGGAGTTCCCACAGAAGCCCAAGTCAGATGAGGATCAGATGCTCTCTGGCTTTTTCCTAAGGTCTGTATCCCTCCAGGATAGATTTTGGCCTCAGAAATTTGGAGGTTGGACTGGCCTGGGAGCTGGGCCCAGGAAAGATGCTGGTCTAGGGCAGCTGGTGGCTGTGTGACCAAGAGATACAAAGGAAGATGGGGGTGGGATTCGACTCCAAGGGTCCCTGAGGACTGCACTAATGAGTTGGATTTGTCTGGATGCAAAGGACCAGGAAGAGGAAAGATCAGCCCCAGTATCCAGGAAAGAGGCTGGCACATTGTGCAGACTCAGGTAGGCAGAAGGAGTTGAGGGTGGGGCCAGGCCCAGTGTGCTCCTGGGGACCTGGGAAGGAACTGAGTTGCTCTGGATGCACACGTTCAGGAAGAAACATTGGTGGTTCCCCAGGTATCTGAGGAGCCAAGACAAAGAATGGAACAGGGCCCAGGCTAGGAGGTGAGACTGTGTGCGGGGGTGTGGGGGGCGATCTGAGGGTGAGGCTGGGGGAGTCAAGGTACAGAGGGCCCAATAGGCTTACCCCAGACAGAGAAGCTTGTGGGTCTGAGAGGGGATGCGGAGCAGTGTGTGACATTTTTATCAAGTAGAACCAAGGTTTTCTAAACTGGTTTTGTGCTGGAATGCTACCATTTTTTTCATTTTCCTTCCTGGTATTTGACTACCAAAAACTAACTTTAATTGAGCCTATGTTTTATATCGTTTTAAGTCATAATCATTGGTATGTCCACAAATTCTGGAAAGGAAGCCGCTTTAAGAAAATCAAACAACTTGCAACTTTGTCATATGTCATTCCTTATGCTCTGTTGCAGTTACTATGAAGGTCAGGGAAAATTACCTCTATTTTATCTCTCAAGGGCCAATTCATAGGCTATAATATTCATTTCACATCAAAACAAAAGCTTACTTGCTGTGCCTTCAGTATAGCACATGTGGATGGGGAAGAACTGAGCCATTCTTAATTCTTAAAGTGGTACCTCACAGCCAATATGTACCTCTGGAATCATATTGCAGAGCTCAGAATTTCATTGCCACATAGCAGTTAAGGATCTGAGAGTCCCCAGCCCTTCTGTCAATGAGGAGAAATGTTGAGAGCCCAATATTTTAATTCTCAATTGGCAATCAAATATATTGCTTAAAAATTCAATGTATATTGCTTTAAAAATTCAGAAGAAGAAGATTTGAATGACATAATTTCTTCACCCATAACCCTTAATATGTCTAGTTTTCATGTAATCAGTTAAAATTAATTTTTTATATTTTACAAGTTGAAAGTATTCAAAGACTAAATATTCCTTATACAAAGTGTTAATTTAAGATGACAGTGAACCTGGTAATTCACATAGAGAAGCATTTTTCAATAATGGAAAATATACACAGGACGGTAAACATGAAACCAACACAGAGAAAAGGAAATTTGCATTCTAGCGGTATTAAGGCTGTGTCAGAGTCATTTGTTTTCTGTGTTTGGCCAGTTGTGGACCTTTGCGTTAGTCACCATCTGTTGCTAAAAGATGCTTCTTTGATGAGTGGTAAGAGATACATTTGTCTGAAAATATAAGGATATAGCCAGGGTTGTGGTGCATGCCTTTAATCCAAATGCTTGGGAGGCAAAGGCAGGCATATCTTTGTGAGTTCAAGTCCAGCCTGGTCTACATAGTGCGTTCAGGTCAGCTGGGACTACAGGGAGACCCTGTCTCAAAAAGACTATATATACATACATATATATATATATATGTGTGTGTGTGTGTGTGTGTGTGTGTGTGTGTGTGTGTGTTGTGTGTGTGTTTAAAGAACAGTAAGAAATTGCCTTGGTCTAGGACAGTGACAGAAGTTGTTTCTTCTCTGAGGTCTATGACATCTCCAGCAATGTGTGATTGGCTATGTTGACAGCACCATACCTGGATTCCTTCCTATTGAGCAAGTTTTAACTCCAATTAGAAATATGTTGATTACTCCCAATATAAAAGTGTACTACTGCACAAATAGAGATAATCTGTAGGCTGACCATTGCTGTGATCCCTAGTCTTTACAGTTGGGTAGAATGATTCATTAGTAGTTTGCATGAAATCTTCTAATACTATGAGAACTAGTATTCAGGAATGAGACTTACAGATCGGTTCCTGCTGAATAGCTACATGCTCTATACTCAAAGTATATTATGTCTTCAGCAATATGGTTTTACCAGACAATCAAGGGCTGTGGCAATAGACTTTATTATTTTGGGATTATCTTATGCTACACTGAACAATTCAAAAGAGGTTTCCCTTGCTTAACAGTGTGATTTTACTTTTTATTTTTTTCTTTGTTCTGTGGTATTTATTTTATTTTCGATACACGTATATGCCAACCTGGTTTAAACTATGCAGTGGAGGATAACCTGGGACTTCAGATTCTCCTGCCTTCACCTTCTCAGTTCTGGGAAGTATCACTGTGCACCATTTATACAGTTAGATATTAAACCCAGGGTGACCTTCATACCAGGCAAGCACTAGCAAATGAGCTATATCCCCAGGACAATTACCACTTATTATTATTGTTATTGTTATTATTAGCATTATATTTATTTGGTCTTTTTTTATTTTTTATTGAGCTTTTGTAATTTCATGCAGCAATTCTCAATTAAATCTAGACTCCCCCCCCCCCTCCCAGCCATGCTTCCCTCATCCCTCCACTGGATCCTATGTATTCCACCATGCATGCTAAGTCCCAACCAGTGAAGCATCTGAACCCAGATGTCCTTGAGTGTAAATTCATCAACTGGAGCCCAGTCAGCCCATGTAGAAATCTTATATGCGGCATACTCTCCCTCACCCAGTAGTAATCAGTCTCTAATAGTTCTCAGTTTAGTGTCATCCACCACCTATTTCTCTTCTCCCCACTGGGCCCCTGTTTAATTTACTTGGCATGGTTCCTGTGCTCAATGTCAACATTGCCACAAGTTCACATACGCAAGTTTCTAGTGGCCTGAAAGCATTTGCTTACTTGTGTTCATGAACCAGCCCTGGCTCCCACAAACCCCAAACCTTCTTCCCCAATGATCCCTGAGCCCATGGGTGAGTGAGGTTCAACATAGGAGTCCTATCTAAGGATAGACACTCTTCATTCTCTTATTCTTTAAAACTTGCAGTTAGCCTCCTGTGTGCATTACATTCTTTTTGTATAAGGAAGCTTTACAGGTGAGAGTTGCAGGGTACATTAGTTTTCTCTCTACCCCTTGTTCTGCTATGTTCCATGAGCCTCAGTTGCAGAGGTTCAACTGTAGATGTGTCATGTAGTCCTGAACATCTCCCAGATCTATGTTCTCTGTGTTTCATCAGATGTGTAATTTTGTGGTAGCCTCCATCTGTTGCAAAAAGAAGCTTCATTGATGAGTGGTGTATGGTATGCTTGTCTGTAAATATAAAGATTGATAACTGCATAGTAAGATATTTCATTTGTCTAGTGACATGAAAGAGATGGGTTTTCTCTAAGATCTATCTCCTCTCCTGGCATGTGCATTTGGCTGAGTTTAAAGTGCCACCCATGAGGTCACTCCCATTGAGAGGGCTTTAAGTCCAATTATATAGCTGTGGATTGTCCCCAGATATCAGTGCCACCACTGCACCAATTGAGGTATTAGCCAAGTTTGACATTAGGTTATTGGGTTTTAGGGCTGGGTTGGACCTTTCTTCCTTGGTAGTTTGCATATCATCATCTAGCATTGTGATCATCAAACTAGTTAAATGTCTTCCAGGACAGTTCCTGTTCCATTGCGTCGTCTTGTATTTGAAGCACGTCCTGTTTTCATCAGTATGGTCTTACCTACTATTTCTGGGAGATAACCAAGAGGTTTGGCAAAAGCCTCTCTTATTTTGGGAGCCTCCTGGACCACCCTCTAACCACTCAAAGGGAGGTATCTTCTATCTGACAGTGCAACCTTGCCAAGCAGCTACCAGGTGTAAATACTCACTGATGTTCAGACACTGTATGTGCATTTCTCATGAGGTTTTGAGGGCCTCACATTTCCCTCTGGGTTTCATAGCCCTCCAACATTTATTTAACTCTACTCTTTGAATTTTGTTTTAAAGCCTTCAGTTTTACATTAATTCACATTTATATTATATGTGTGTTTTTCAGTACAGTTATTAAATCTACATTTTCTTTTGGCCTTTCCCACCACCTAACCATCATTTTTAATATTTTATTAATTCTTTGAGAATTTGAGATAATGTATTTAATCATTTTCAACAACCATCCCCCATCTCTCATATTCACCCTCAATTTCCAGCCATTCTAAATTTATATATTTTTAATTTTTTTAAAAAAGTCAATCAAGTCCAATGTAAGCTCTCCAAATACTGCTGGCTATATGGGATCATACAATGGAATGAAGCCATGTACAACTGATCACACCTTTAAAGTAAAAACTGGTCTCCCTCTCCCAGCAGCAATTAATTACCGGTAGTTTCTCAGCTGAGGTGAAAATTAATGCTCACCTTCCCCCATCCATTTTGGGTTTTTGTCTGTGTTGAGGTTGTGTAGGTATTATTCATGCTGTTACAACCATTGTGATTTCATATTTACAACTGCCCTGTGGTGCTTGTAAAACATTCTTTCCTTACAGTCATCCACCAACTTTGATCTTACAAACCTTCCACCTACTCTTCAGCAATGATCCCTGAACTTTGGGGAAAGAGGTGTGATATAGATGATCCATTTAGGGATGCATACACTACAATGTTTATTATCTGCATATTCACTAGTTGTAAGTCTTTGTGTTCATCATCCTCTACTGCAAAAGAAGAAAAAAAGTCTTCTGATAAGATTTGAGATATGCATTTATGGATTGATAAGTCCTTAGGAGTTGATTTCATAATATGTCCATTAGCACAGTAACAGTAAGACTTCCTTAGCGTTTATAACCTATCTAGTCACAAGTTTTCAGCCCTGATAATAGTATCAGATATGGGTTTTATCTAGGGGAACAGACCTTAAATCCAATCATGTTGTATTTAGGTACTCCCATAGTCTTCATGCCAATATTGCAACAGTGGGCATATCTTGCCAAGTTAGTTGCTATTATAGACCACTGGGTTCATAGTTGGGTAACACTGATGATTTTTTTTCCTCCTCCAGTATTTGGCATAGCATCTTTCAGCATATAAGATTACCTAATGTGTATGAAGCTTCTAGTCTGCCTACCGAGTGCTGGGATTAAAGGCGTGCACAACCACGCCTGTCCTATTATTTTATAACAAAACATAGGGTAGAGGTTTATTTACAGAAAAGTGGGCACCCCACATTTACATCTGCGCCAAAAAGACCATACTCAAATGGAGATCCTGTGATCTGGACCTCCCAACAACCCCAGAAAATGGTGAGAGGTGCTTTTTGGTGTTCTTGGCTTATATATCCTCTTCCCCTCACCCTGAATGTAGCTAAGGTCAACTGATTGGGTGGGAAAGGGAATTTACTCCCCTCTCAACACTTTGATGATCATGGGGAGGAAGTGTGACTATAGCTTGCTGACATAGTGGTCCGAGGACATTTCCAGTTAACACTTCAACCCTTCCTCCAGCTCTTACATTCTTCCTGCCAACCTCTTCAGTGAAAGTGCCTGAGCCTTGGAGGGCATGGTAGGTGTGGGGTGATCTTCCTCCCACTGTGGCAAGGCATTGAAATTTTGGGTCTCTGCATCATCTGCTTTCCATAGGCTGTTGGCCAGTTTCAGTGGGATTCTATGTACTATTAAAACACACACACACACACACACACACACACACACACATACACACAAACAGAGAGAGAGCAAAAAGCAATAACATCTAAACAGTGACTGCTATAATAACCTATGGGTGTTAACACAAATGCTTGGTCTGTACTTTAGCAGGTGCATCATTTCAATCTAACAAAGCAACTGCAATGAGTTCCCACTGGGGCCTATATTATCTCCTGCCAAAATGGGTTGGCCAGGCCTACAGTACAAGATGTGTGTTTCACCTCTAGGAGGGAGCATTATATTTAATAAAAAATTTGGCAGTTGTACATTCACTGGACATTCCATTATTGCACCAGCAGGAACATCTTATTTGGTATGTTGGTAATGCAAAATGTGGGGTCCATTATGAAGGAAATTAAAAGGGGCTATACTCCCCCAGTCATCTGCATTTTGCCTTTTGGCACCATGAAAGCCACCCATCCAGTGATAGAGTTTACAGCTTAGTCCAAGCTGGATTTCTTCCTCTCACATACCCACATCATGTAGTGTCTTCAGCAATAGCGTTTTTCTGTCTACCTCTGGTGTACAACCAACACTATGGGAAATGGTCTTTATTTTTGGGCAGGACTTCTAGTGTCCCTCAGGCCAAGAGCCAACAGCTAACCTCTGGCATGTAGTGTCTTCAGCAATAGCGTTTTTCTGTCTACCTCTGGTGTACAACCAACACTATGGGCAATGGTCTTTATTTTTGGGCGGGACCTCTAGTGTCCCTCAGGCCAAGAGCCAACAGCTAACCTCTGGCACTGGGATTTTCACTTAACAACAGTACTGCTTCTGGAACGGATTTCTTCCATCCCTTAGGGTTCCTTCTGTGATTAAGGTTCTGTTTTGGTTTTGTTTGTTTTGTTTTTTGCACTGTATATCTGGAGAACTTTTCTCCTTTAACCACGTAGTTGTGTGTATAGACCTCCTTGGCCCCCTCCCCTTTAATTACTTTCTATTTTTTGAGTTCATTATATATTCTGGATATTAAACTTCTGTCAGATGTATCTCAGGAGATTTTCTCCCATTCTGGGGGTTTTCGTTCACTTCCCTGGTTGCCTCCTTTGATGTACAGAAGCTTTTTAGTTTAATGAGGTCCCATTTCTTGATACTTGACCTTGTTTCCTGAGCAATTGATGCCCGGTTTAGAAAATCCTTTCCTAAACCTATACCTTTCAGGTTTTTTCCATGTTTTATTCTAAAAGTTTCAGAGTTTCAGGCTTTACACTGAAGTCTTTGATCCACTTGGAATTGACTTTTGGGAAAGGTGAAAGATAGGGGTTTAGTTTCATTCGTCTAAAGGTGGAGATCTATTTTTGCCAGCACCATTTGCTGAACAGGCTGTCTTTCCTCCAGTGAATGTTCTTGGCCCCTTTGTCAAATATCAGGTGACTGAAACAGCACATACTCATATTTGGGTCTTCAATTTTGTTTCACTGATCTATGGGGTCTATTTTTGTACCAGTAACATCTTCTTTTTATGACTATAGCTCTGTAATAGAGCTTAAAATCTGGTATTGCTCTTATTGCTCGGGGTTGTTGTGGCTATCTGAGGTCTTTTGTGCTTCCATATGAATCTTAGGAAGGTCTTTTCCAATTCTGTGAAAAATGTCATGGGAATTTTGACTGACATTGCATTGAATCTATATATTGCTTTTGGTAGGATGGCCATTTTCACAATATTAATTTTTCCAATCCATGAGCATGGGAGTTCCTTCCATCTTCTGATGTCTTCCTCAATCTCTTTCTTTAAAGATTTAAAAATTTTCATTGTAGAGGTCTTTAATGTCTTTGGTCAGGTTTATTCTGAGATGTTTTATTCCTTTTGCAGCTATTGTGAAGGGGAGTGTTCCCATGTGCTCTTTCTCTGAATGCTTGTTATTGGTATATAGAATGGCTGCAGACTTTTGTAGGTTAATTTTGTAACATTCCACTTTACTGAACGTGTTAATCATTTCTAGGAGTTTTCTGGTGGAATTTTTGGCATCTCTTAGATATAATATATCATATGCAAAAAGGGATAATTTGATCTCTTCTTTTCCAGTTATTACCCCTTTAATGTCATTCTCTTGTCTTGTAGCTCTTGCAAGAGTTTCAAGCACTGTTAAAGAGAAGTGGAGATCGTGAACAGCCTTGTCTGGTTCCTGATTTCGATGGGAATGTTTCCAGTTTTTCCCCATTTAGAATGGTGTTGGCTGTGGGTTTGTTATATATGGCTTTAATTATGTTGAGGTATGTTTCCTCCAGTCAGTTCCCTGTAGGACTTTGATCATAAATGCATGTTGAATTTTGTCAAAGTCCTTCTCTGCATCTATTGAGATGACCATGTGGTTCTTGTCTTTGAGCTCACTTATATGATTTATGATGTTTATTGACTTACAGATATTAAACCATCCCTGAATCTCAAGGATAAAGAGGACTTGATCATGGTGGGTGAAATTTTTTTTTGATGTGTGTCTGTATGCAGTTTGCAAGTGTCTTGTTAAGAATTTTTGCATCTATGTTCATTAAGGATATGGATTTATAGTTTTCCTTTTTAGTTATATCTTTACCTGTCTTTGGTTTTAGAGTGATGCTGGCTTTGTAGAAAGAATTTGGAAGTTATCCCTCCATTTCTATCTTTTTGAATAAATTAAGTAATATTGGGTGTAGATCTTCTTAAATGTCTGATAGAATTCTGCTGTAAATCCACCTGGTCCTGGGTTTTTTTTAGTCAGGAGGTTTTGTATTACTGTTTCAATTTCTTTTTGTGTTATGGGCCTGTTTAAGCTGTTAATCTATTCTTGGTTTAGTTTTGGTGTATAGTTCCCATGCATTTAGATATCAATCCATTTTGTTTAGTTTTTCATATTTAGTAGCATATAGGTTTTTAAAGTATCCCCTTATAATATTCTGTATCTTTCTGGTGTCTGTTGTGATGTTTCCCCTTTCCTCTCTGATTTTGTTGATTTGGAGCTGCTTTTTTTTCTTTTGGTTAACTGGACTGCCAATCTTATTTATCTTTTCAAAGAACCAGCTCTTGGATTCATTGATTCTTTGTATTGTTTTCTTTGTTTCAATTTCATTAATTTCTTCCCTGATTTTATTTCTTCTTGTCTTCAGGCTTGGATTTCATTTGTTATTGCCTTTCAAGTGTCTTGATTTTCAATGTTAATTCATTTATTTGTGATCTTTCTGGTTTTTTGATGTAGGCACTTAGAGCTAACTTCCCTCTAAGGACGGCTTTCAATGTGTCCCAGAGGTTTTTTTATTTTGTATTGTCCTTTCCATTTAGTTCTAGGAATACTATTATTCCTTTCTTAATTTCTCTTTGGACCCATTCATCATTCAGGAGTGAGTTGTTTAATCTCCATGTGTTCATTGGGTGACTAGTGCTTCTTCCGGTATTGATTGTAAGCTTTACTGCATTCTGATCTGATAGAATGGATGGAATTATTTCAGTCTCTTTGAATGTGTTGAGGTTTGTTTTGTGCCCAAGTATATGGTTGATTTTGGAGAAGCTTCCATGGAGTGCTGAGTAGAAAGTATGTCCTTTGGTGCTTGGGTAGAATACTTGGTAGATTTCTGTTAGGTTCATTTGATATATGGGATTGTTTAATTCAAATGTCTCTCTGTTAAGACTCTGCCCTGTTGACCTATCTAATGGAGACAGTGGGGTATTGAAGTCCTGTAGTATTGTTTTTTTGATGTTGGGTGCACCAGAGTTTGGTGAATATATGTTCATGATTGTAATATCTTCTTGGTTTATTGTTCCTTTGATCAGAATGAGGTGGCCATCTTTATCTTTTCTGATTACTTTTAGTTTAAAGTCTATTTTATCAGATATTAGAATTGCTATACCTGCTTTTTTCTTAGTACCATTTGCTTGGTATATTTTTTCGATCCTTTCACTTTAAATTAGTGCCTGTCCTTGAAATTGAGATGAGTTTCTTCCAAACAACAACAACAAAAAGATGGGTTTTGTTTCTTAATCCATTCACCTAGTCTATGTCTTTTGACTGGGGAGTTCAGTCATTAACATTTAAAGTTATTAATGAAAATGAGCTTTGTTTCCTGTCATTTTTATTTCTGTTTACATTCTTCATATAGCTGTACTTTTCCACATTCATAACTTCATTGAATTTCTTTCCACAACCACTTGGGCATAGTCATTCCTTTCTTTGGCTCTTTGTATTGATTCCAGAAGTCTCTGAAGGGCTAGTTTTGTTGACATGAATTCCTTCAGCCTATTTATGTCATGGAAGATTTTGGCTGGGCATAGTAACCTGGGTTGCCATCTGTGGTCATTTAAAACTGGTAATACTTTGGTCCAGGCTCTTCTGGCTTTCATAGTTTGCACTAAAAAGTCAGATGTAATCCTAATAGGTTTTCTTTATATGTAACTTGTTGTTTCTCTTTTGCAGCTTTCAGTATTGTCTCTTTGTTCTGTATGCTTAGTGTTCTTACTATGATGTGCCGTGGAGAGTGTCCTGTCTGTTTGGTGCTCTATATGCTTCTTGTATTTGTATGGGCATGTCTTTCTTTAACTTTGGGGAAATTTCTTCTATGATTCTGTTGAATATCTGGTCCATGACATATCTTTGTATTTTTCCCCTTCCTGTATGCCTGTGATTCATAAGTTCGGACTTTTTATGGTATCACACCATTCCTGCATATTCCATTCTTGTGCTTTCTTAGGTTTTTTTATACTCTTTGCTTGGGTGGTGTAGTTCATCTACTTTATATTCCTGTCTTGATATTCTGTCTTCCATTTCATTCATCCCATTGGTGAGGCTTTCTCCTCTCATTTCTAATTGGCTTACTGAGTGTTTCACTTCCTTCTCAATTTCAGCCTGTGTACTCTTCACTATTTCTAGCTCTTTTCTGAATTCATTCAGAAGTTTATCCCTATATTTCTTCAGTTCTTTGATTTCTTTGTTTCTGTGTTCTTTAATTTCACTGAATTCTTTTATCATGTTTATAATTGTTCTTTTGAGTTCCATGTCCTACATTATATCTAGGCATTTCTCATTATACTTCTCTAGAGGACTATTGGTGTTTGGTGGGGATAAGTTATTTTGTTTTTCATATTATTTTTCTCTGTGATTATGGCATAGGCATTTTTTTTTTGTAGTTTCTGATTCTTGTGTGAGACTCAAGCTTTCAAGTTTAGGTCTGCTTCTTTTTGTAAACTTTATGTGCCTTTTGTTGTTTAGTTTGGGGCATGAAAAGCTGATTCTTCTAAGCTTCCAGTTCTCTCTTTTAATTTTATATTGGAGTGGCCTGATTGCTTTTGTCTTCAGGAGTTCTCACAGAGGCCCAAGTCATATGAGGATCAGATGCTCTCAGGCTTTCTCCTAACGTCTGGATACCTCTAGGAAAGATTTTGCCCTCAGTAATTTGGGGGTTGGACTGGCCTGGGAGCAGGACCCAGGAAAGATGCTAGTCTTGGGCAGCTGGTGGCTGTGCTGCTACCCAGAGATGCAAAGGGAGGTGGGTCAGGGAAGAGGCCCCATGGGCTCCTGGGGACTGCACTGAGGAAGTGGGTTGGTCGGGATTCAAAGGTTCACAAAGTCAAAAGGTCAGCTCCTGAGTCCAGGAAAGAGGATGGGGTTGGTTCAGCCCAGGGAAGCAGAGGGAAGTGAGGGCAGGACCAGGTCCGGAGGGCTCCTGGGTACCTCGAGAAGGAACTGGGTCTGTCTGGATGCAAAGGATCAAGAAGCAGTGGTGGTTTCCCTGGTGTCTGGGATGCCAAAACAAGGAATGGGACAGGGTCCACAGCATAGGAGGAGAGACAGGCTTGGGAATTGGGAGGGTGAATGAGGCTGGGGGAGTCAAGGCATGGGGTGCCATTGATTTGCTTGTAGAGAGGGGAGCTGGTAGTGCAGGCCCAGGGAATCAGAAGGAGGTGAGGTCTGGACCAGGCCCAGAGAGCTCCTGGGGACCTTGATAAGGAAGTGGGTCTGTCTGGATGCAAGGGATCAGGAAGCAGTGGTGGCCCCTGGCCAAGAGCTCAGCCCCAGGGTCTAGGAAGCACATATTTACTTTCTTAATCCATTCAACTAGCCAGTGTCTTTTGACTGGGGAGTTTAGTCCAATGATATTTAAAGTTATCATTGAAAGATGTGCATTGGCTGCTGCCATTTTGATTACTGTTTGCATTCTTTATCTAATTTTGTATTTCTATAATTGTACCTTTATTTAGTTTCTTTTGGTTCCTTTATTGGTTCTTTGTATTGTTTCAAATATTCTTTGCAGGACTGGTTTTGTGCACATATATTCTTTCAGACTATTCATGTTGTGGAAGATTTTCTTTCCCCCTCAACTATAATAGACATTTTTGCTGAGTAAAGTATTCTGGGCTGTCATTTATGGTCATTTATAATTAGAAATACCTTGGTCCAGGCTCTTCTGGCTTTCATAGTTTGCATTGATAAGTCAGCTGTAATTCTAATGAGTTTTCCTTTGTACGTGACATGTTTCTCTTTTGCTGCTTTCAGTATTCTCTCTTCATTGTGTACATTTAATGTTTTTACTATGATATGCCATGGGGACTTTCTTTTCTGGTCTTGTCTATTTGGTGTTCTATGTGCTTCTTGTATTTTTATGGGGATATCTTTCCTTATTTGGGGAAATTCTCTTCTACTTTCCTAAGATCTGGTCTATACCATTAACCTGAGAGTCTTCTCTTTCCTCTATGCCTATGATCCATAGATTTGGTCTTTTCATGGTGTCCCACATCTCCTGCATGTTCCATTCCTGTGTTTTTTAACTTTTTCATAGTCTTTTCTTGAGTGTTCTAGTTCTTCAATGTTACCCTGCAGTGTTGATACTCCATTTCATTCATTCCATTCATTCCATTTCATTCATTCTCATGGTGAGGCTTTCCCCTGTTGTTTCAAGTTGGCTTATTGAGTTTTTCACTTCTTTCATCATTTCAGCCTGAGTTTTTTGCAGTGATTCTATCTTTTGTGAATTCATTCAGAATTTTATCCCTATCTTCTTTTAGTTCTTTGATTTGTTTCTGTATTCTTTAAATTTGTCGAATTCCTTGATCATATTTATGACTGTTCTTTTAAATTCTGTGTCCTGGGTTATTTCTGTGGGATTCTCCTGGTAGAATTCTTCTATAGGTCTGGTGGAGTTTGATGAGGACATTGTGTTTTGGCTTTCCATTTCATTATTTTTTGTTGTGATTTTGGCATGTGAATTTCTTTTGTTGTTTGTGATTCTGTTATGAAAATCATGTCTTATTTTGTTGAGTAGAGGTTTGCTTCTGTTTGTATTATTTGTATGCCTTGGTTGTTGTTTTTTTTATTGTGCTTGTAGAGCTGGTTGGTCTAGGTTTCAGGTTCTTTCAGATTTTATTTTGGAGGGAACTGATGGCTTCATATCAACTGTACAGGAGTTCCCGCAAAAGTCCAAGCCAGGCTCCATTTAGCTACACTTGGGCTTCCTTCTTATATTTGGACTCCTATTAGCAGGAACTCAGAGCACAATTTGGGAAATTCCCTAAGGTGAGGCCCAATTTTGGCATTCTGGGGCAGTTTGCTGAGTTCTCAGCTCCTACACTAGATGCTCTCAGGCTATCTGCTGAGTTCTCAGTATCTAAGCCAGTTGGAGGACAGAACAGCCACTCTCAAGCTGTCTGCTAAGATCTGAGCCTTACCCTATCATAAGGCAGAGGTATTCCCTGTTGCTGTGGGAGGGGCCTCAAGTAATCCCAGTTGGGTGGTTGGGTAAGGCATGATTTGGGGGAAATCACTACCATGTGGAGGGCATATCCAGGCACTTTCTGGTGGTCTGTTGTGTTCTCAGCTTCTAAACCAGACGGAGGCCAGAACAGCCACTCTCAGGGTATCTGCTAAGGTCTCAGAAGTCAATTTTAAAAGCTACAAGTTTCTGCATTGGAGTCAGATGACTGAGATTAAAACTGACAAGCTTGGTCAGTACCAGTTTTATTTATTCATATGTTATGACAACTACGCAAAGTCTTCAGAAATACAATCTTACTATCAGGTTCTGGAGTGTAACTAATAGCAGTGGACAAAGCCAGAAATATTTGGGAATTTATGGGACCACACTGGCCAACAACTCCAAAAGAGGCAGTTTATTGCTGGCATTGGCTTTTACTTGTATTGTGTTATCTACTAGGGACACTGTCGCTCTATTATAAGAAATTTTGATTTATGTATGTTTTATAAAGCTTAGAAAGAAAATTAAAAAGGTGAAAACATTAAGCTGAGTCTAAAAAAAATCAAGATGATTTTCATTAAGTTTACATTCATGTTACTAAGAAACTCATTACTTTTAAAGGCAAAAAATATATTCCAGACTGTCTCAAAATGCATCGTTCATAATGTTAAAAATAAAAAGATACTGAAAGGATGAGACAAATATAACACATGAACAATGAGTGATACAGCAACAAGTTGCTTCACATGTTCCTAACCCTTGGGTCTCATGCATGGTCATGTCTGCTGTCATGTCTGCTCATTATAGTGATTTGTTCATTGCCTCTAAAGCAAGTAAAAACCATGGAATGACTAAATGTGTCCCTCCATAAAGAACAGTATGAATCACAAGCATCAAAAAAATAAATTTTCCAATTTGAAAAGCTGTTGTAACTAGTTTCTCTTTACATTAAACTATCATTGAACAACTAATTGTCTTTGTGATTACCTATATCTTAATCACTCATAAGTAAATTCTCATACAAATATTACATAGCTTGCAAATTTTTCCAGAGTGTAGAGAATGAGATATTGTGAATTCATACCTGGACTATGACTCATACTATTCTCTTCAGGTTCAGATGCTTACAGTTAAGTTAATTTTTAAGTTCCCTTTAGTAATCCTGTTGAAAAATATTCTGTATTCAAGTTGCTTTCCAAAAGAAGCAAGGAGGCACTTCTCTGGAGCACACTTTACAGAAATTATACAGTAAACAAATTAATTACATGCAATGTAAGTTACTACATTGTCTTCTCTTAGCACACACTTAACATATATGCTTCATCACACATAATTTAAAATAAACTCAGGACATTAACATTTTTGTAAGTAAATGCAATATCACATTTGATTAGTCCTTACCCTGTCAAAATTAACACACACTATTTTACCTAGTACTGTCACCTTGTGTTAAATTGTATAAATAAAATCCTGTGTATTCTTTTAGTCAATGTTTCTCCTATAGCTACAAACTTCAAACCTAAGCCAAGGGCAATTTCTGGTGCAGTTACTGTTGAATTTGGACTCTGAGGTAGAGGCAATGACAAATGAAAGCCCTTTGTGTTGATGTGGATAATAACATTGTATTTCTAATTTTTAATGTCCAGTCATGCCAGTGTGATTCCCTGATGTGATCACTTCAATTTCACTGGTTTACATGGTTATTTGAAAGAAATGGAGCATGTTTTATTATAACTTTTCCTAATATTACTCTCTATTTCCTGAAACATACTTTAATGACTAGGCATAAAGATAATTCTAGCATACTATGAATCAAAAGCTGCCAAATATTTAAGTGATTTAGAGTTCCCTAAGTTCTACTTTTAGTGTGAAAAAATTACTGCTTGTGTATGTTAGTCAATTCAACTCTTTTAGTCAGTAAATTAATTACTGGGGAGGTAATTTTGTAAATGTTTTTATATATCTATTTCTTGGTCTTCATGGTGAGTATCTGTACTTAGTCAATACTCATGCAATCACCAGCATGTCGTATGTTAAGATGGGTATCCTTCTGTGGAAAAGGAAACAGAAAAATCTTCCATCAGTAGTAATATTTTGAAAATAGTTATTGAAGCTATTAGTGACATCAGGAGAATTAAAGATATTTATCTCATGAAACAAGTGCCTAGATGTTTCAAAACAGTACATTATAATGAAATCTTTCATTAAGTATCATCAATGATTAACCCAGTAATTTAAACTTGTTTGCCCTTTGTTATGAACTCCTTACCCTCACCCAGCTGTACTGACAGATGTTTGGTGACTTCCTTACTATTATACCTTGAGTTAATTTCGAGTGTAATTCCATGAGGTTAGGGCTACCCATAAATAGCACTGTGATGCACTAACAATAATGTAAGCTTAGCAGGGCTTTTGAATCCTTGGTGTCTAGTATATTTAAACATAATACCCTTATCAATTGTACTTGAAAAATACAATTTGCTTCACATAGCTATTATGGCAGCAGACAACTGATTAAATGGTAATCAGAAAGCAATAAATAGGGGTCATAACAGAGACAGGGGATAATAACAATTTGTATTTTAAAAGATTAACTTTAAACTCAATGTTTTATGTCCTTACTTGACCAGGATGATGAAATGGAATATATGAATTGTTTGTGGATTATGCCACAGTATGCTATGCTTCATTTTATACACAAATGAAATAGAATTCAAAGTATCCTTTATAAGTGGAAGAAAAACAATATGACAAGTAAGGCAAAGACCAATACAATAACCTTGTTGAGGGAGTCTACAAAAATCAAGAATGAAAACTGTTAGTTCTTAAATACTGTAAAATGAAAGATAAGAGTTCTTAGAACCATCTGTGTGGTTACCTGAGACAAAAATGTGTATAAATTTCATACTACAGTCCAAAGTAAAATGAATTTGCTTTGTTAGGCACTGGAGAGATGGCTCAGTGGTGAAGAGCACTGGCTACCACCAGGTTTTGGTTCGCAACATGTTCATTTTTGCTAACAACCTTCCATAACTACAGTTTTTGGATATCTGATGTTCTCTACTGGCCTAAGTGGGTATTTCATGGCATGGGCACACTTACATGCAAGCAATATACTCAGACACAAAATAAAAAATAATAAATAACATTTTTTAAAATGAGTTTTCTTAGTTACTAATTGCATTTGAGGCCATGACTTACTACATTGCCCTGACTCACCTGGCTGACCTAGAAGACACTGTGTAGAGGAGACCAACCAGGAACTCATATATCTGCCAGCCTCTGCCTCTTTAATACTGGATGAAAAGCATTATCCACTGTGCACTGCTTTCTTTTATTTTCTTTTTTAGCAATGAGTAAATTAAATAGTGAGGGAACTCTGCACATGTGCAACTGCCTCCTCAATCCATTTAACACTGTCCTCGAATGCAGGCTGTGTTTAAGAAAGACATCCATTTCTGAACAAATGAAACATCATGATAATTTTATGAAAGAACTATCAAAAGAGAAAAAGTACTAAAAATACAGGACCTAAAGTGAGCTCAAACATCCACTGAAAGAATGAATAAAATGCTATTGAGAATTCAGAAGTAGGCAATAGATCCTTACTACTGAACAGAGCCCTCAGAGGAATAGTTATGTTCCATATCTCCACTTGAGTGTTTTGAACAGACAGCATCTCTTCTTACACTCAGGAGTAGATAACCTGAAGCCCATTACTTTGACAATGGAAAAGGTGAACAAGAATAAAGAAATAGTGTTCTGGGATGTGGAAACTATGTGTCCAGATCTTAATCCAAAACATTTCACCTAAACATAACAGTAGAAATAACACCTGCCCTCCTCCCATTATCACTGGAGTTAAGATTTGGTATATCCCTGGTGAGTTTCAAATGAATCTTCATATTTGCTTACTCATTCTAAGTAGAATTCAAGATAAACTACTTGCTCTATCAATGTCTATTATTCTACGTACAATTATTTTTATTGAGCACTAGTAGCATGCATGTATTTGTTTATAAGAGGCCCCAAAACACATCCAATGCATGCAAAGACAGGTGAATATTATTAAATCATAATAAAGTTTTCAATTAATTTTCTCTCAAATATTAAGGCATTTATAAAAATGTCATGATTTTGGTGAAGTTAAGTTTAAAACAGATGACACATTTTAAAATTCACTTTGTACTTGGATTTCAAGAGTTATTAATGGGGCAATACGTTATAAAAGGACATTTTGAAATATTCGTATAGTAGTAAACATATCACTCAGGGATGTTTTAATTATAAATACTTATGAAAACTAAAAGTTTCTTAAAAATTGTTTAGCAAAATTGGAAGTTAAAATTAATTTAAACTCCAAAGAGAGAGACTGGGAAGATGTTTCAGTAGATAAAGCGTTTGCATTGCAAGCACGAGGTTGTGTGTTCAAATTTCCAACACAAAATGCAAAGTAAGGCGTGGTGTGGGTGCTTGTAATCACTGAGTTGAGGAGAAAGAGAGAGGAAGATTCTAAGGGTTCACAGGCCAGGCTAAATGGCAATCTCCATGTTCAATAAATGACCTTGTCCCAAACATGGACGGAGAGTGATGGAAAAAAGAACACCCAGTGTCAAACTCTGGGCTCCAAATATATACACATAAGCTAGGGCAGCCACACAAATACACATTACACATATATATTACACACACATACACACAAAGAAAACAGACACCAATAAATAAAAATATATAATGGATTAAGAGAGAAAAACTACACAGCACATGATACATTAAAATATAACGAATAAATCATTGAAGATAAGTAAGAAAATAGTTTTGACACCATTCACAAGACCCATTCTGACTTGATCAGACAAAAAGTCAGCATAGAACTGAGGAAATGGGCAGCAGGCCCCAACCTTAGTCAAGGAACTATTGGTAACTGATTACCTCAGAGTGAGGGAGAGTAGATCCTCTTTATAGGAGTGGCTCTATATTGACTGACTAGACTCTAATTAATGAGCTTGCAACTAGGGACATCTGGGCACAAATGCCTGATAGTCCTTAACAAATATGACAGAACACTGAAATCCATTTCAGGGAGGCTATAGGAGCTGCAGATGTAAGAGAGGTTCTAAATTTAAATTTTACTACTGGATGAGGGTGAGTCGGCCATACCAACAATCTGTAGATAGGCTGACTAGACTTCAGCGGATAAATTTGAACCCAAGGACATCTGGGTACAAATGCTTCACTGGATAGGATGTAACACATATAGCAAAATGTATAAGGTCCAGTGAGGGGTGGGGTGGGGGACATCGATAGAGGAGGGGCTCTGATTTTGGTTAAGAACTGTTGTATTAAATGTACAAAGGTTCAATAAAAATTTTAAAAATAATAAGCCAAAAACTTTTATTATATGAAATGCACAAAAGTCAATAAAGATATACAATAAAAACAAAATAATCACTATTTTGGTTTTTGAAAGATAAAAGTGCATACTCTAGGGCTGCATTAGTACATCCAAATAGGGTCAGGTAACCTTTGTATAGTCAGCCTTCATGGGAGAAAGTTTTGGACCCAGCACGAATGTCAGACTTAGTCTAAAGTCTTTGTTGGTTGTCTCTGAGGCATAAGCTTCTGCTGACCACTTTGATGCCAGTGATTTTCATTAAGAAGCTGGAATAAAGAGGGTGTTTTGACTTCATCGGAAGCAAACAGTGTAAGTGGAGACATGAGGTGGGGTATGATGAGATGGACTGCTGCACTCCGTACTAGCAAACCAGCTTGGGTACCATTGCTTTCACAGTGAAAATTCCTATAACTGAATTGCTACACATATTGTGGTGAGACCTATTGATTGATTGTTGAGACTTAGGGAAACAAATCACCTGCAGAAACTAGAAGCAAAAAGGAACACCTGAAACTTTAGAAGACCCTCCATCCTCTAAATCATGGCTCATTTGCCTTCTCCTCATAGGGCTTCCTGACAGCTGGGAAAAGGAGAGCACAGTCACGAGCTACATATGTAATGCTACATATCTTTACAAGGTCTATAATATAAATTAGACCATATATACATGTTTGTTTTGTTGAGACAGGATGTCACTGTGAAGTCCTGACTGATCTGGAACTCACTAGGTAAACCAGGCTGACCTTGAACTCACAGCCCTTATGCTTTTGCCTCTGGAATGCTGGTATAAAGGGTGTGAGCCACCATGCCCAGCTATAGTCCAAAGTCTTAGACAAGAAGACATGATTAGAAATCGATCAGTTTTATAAAATTGGGCGTAATAGTCATGTAACATAAAAAAGCAATATTTTTTTATGAAAACTCTCTTTTATAGTTAAAGTTTGTCAAACGAATTGAATTGTTAACACCAGAGAAGAAAATTCTTGACCTCAAGGAACCTTTCTCATTGTCCTGGAAAAAAAGTGTGAAGCTTCTTCATAATGGTGCTAATATTTCTTCTTTAAAATATTTGTGGTGTGTTTGTGGTGTGTGTGTGTGTGTGTGTGTGTGTGTGTGAGAGAGAGAGAGAGAGAGAGAGAGAGAGAGAGAGAGAGGAGAGAGAGATGTGGACAATTTTGTGGAGTCAGTTTTCTCCTTCTGACTTTGTAAGCTTTCCCAAGGATCAAAATTCTATCACCAGGCTTGAACAGCAACCACCTTTAAACACTGAGCCATCTCACTAGCTCTAGAACCATCTCATTAGCCTTAATGCCATTAAGATCATTAACAATTATACTACCCTGTCTACAAATCTAACCTTTGCACAATTTATTCTTTACAAAAATACATACTTTTCATAGCTTTCTGTCTCTAGTATTGAAAACTAAGAATCGTGATCATCAACTATGGAACAGCATATGGATATTACAGATATTATGATGTCTAGACATTTCCCCCATCAAACAATATAGTAAACTATGTTGAATTTCTCCAACTTCAGATTTTCTGGTACCAATAAATGAAACTGGATTCTCCACCAGAACATCCTGTGAATGAGCTATGTCAGAAACTTATGAACATATTTGTGTCTTTCCATGACATCAGAATTTATTGAATAATAATAAGTTGAGAAGATAAAAAGATTTCAACAATAGCATTTTGTGGGGTACTCTTGCTTTCCTTGAAACTTTGGTCACACTGAATACAGCTTCTTTTATCCTAATACTAATTACTAATATTAACTCTCAGATTCCCACATTAAACATCACATAGTAACTATATCTCAATATACACACACATATACATATACACATATATATACATACATACATATATATATACATATATACACATATACATGTATATGTTATGGACTATGACCCAGAAATTCCTCTGACCCACTGATGACAAGCCCTGTTCCTCCCTCCTTCCCACACTCTTTGGAAGGGCTCAAGTCCATTACCTTTTCCAGCCAATCAGTTGACCTTACCTGAGGGACTCAGGGACTATAAGCTGGAAAACCACGGAGCAGCCATTTTGTGTGGCTGTTGGGAAGCCACTGTATTTATGTTTGGGTGTGGACTTTCAAGCACCACCATAAATGGGGGGGTGCATACTCTTTTGTAAGTAAACCAGCACCCAAGCTCAGTTAGCAAGTCCAATAAACTCATTCAGAGCCTCCAAACAGTGGTTTTGGGGACTTTTTGCCTCAGGTTGTCATAAGGAGGAGGGAATCAGACGCCACACGGTCCTTTGGGCAGTGAATTTAACTTTACGTGGACTAACTACCAGGGGGTACAGAGTCAAGGGGGCCAAAGAGGCCAAAGCTGGGAAGCATTTTCATAATGAATAGAACCTAGCTGATGAACCCGCAGCTGTTGAGTCAGCATGCTAAGGGTCACATGTTTGGAGGCAAAGCTACAGACTGGAGCCCAGCTGCCTGAATGAGAAGTCAGAAATGGGTCCAGACAATGGAGTAAACAGATGGAAAGCCCTGGGCAAGTTGGGATTTCTTTGTAGGTCCTTCATTCACACACAGGATGCCAGATGAAAGGTCAGTGTTGGTCATAGTATAACACAGCTAGGTGTCCATATTTCTATATGGTCCAGGACAGAGAGTTACACCTTCTACTTGGTCAGACACCAGAAGCGTCCAATAAGTTCCTGGGCCTAGTTTTCTAACACAATTTTATCATATCATTGTGCCATTTTAAGCCTCAATTCAGACCAATAAATTAGCAGGGTGGCACCTTTTATATTCCAAGGAATAGTCAGTTTTAATCTGTGCTTCATGGGTCCTGAGACCATAAAAATTATGTTCCCATTTAGGTGCTATTTACTGTTATTCTCAAGATGGAGTAAAAGTTGCTTGTGAAATGGAGTCTCTCAGGGAAAGTATAGTCTGAATAAACCACTGTTCTACACAGTATGAAGTGAGTTAGGACAAAGCACAGCCCGTTCTCAGGTGAATATAAGTGACATCTAACCCACTTCCCCATAGCCCAGCCTCTACTATCTGAAATTGTGTGTGTTCTAGTTTTTCATTCCCCATAAGAACCTCACAGTAAGTTCTGCTTGCAATAATCTAGGACTCATCTAGCCCGCAGTTCTAACTCCACATTCCTTCTAAAGAGTTCCAAGTACCCAAGAACCACATAGTTAAGTATTCAGAGAAGTGACTACTTCTTGCAACAAATTTTCTATATTTTGGTCTCATTGTTGTGACCAAATACATGACCAGGAAGAATTTTAAGGAGAAATTATTTTGGTTCACAGGTTATGACGGCAAGACAGTATACTAGAAGGCAGTTCTGTGGACACAGAAAACACAAGGCAGCAGATGCATTCACACACCTTAGTGAACCAGGAAAATGATGAAACAGGAAGCAGGGCAGGTCTGTAAACCTAAGATGCCTTTTGACTGCTTGTTACAGCTAGGTCCCATTGCAAAAAATTCCACATTCTAAGTAACACCTTCAGCTAAGAATCAAGTATGAAAACACGTGAGCTTGTGAGGCTCATTTCACACCCAAATTATAAAAATAAATTCCATTCTAAAGATTTTGCTTTCGTTAGAGTTTTGACAAACCCTCATACATTACAAAACATTATTTTTATTTTTTCTTTAAGTAGACAAATGTATGCACTTCTGTACCCATGTACATGTATACACATACAACAAATTTGGAAAAAGCTTTGTGTCTATTTGTATTCATCCCCTATCAAGTGCTGCTTCCCAGGTCTTCCAGAACTGTTCTCCATTCTTTCCATTTTCCTTAATCCAAAAAAATATTTTTGCAGTATTTTTTACATTAAAATGTATGCTAGAAACAAATTTTCAGGTTGATATGCTACTTTTGGATATAAAATACTTTAATTTGGGTTGAGTACTTAAAATATGCCACTATGTTTTCTTCTGGAATTTATTGTTTTCTCCAATGTGAGTTCTACTTACTATTTTTTAAAATTTTAATTCCTGTTTACATTATCTCTTTGTGTCTACCTCCCTCTCTCTCTCTCTTTCTCTCTCTCTCTCTATATATAATATATATCTTTATCTTTGCTCTTTCTTTCCATCTTCTTCCTTTCTACTTCCTTTTCTCTTTCTTTCATTCCTTCCTTCCTTCCTTCCTCCTCCTCCTTCTTTTCTTTCTTTCTTTCTTTTTTTCTTTTCCTTCCTTCCTTCCTTCCTTCCTTCCTTCCTTCCTTCCTTCCTTCTTTCCTTCCCTTCTTCCTTCTTGCCTTCCTTCCTGCCTTCCTGCCTTCCTCCCTATCTCTCTCTCTGCTTTTTTTCCTGTGCAATGCTGGGATTGATTCCAACTTCTCATTCAATGAGTTATTTCACCTACTATGTTTTCTAGTTCTCTGGTTACATTCAGATTTCATCTTCATTGTTGATTTCAATAACCTGATTATGATAATTCTATCCATCTCTTCCATGGTAGTGGTTGGGCTTTGTGAATCCGCTGTTTGATATTTTCAGTCCTTTTGGAACTAATTAGTCATTATCATTGAATATTCTTTGTTTCTTTTCATTTTTTATCTCATTTATTATTTTTATTTTATGTGTATGCGTGTATTGCCTGCATGTAGGTAAGTGCACCCGTGTTGTGCAATGCCTGCAGAGGACAGAAGAGACTGTCGGATCCCCTGGAACTGGAGTTACGGACAGTTGTTAGCTCCCATGTGGGTGCTGGGATTCTTCACCCAGATCTTCTGCAAGAAGAGTCACTATTCTTTCTTATCCAATGAGCCATCTCTCCAGCCCTTCTTTTGTTTCTTCTAATTTTCTCCTTTTTGCTATAAATTAATCTCATATTAGAATATTTATTAGTTTACTAGAGATTTTGATATTTTTTTTGTTGGTTGTGTTGTGTCTTATCATCCGTCAAGGAGTAAGTTTAGGATTGTTTTCTCAGTTAACTAAAGAATTAAAGAAAAAATTTCAGGCCAGAAGAAAGCAAAAAACAAACATTTATTGAAAAATAAAGAATCACACACCCATATACACACATATACAGAAAAGTCAAGCTCTCCACCAAAGAGAGGGAATTCAGAAACCAAGATTCTACCACTCCCTGGGAAAACTTGGATTTTAAGGGTTTTAGTGATTTCCCTAATTTTATGTTGGTAAATTTAAACAAAAAAGAAAAGGCTGATAGCTTTATGGCTGCAAACATGAGGTGTCCGTGTTTGGGCTTGTTCTTATCTGGACTGGTTTGAACTATTTGACTGAAAAGAACAATGTGCCGCCCAATCTCCTCACCCTAACCTTTGTTTCAGACCAAAAAAAGGTGGAAGTGTGGCATTTTTATTATTCCTCAATAACCCTGTTTGCTTATTAGGGGTTTAGTCTCTTACTATTGGTTTTTATTTAGTTTTCTTTTTTTAAAAAATATATTATTTTTGAGAAATATATATGAGTATAACCGTCACATTATTTTCATCCTTCCAAGTCCCCCACCAACTCCTCCCATTCGCCTCTCTCAGTTTCTTATTCTTCTTTGATAATTATTCTTCTGTGGGTATTCATACCCACATTTATGCAATATACATACATATATGTATGTATGTATGTATGTATGTATGTATATGTAATTCACTGAGTCCATTTAGTAGCACTCAGGTATATCTGCATTTAAGGCGTTAGACCCTGGAGAAAAATGATTCTCTCTCCCTCAGTAGCCACTGATTACCTCTTGCTTTTCATCTTGAGGTGGAACCCCATGACATTCCCCTTATCCATCTTGGCATGTCAACTTGTTCTGTCATTGTGCAGATCTTGTTAGACTGCCAAACTGTGGATATTTTATTGGTGCAGCTTCCCTGTCATGTCTACAATGCATTAACTAGCAGTGGAGGTGACTTGTCCCTCTAGCTCTTACATTTCTTTCTTCCTCCTCAGCAGTGCTCCCTGAGCTCTTAGGGCTGGCACCTCAGTTTCTTCATATCAATACATTCATTGGTGTATTTCCTTATACATTTCATTTATTCCTGTGCAATGGAACAAAAGTGTCATAAGAAATGTTAATTATTTTCCCCCTATTCCTTACTGTTGATCTCTTTTGAACCTTTTCTATTTCTAACACCTTCATGGCTACTGTGCTATTGTACATCTTTTTATTAGACCCCTTCTCAATCTCTGATAGGTGACCTCTTCTTTCTTCACTTTTAGAGATTGAACCTAGGGATTTGGTAATACAAAGCAAGTGTTTTACCATAGCTCATTATGTATTCTTTAAACATCAAAATAATACCTGTTGTAGCATTGGAGAGATGGCTCAACGGTTAACAGCACTGGTGACTTTTGCAGAGGATCTGGGTTCATTCCCAGCACCCACTTGGTACCTAACAACTGTCCTTAACTCCAGTTCCAGTGACCGGATGCCCTCTTGTGGCCCTCACGGGCAATGCATGTATATAATGCACTTTTATACCTGAAGGCAAAACACACATACACATAAAGCAAAAATAAATAAATCCCATTTTAAAGCTCTAATTCAGTTCTGTCTGCTTCAATGTTTATGACAGACTTTCTTCTATTGCCTAACTGACATTGAAGGCTGCTCCTATTTCCTCACTTGTTTGTTTCTCATTTAATATCAGCAGCTATGTGTAAGAGGGGGCAGAAAGATTGGAAGAGCCAGGAGGAGGTGCATGACCATATGGAAATAGAGTCCTACAGGATCCTGGGATCTTGCTCATATGAATCTACAGCAATGGTATCTGCATGCATAAGACCCATGCAAACTCAAGCAGGCAAAAATCCAGCACAGAACTGTGGAAATGGGCAATCTTATTTGAAGAATTATAGGCTGCTGATTATACTGGGTGAGGAAGAGTTGATCTTAAAGGGAGTGACTCTAGTTAGGCTGACTAGACCTCAGTGCATGAAATTGTAACAAACACCTGGGGACACTAACGACATGATAGGCCTTAACACAAATAACAGAGTGCATGAATTCAGTGGGGGGGAAGGAGCTATGGGAGCATACCAGTGGGGAAGGGAGTGTAAAGGTGATTAAGATGTTCTGTATGAAATACACAAAAAAATCAATAAAAAAATAAAATTGGTGAAGGATAAATGATATGTATGTTTAGAAGAGAACATATATTCTTTGTCAGTCTACTAGTGTCAATAATTTCTATGGAGAAGTTAGGTTGTTGTTCCTCTTAGATTCATGTAAAAATTCATTTTTTACTTATCAAAACTCTTTGTTAAATGACCTGTCCATTTTCTGGTATAACTATGGTGATCTGATGTAACTATGGTTATTGAATTTGCCCCTGCCATGATGGTTTTAAGCTGCATAAAACCATCCCTGCTTCTCCTCAGGGTTGATAGTTTTCATAGACACAAGTCTCCTTTCTGATCAGCAGCTTGCTAGCTGGGTAATAAAGGTCTTCTAACTTGACTATCACTATGTGGTGCTCCTCTGTGCAGTGTCCCGCATTATTACACCAGGATATCACATTGCTTTTGAAAAGCTTTATCATCTCTCAACTCTGAATGACATTAAAAATCTCTTTTGGCTGGTCATGGTGGCACATGCCTTTAATCCCAGCACTCAGGAGGCAGAGGCAGGCGGATCTCTGTGATTTCAATGACAGCCTGGTCTACATAGTGAGTTCCAGGACAGCTGGGGCTACATGGAGACCCTGTCTCAAAAAGACCAAAAAAATCTCTTTTGGTAGGAAGGGTTATTGACATATAATCTACAGAAGATGGGGGAATTTTTTCCAGAATTTTTAAATGTCAGAAACAAAAGTAAGCTTTCTGATTGTGTTAAGTGAAAAGAATATGAATTTTATTTTTAAAAGATCATAAATTTGTAGACATTAACTACTGGAATTTTGTGGGGAGATCCACTTAAATATTATTTGTAGTAGAATTGACTAGGAAGTTCTGTAAATGAAATTGTATTTCATTGTCCTCATGATTATATGTACTTATATTCATTAGAGTATTCTATAGTTCCAGATAGAGCAAGAAACTCCTTAATCACATTTTTTTTAAATTTTATTTTTACGTTATGTCTATGAGTGTATTGCCCATATGTATGTAAGTGCATCCATGCCAAGCAGTGCTCACGGAGGTCAGAAAAAGTCATTGGATCCCCTGATACCAGAGTTTCAGATGGTTTATAGCAGGCATGCAGGCGTCAAGAACCAAAACCTGGGTCCTCCGCAAGAAAAGGCAGTGCTTGTAACTGCTGAGCCATCTCTCCACCCCCTTAATCATCATGGTGTCTTCTTTTCTTTCTTTCTTTCTTTCTTTCTTTCTTTCTTTCTTTCTTTCTTTCTTTCATTTGTTTATTAATTTTTTTGGTGAAACAAATATATATAACAATCTTGCTGTTTTACCTGACAAAATTATTTAGACCAAGCAACCCATTTTAGTTACCATATTGATCCATGTTTATAGACCTTCCATTGCCCTCCCTCCTGCTGAACTCAAAATGATGGTAGTCATAAGACCATGATTCTAACTTCTATTATTCTACCATTGTAGTCAGCTTATAGTAATTTTTTGCCTTTTGCAATATCAGAATTTATAGAATAATAAATGTACAAGCTATGTTAATTTTGTTGAATTTATTTTTAAATTAATTAATTAAAATTATTTTTGGCTTTTTGAGACAGGGTCTCTCTGTAGTCCCAGCAGACCTGGAACTCACTATGTAGATCAGGCTGGCCTTGAACTCATACAGATTCACCTGCCTCTACCTCCTGAGTGCTGAAATTAAAGACATGCACCAACATGCCTGACTATATTTTATATGTACGAGTATTTTGCCTATATGTATGTAAGTGCACTTGTGTCGTACAGTGCCCACAGAAGCCAGAACAGGGCATCAGATTCTCTGGAACTGGTGTTAGAGATGGTTGTTAGATGCCATATGCATGCTGGGAACCCTGGTCCTCTGCAAGATAAGTCAGCATTCCTAATCTCTGAGCCATCTCTCCAACCGTGGCAATTTTTAAAAATATATATATTTTATTTATTATTCAGCTATATTATTTTTTATTCTTATGCTAAAATTTATTTTAGAAAAAAAATGCTTAAATAATGGAAGTTTGAATTTTTTAACTTAATATGTCCAGCTTTTCTACTGATACAGAACAGCAATTTGCCTAAAAACATTACACACTCTGCTACTTGCACTAGGACATTCACTTAAGGACAAATACTTTGTTTCCACTTTTTAAAAAAAAATGTGTAATGTATGGGGCTGGAGAGATGGCTCAGTGGTTAAGAGCACTGATTGCTCTTGCAGAAGACCTGGGTTTGATTTCCAGCACCCACATAGCAGCTACAAACCGTCCTAAACTCCAGTTCCAGGGGAATCCGAAGCGCTCTTCTGACCTCTGTTGCATTGCAGGACAAGGGTGCACTCACATACATGCTGACAATACACTCATACACATAAAATAAAAATTGTAAACAAAATATTTTAAAAATGTATAATGTATTCAAAATCCTGAAGTTTCCATGGCTGGGGAAGACAAACAGGAAGTATTCATTCAATGAACATTTTTTCAAGAATTAAATTTTCTTTGCATTGGCAAAGGTATTGAACTGTATATACTACTCATACACAGTTTTCAATATGCAGCAATCTTACCTCAATAAGTCTTTTTAAAAGCATTTATACCTGCTATATCCTCTAACATTTGGCTACCATTATACAGGGTATCTTCTAGGTATCTTGGGGATTTCTTTTCAATAAAACTCTGTTTCAAGCTAGCAAGCATCACATTGTAGCCTGTAATCCTGTATTCGAGACCACCAGTCAGACAGTACACAGAAACAGGATAAAATAAAATGTGCATAAATATTTTAAAATTCTTTCAGTTGATACCTGAATGATTTGAAGCAAATCATATGAATTGATTTATATAAAACAAAAAAAATGTGACAATAAATTCTCTTTTGTAGAAAAGCTTTTAAAAATATTGTAGAAAAGTTAAAAATTCACCCCATATCAAAAAGTTTTGATTTAGATTTTGAAAAACAATAATCTGATACTAATGCCAAGTATAAGTAAAATAAAACAAAACAGATCTCTCTTGATAGCAACTCCAAGTACTAAACAATCAACGTGCCACAGCATAATGAGTTTATTTACATGGAACAGGCTTTGAACATATGCAATAACAATACAGTGCATATGAAAGTAAATTTTTAAAATTTATTCATTTTCATTTACAATCTTTTATAATTATTTTCTTACTATGGGATAATCCAATGCATAAATACATAAATAAGTGATCAGATCAGATAAGGCATACCTTAGAGTCCATCTAAAAGTAAAATTCAAAAACCATGGTAAAGTCATGGGTAAGAGTGATGTGTCAGATACATCTGACCCCTTCTAAAGATCCACGCAAAAGACAAAAATAATATTCATTTTTTTCCAAAGTAGTGTTTTCTAGAATGTGTACTAGACACAAGATAAATATTTTAATATTACTAGTGATCATTATAACAATTTTATGTTCAGAACATTTTTAAATTCAGGCTCTATGGAATACAATAATTGCCAAACAAATATTATTGTAAATTACATGAACAAATTTATGTTTCAGGATAAAAATTATTATATTCCCTAGAGTCTAAGAAATTGAAAAACATGAGCCATTGCAATTATTGGTTAATAACACCATTACATAATGGAGGAAATTATACTTAATAAGTCAAATTAAATGCAAATATAAAAATTAATGACAATATGTCACTAGTTTGACCATTTTTCTCTGACTACCAGGAACATCGTATGTAATGTTTCTTATGGATGATTGGGCTATTGATATAGTGCAGAATCTTGAATTTAGACATAGATCTAGTAAGTCAGAATTTCTTATGGTAGAGTCATGAAATATGAATATTTAACTGGCTTCTAACATGAAATTTAAGGTCATTCAATAAATCATTAACTTCAATTTTGTGCCTATACACACACACATGCATATATATATATATATATATGTATATGTATGTGTGAGTTGTATACATGTGTACTTCTATCTCTATACAGCAGATAATATATGATTTATACATGTCTTTAAGTTGTTTATATTATTTTACTATTTTAGTTAATATTTTTTAAATTTATGTATACGAGCATATTGCCTGCATGTATATAAGTGCATCCATAAAGTGCAGTGCCCACGGAGGTCGGAAGAATGTGTTGGATCCCCTGGAACTGGAATTATAGATGGTTGTTAGGCACAATATGGGTGCTTGGAATCAATCCCGGTCCTCTGCAAAGGCAAACAGTGCTCTTAACTGCAGTCATTTCTCCAACTTCAAAATGATTTATTTTTTTGTTAGTAACATAGAAATATTATGTGTGATTTTGTATACATGAGTCAATACAGGCACTCACAGGTCATGGCTCATGCCTAGGTGAGGCAAGAACTTGTGGAAGTTGGTTCTCTCCTTGTTCCAGGTGATCTGGGAATGGAGTTCATATCATGAGGCTTGCAGAGCAAGTGGTTTTACTCACTGAACTATCTAAATAACCCTCTAATTTTTTAATTTATTAAAGTTAACTCCACAAAAATGATAGGTACTAAATACAAAGAAGTTTGTGAAGGCTACCTGAACCATGCACTTAGGTGAGGAGGGAGCTTACTTAGCTCACAGACTGGCTGTGCTCTTCCCATTTTCCTGAAGCCCTTTTTATCTTCAGAAACACTCTTATTTATATAGTTACAGTTTGGCTGTATTATAAATTAAGACAAATTTCCAGAATTTTCAATGTTTACTTGTCAGGCTCTTTATTTATTTATCTTCTATTCTATGATGGTCATCATCTAGAAACCAGCCTTCTCTATTTGATGTACTTAACAGACTCTCTGCAGTTGTTTATGACCTCAGTCCCTGATCTATGTTACATGGCAACATTTTATCATTTTACTTAAAATTCACTTACTCACCTTTCCATTGGATTTGACCCCAGTGTCTAACTGGTATAGTGTCAATTTGTATCCTCACATGCTATGACTCTCCTCATTGGGATATCTAACAATAGACTCCACACAAATATAGCCTTTTGTTTTGTTATTTTTATTATTACTCAGATCAATAGGTACCATTTATGTTCCACATCATAATTTCTCTCTTGGGTTATGAAATTCTTTTTTTTTTATTTTTATAGCTACCAAACATTTAAAGGCACAAAAGAAGATCATAACTCAGACTTCTAGCCTATACTTATAAAAAGGAATTGGTAGTGATTAATAATGGCTTAGGATTTCAGTTATCCTTTTCCATCTCTGATTCACTTGAGGAAGCATAATGGACATTTAGCTATGAATTTATATAGTGGTGTTTTGCTCTCAGCAGCAGAACTAGCTACAGGATAATATGGTTTCTAGTTTTTAATTGAATATGTTGTGTGTTTCATACAGACCAGCTCAAACAATCTTAATCATCTTTATACCCCATCCCCATTAGCACATGCCCATATCCCCCCCACCCCACTGGAGCCCATATACTCAGTCATCCCTTTTAAGGCTTACTGGATTGTCAGTGTCCCCAACCGTTCCCCAGTGCAAGTCTGTCCACTAAGTCTAGTCACCTTATCTAGAGTCCCTTATTTCAGGAAGATCAGCTCTTCTTCATCTAGTAACTATCAGTTGCCAATATTCCTTGAGATAAGAGTGAGCTCTGCTGTTAATTTTCATAGTTCTATGATGGGTTATTTTCTGCCTGGGTTTGAATAGGACTTGTGTATGCTGACACCATTGCCATAGAATCACATGAGCAGGTTCCCAGGAGCTTGTAGGACTCTGCTTCCCTTTGGTCATGCACCTCCTCCCTGGCTCTTACAATCTTTATGCCCCCTCTTCCATAATGGTCCCTGAGCTGTGGGTGAGAGAAGTTTAATAAAGGGATATTGTCCATGGACCAGCATTCAGCAGACTCTTGATCTCTAAAGGTTGGCTTTTTGTGAACTTTTCTCTTCCTGGCTCTCTACTGAATGAGGAAGCTGCATTATTGAGAACAGAGATTCATTAGTGTCCTCTTCATTATACCTATTCTATGTTCCGTGAGCCTTAGATGTAGAGTTTGCATTGTAAATGTGTCACTTAGGCCTGTGCAATTCATAGAAAATTTCCATGTGTGACCAGTTGTGGTACTTGGCAATAGTCTCTGAATGGTGCAAAATGAGCTTCTTTGATGAGTGGTGACTTGTCTGTAAACATAAGGATACACGTTTTGCACATAGTAAGAAATCACATTATTCTTGCAATGTGACAGTCTGGGGTTTTCTCCAAGATCTATGGCCACTCCAGCTGTGTGTATTAGGCTATACTTACATTACCTCCCTTTGAGTTTCCTGAGTTTCCTCCCTTTGAGTGAGTGTTTAGTCAAATTAGGTAGCTGTTGATTGCCCCCAAGATAAGAGAGCCATTGCTGCACCAATGATGAGTGCTGTGCTGGTCATTGATGTGGTTATTTGGTATTGAAGCTGGTGTTGGATCATCCACTGATGTTTTCCCTTGGCACCTTCATAGTGCTCTCCAAAACTATGAGAGCTCACCTTCAGGGGAAGTGGTTGCAGGTAAGTTGCAGCTCTATTGCTCCAAATCTTGTGTCTGAAGTATGTTCTGTCTTCGGCAGTAGGGTCTTACCTTCAAATTCTGGGAGGCCATCAAGGGCTATGGCAATGGCTTGTGTAATTTTGGGAGTCTCTTGGACCACCCTGGCCAGCAACTCAAAGGAAGGTATGTCCTGTCTTCCACTTTTTCTTGTTATGTAGCCTTTAGCTATATGCATGGATCATGTAGGATAATGTATGTATAATGTGTGAGTAAGGTTTTAGGACTAATATGATTCACTCTGGTTTTTTTTGTTGTTGTTGTTTTTAAATTAGCCAGGCATTATTTATCTCTCTGTTCTCTCTTTCTCACTGCCTCCCTTCCACCATGGTTTTCCCATTTAAAGTGCTGTTATTTTCCCCATTTCTACCTTGATAATACCCATCAACTATGGTCTCACTGCTCTTGAGCTCTTTCCCTTATTCCAAAGTTTCCTTGTATAAATCTCTCTTACCCTCCCATTTAAATAACCCTATTTTAAATCCATATCTCCCTTAGTAATACCTACCCCCTACAGTTCTTCTCTCTCAGGTTCTTTCTTTCTTTTCCTTTATGTGCCTGGTTTCTTTTTCATTATCCTGGTTCCTATAGTTATGTCTGGACACACACATACACAACACACACACACACACACACACACACACACACATATATATACACACATATGGATTGGTTCTAGCGTCCACATGTGAGGGAGAACATACATTGTTTGTTTTTCTGAGTCTGTGTTACTTCACTTAGTATAACAGTTTCTAGTTCCATCCATTTACCTGCAAATTTCAAGTGTCTCTGCAATAGGATGAGTCCTTTCAGTATATGCCAAGGAGTGGTATAACTGGTTCAAAGGGTAGGTTCAGTTTTAGTTTCTTAGGGGTTCTCCAAACTATTTTCCATAAGAGTTGCACAAGTTTGCAATCCCATCATCAGTGGATGAACATTCCTTTTTCCCCACATCTTCTCCAACATTTGGTATCATTTGTTCTCTTGATCTTAGCCAGTCTGACTGGGGTAAGATGAAATTTTAAAGTCGTTTTAATTTGCATTTCCCTGAATGCAATATTGACACATTTTAAGATACTTCTTAGTCATCTTTATTTCTTCTTTTGAAAACTCCGTTCAGATCTTTAGCCCATCTTTTAATTAGGTTACTTGCTTTCATGATTCTTTGTTTTTTGAGTTCTTTATATATTCTGGATGCTAAACCTCTTTCATATGTATCACTGGTGAAGATTTTCTCCCACTCTGTGGTTTTCTCTTCACTTCCTTGGTTATTTCTATTGATGTACAGAAGCTTTTGAGTATAATGAGGTCCCATTTTTTTTTTCATTTTTGCCCGTATATCCTGAGCAATTGATATCTGGTTTAGAAAATCCTTTCCTACATCTATATCTTGTAGGTTACTTCCAACGTTTTCTTCTAAAAATTACAGTGTCTTAGGTTTCACATTGAGGTCTTTGATTCATTTTGAGTTGACTTTTGTGCAAGTTGAAAGATAAGGGTCTAGTTTCATTCATCTATAGGAGGAGCCTGCCCCATATGTTGAAAATGGAGTCTTTCTTCCAGTGAATGTTCTTGCCCCCTTTGTCAAATATTATCATGGCTGAAACTGTATGTACACACGTTTGGGTCTTCAATTTTGTTCAGTTGATCTACAGGTCTTGTTTTCATGCCAGTACCATATGGTTTTTTGACTATAGCTCTGTAGTATAGTTAAAAATCTGGTATAGTAATCCCCCAAGCATTGCTCTTAGTGCTCGGGATTGCTTTGGCTATCCAGGGTATTTGTGCTTCCATATGAATCTTAGGATTATTTTGTTTTCCAATTCTGTGAAGAATGTCATAGGGATTTTGATTGGTATTGCATTGAATCTATAAATGGCTTTTGTTAGGATGGTCATTTCCACATTATTAATTCTTCCAATCCATGAGCATGGGAGGTCCTTCCATCTTCTGGTGTCTTCCTCAATCTCTTTCTTTAAAGATTTAAAATTTTCATTGTAGAGGCCTTTAATGTCTTTGGTCAGGTTTATACTAGGATATTTTTAAGGCTATTATGGAAGGGAATGTTTCCATGTACTCTTTCTCTGATTTCTTGTTACTGGCATATAGAAAAATTACTGATTTTGTAGATTAATTATGTACCCTGTCACTTTACTGAAAGTTTTCATAATTCCAAAGACTTTTCAAGTATCAATCATTTCTAGGAGTTTTCAAAGAAACAAAGAGCTCCTCCAAATCAGAATATCAGAGAGGAAAGGGGAAACATCACAACAGACACTAGAACATTATAAATGAATATTTTAAAAACCTATCTGCCAGTAATTTTGAAAACCTAAAAGAAATGGATGTGTATATAAAATCATGGGAATCACCAAAATTAAACCAATAAGAGATCAACAGTTTAAACAAACCCATAACACATAAGGAAATTGAAACAGTAATAGAAAGCCTCCCAACTAAAAAAAGCCTAGGACCAGATGGATTTACAGCAGAATTCTACCAGAAATTTAGAGATCTATATCCAATGCTAATTAAATGATTCAAAAAGATAGAAGCAGAGGGAGAACTTCCAAAGTCCTTCAATGAAGCCAGCATCACTCTAATATAAACACCAGGTGAAGATACAACCCCCCCCAAAAATACTGACTTAATAAACTATATGAATACTATATCCTTAATGAACATAGATGGAAACATTCTCAACAAAATACTTTCAAACTGCATACAGACAAAATACTTTCAAACTGCATCATCCACCATGATCAAGTGGGCTTTATTCCAGAGATGCAGGAAGGGTTCAATACACATAAGTTGATAAATGTCATAAATTATATAAATATGCATTCTATTTTAACCACACTGCTAAACACACACACACACACACACACACACACACACACACACACACACACACACACTTTGAAGGATAATATGAATTTTCAAGAAATGATTTTGGAGTAAAATATGAGCTGATTCAGTGTACTGTAGTAAAACTACACTTAGCACTTCATAGACATTTTGAAAAACAACATTTTATTTTACTTTCTGAATTTCACATCCCTCATTGTATAAATCTAATATCTGCCTTATATAAACAAGTACTTAGCACAGTCTTTCAAGAATACACAAAGTAGCCAAGATAACATAGTACTTATTCTATTATCAAATTTTGCAACTACAAGAGACACCAAATATTACCTAGACTAAAAGAAACAACGAAAACACAGTGCTGCTAAGATTGCTCAGCAGGTAAAGGTATCTGTTAGCAAGTCCGAGGATATGAGATAGATTTCTGGGACCCATAAGGTGGAAATAGAGAATAGATTCTGGAAGTTTGTCCTCTGATCTAAGCACACACAACACACACACACACACACACACACACACACACACACCATGCAATTCATCTCCCCTACATGCTTGCTACATACACAAAACATATGGATAATATGTAATTAAAATAAAAATAAATAATTTATATTAAAGACAAGTCAAGTCAATAATATATGTATATATCTTATTTACATTATATATTTTTCATTTTATCAAACATATATGAAAGGAATGAAGGAGGGCAAGTCTTCCTTACATTAAGAATAGAAATGAGAAAAACCTTGGTCCAGAGTGCTACAGGCACAGACAAAATGTGATCAGTTGTGCTATTTACTGTGTGACATGGAAGCATCAAACATATCACTTGTAAGGGAAATGATGCCTACATACCAGTAACCACTCACATCGAAATCATTTTAACAACTTCATTTATTATCTTCTTTGAAATGAAAGTCATCTGACTCCACTGAGAGTACTGAGACTTGATGGCTTGGAAAAGAATGTCTAGCAACAGTTGATTAGGGAGACATTTCGGAAAAGGGCAGATTCTAATGGAATTCGGAATAGCTGAGGGTTTTAGAATACCAGTTAGATGAGTCAAAGATAAAAAATACTTGTTTTCCTGAACTCTTAGCTATGTTTGAATATTGGGTTCTGATTTTGTTTCAAAATTCATATATTATCATAAATTTAAGCTGTTTTGTTCAATAAAATGACAATGGATACGAATAACTTTCTAACTATGAGACTGGTTTTCTTCTACTGGAATCAGGAAACGATTATAAGCCCCTACTGTATATATGGTATTTGAGCTCAGGGGTAGCGTCTAGCATTGGATATGCACAAAACCACTAAGAAACTAAAGGATGAGAAGAGGTAACTTAAAATTCCGTGATTTAATGATTGATCCACTTTCAGCGTAAAGAAGCACAAAGAAAGAAGTAGCGCAGTGAATGGTAATTTGAGGATCTATTCATGGGAAGGAAGAAAACAGGTCCTTGAAAAAGGACCTGCAGGCTTTCAAAGGGCTTATAAGAGGATGCTGGTCTTTTCATGAAAAAAAAATGTACTGTACACTCAAGGCAGAACAAAGAATATCAGTTTAAAAATGTGTCATTTGTGTTGGCCTTTTTAAATGCAGCCGTGGTATTGAATTCATTTTTCTGTTTTGTACTTCTTATATTAATATTCAAAAATTGCTCTTTTGCTTTGCTTTTTACAGCAGAGCAAGATTAAGAGCAAGATATGACCTTGTAGAATATCTGATCATTTTTAGTGCTAGTTATCACAAGTAAACAAATAAATGTGTAGATTATTCTAAGATAATCATGTGTATCCCTTCCAGACACTTTCTGTACATTTATAGATTTCTTAGAATGAGGTCAAATTCTGCATGCTGTTTTGTAACTTTCTCACTCAACAGTAGCATAATTATCTTTCTGTGTCATATGTATGTCTACATCTTTTTAGTAGCTGCATGGTATTTCTTCATATGTGCCACATTTTATTAAACTGGTGTTGAAGTGTTTCCAGTTTTCCATTAATAAACTGCTTTGAAGAAGAACAACAACAACAAAAGTAATCATGACCCAAAATTCATCTGAAAAAAAACCTAATTGATAAATTGAAAGTTAATTAAACTAAAACAGTAAAATATTTCATTTTTTCTAAGGACAGTATTATTGTTGTGTTATAATGATGTTGAGGTTTTAATATACATAGCCATATACGAGTGAAGGACAGACATACAGAGGTGAAGACAAGGAAGATTAATTAATGTAAAGATCTTAGGGGTTTAATAATTTTTTCTACATTCTTTATAAGAAAATGTATTTCCTCATTTTAGCATAAGTTTATTTCATAATCTTATAAAGTACAAACAGTAAGGGAGTTTCTCTTACTCTATTCAAGAATAATCATGTATACTAAGTGGGAGATTTTCCCAGTTTTTGTATACAGATATTTTGTTTTTGTCTTTCTCATTAACTGAAAAAATTATTCTATATGCAATGGAATTATTTTTTCATTTATTGACATTACCAAAATTCTTCAATTTGCAAAAGATTTTAGGAAACATAAATTAAGGCATTTCGTTGGTTAATATCTGTGTTTCATCAGCAACCTTTTCAGCACAGTAACAGCTAGTAGTATGCACCCAGGATCTTCATTTCATCTCAATGCAAATTGCTTCTTTACTATAATAATACTTTTCTCAAATTAGAGATTTAATAAAATGGCAGACAGTTGTACACTCATTACACCTGTGCTTCATAGTCTACTACATAGTAATTATGTGGATTCTAAGAGTATATGTTTTACCCAAGCTAAAATAATGCAGGTCCATTCTTTCCTTTAATCCCCCATTTATGAGAAAAATGTTGCTCCATTGTTTGTTGTCTCTTATTTATTATTTTAATAAACCAGTGCTTCTAATTCTATGCTGAATTATGTGTGAAGACTATTTAAACTGTTATAATTCCTTTGTGTCCTTCCTGTTTTTAAAGCCACTGCATAATTAAAATTCTATATTACAGCCTTTAACTAGAAAAAGCACTTAGTAAACAAAATTATCTTCTTAGGAAACATGGAATTGAATTTCCCAATAAATATGACTTTAGGTAATTTGAATATAAATGAAAGAAAATGAAACATGAAAGGATAATAGAAACATGTAAAAGTGGAATATAGCAAATAATCAAATAAAACTAGTGGCCACATGGTACTTGACAGCATTCTGGCCTTCTGGGTAGTACTCTCAACTGCCAGATGAAATGTATTTTCATTTTTCAAATAAGGGGCAAAATGACCTTATTTTCTTTCTTAACTTTGATATTTGGTTTTTAACACAAATATAAAAATGAAGTATATTGACTTTTTTTCTTAGTCAGGGCATCACTAAATGAAGACAACATTTATTACACATTTTACAGATTTAAAGTGAAATGATGCTTGGAGCTGGTGAGATGACATACAGGTTGAAATGCTTGCCTTTCAAGCAAGTAGACAGTAGTTCAATGCCCCAGAACCCATGTAAATGCCAGGCAAGAGTGGCTTATACCTCTAATTCCAGACAGGGAATGTAGACATAGGGGCATAGCTGGGATCTTCTAGCTAACAAACTGAGCAATATAGGTGAGCTCTGGAATTTTTGTTTTCTTTTCCTTTTTTTGTTTGTTTGTTTGTTATTTGTTTTGTTTTTTGAGAAATTGCCTCAGTGACTAAATGTGGGAGTTTGATTCAGGAAGTTTCCTGACATCAACCACAGATCTCCATTATTGGTCCCGTGAACAATTCCACATCTAATTTTTTTTTTTTTTTTTTGCCTTTTCTTTTTTGAGACAGGGTCTCCCTGTAGCCCCAGCTGGCCTCGAACTCACAGAGATCCTCCTGTCTCTGTTTCCTTAGTGATGGGATTGGGTGTGTGCCACCTGGCTCATGCTATAATTTTAAACATTCAAGTCTGTTTCTTGTTTAGAATCAGAGATGATTAGTCTAGTGACATCTCAGATTTTCTATTGAACTGAAGTTCCAAAGTACCAATATGCAATTATTTATTTCACATTTTATTTATGCAAATGATCAATAACTGGTGCTTTTCTGTGAATTTTTCTTTATTTTAATAAACCACATTTTTATTTTTATTTCTTTGATCCCAGAATTTAATTCTTCATAATGCAAACCTATACAAACCTAAAGTGTCTGTCCTATTTCTCTTCCTATTTCCACCCAAACTCCAAAGTTTGTCAAACATCAAGGCTTGGACTCTCACTCATTTTCTTTGGAATCCAAAAGAGTCGAACTGTTCCTTGTCAGTATGCCATGCAATAGCTGACACAACAGTTAATGGCACATCCACTACAGTTCAATCTATGCACAGATCCTAATATGCATTCCAACTTGGTCAGGGCTGGACCGCCTTCTGCAGGAACCTCTCTTCATTTGCTTCTGTTCCTTTCTACCTGTCTTTTGTGGTGTCTCTGACCTTTAAATTTCAAATGTCAGATTATTACACTGATTAATACTCTTTTCAAGCTTGAACAAAATTAAACTGACTCAGCAGGTGGTTTCATTCATTGATAATTTGCAATAGGAACTGCAACTATTTACTAATGATTTACAAATACTAAATTTGGCATAAGGCTCTTAGAATTCTAGACCTCTTATTACCAACTTTGCCAGTGTGACTTATTTTCTGAAGATAGACGATTTGTTCTCAAATTAGTGACTGGTTTCTGACTAATCCCTAATTTCTTATATTCCTCTGTACCTGTTTAGGACAATCATGTCAAATTGCAATAAATCTGGGGACTTAATACAGCATACATTTGTTTCTTTCACAGTATTCATCCTATGTCTGTCTTGTCCTTTTCTAACTTTTCTTCACCAGCGTTCTCTTCTGCCCTCAGTGCTGAGGTAGAATTCAAGGTCTCATATATGTCAGACAAGCACAATTTTTGTTGTCTCCTGACCTGTGGCTATGCACTTTCTTTACACGACTTGCTTCTCTGCATACTGTATCCTTTAGGGTTTCTTATAAGGGTACTTCTGTTTTAGAGCCCACCTTAATCCAGTAGCACCTAATCTGCATCCTTATTTTGAGTCCCTGTAAAGGATTTTTTTCCCAATAAATACCATTCTCTAGGTTTTGGGTACACACAGATTTAGGGTGGGACATTAATCAACTGAGTATATAGTCTCATTCATTTCATTATATAGTAATTTTATTCTATAATTTTCAAAAAAAGTACTAAATTTTCAGTGAGCTTATCAAATAGAAAAGGACACTTAATAACTTTCTCTTCAAAATTATCTTCAGAATTCATACATTGCTATTCAACATTCCTTTACACTTTTCCCTAAACCCCATCATTACAAAATTAAATTATTCCTACAGACTCCTAATTAAGCCAGGCAGATGGCTTTATCTCTGTGCTCAGTGTAACTCTGAAAAAGCCCATGCATTTAATTCATGCTATAAGACACTTACCTGACAGCACCAACCAAACATTTTTTTCTTTTCTTTCCTTTGCTTCATGAATGCCCATGGTCTCCACACAGTTCTTCTAGTAGGCATATTTTAACCTAGATACCTTTCAATTCCTGTCTCATTTCAAAAATAATTTCTCCATATGTTCTATATTGGTTACTCTCCTGCTTGCTTTTCTCATGTTTCTGTCCAAACTGCACCCTCTTAAAAAGTACATCTCTGACAACATTCAGTAAATTATATTCTTTCTGTGACACTCTCTTTTAAAAATAATATTTTATTGATTCCACAAGAATTTTATATAGCATATTGTGATCATATTCAGAGCCCCTACCCAATTCCTTCTCAGATCCAAACCCTATCTCCCTGTCTCCCCACTCCATGTCTTCTATTATTTTTTAAGGCCCATCAACTCTAAATTGTGTTGCAGAAATTCTCTCGGGCATGGGCCCATACTCTGAACACAGTCAGTGGGTGCCATTCCCTTAAAAAAGACTGACTGCCCTCTCCCAGCAACTATCAGTTGCCAGTAGTGTCTTAGTTAGAACTGAAATCTTTTGCACAACTCCAACTCCGATTAATCTGTCTTGGACTTGCAATGGTCTGGACACAATAGGGCAGTTGCCACAATGAAGCCATAGCTTTTGCATGCCCAAATCATCTCCGTTCTTCCGCTTTTCTGTCACTATTCTTAAAAACAATTGATATTGGGGCTAGAGAGATAGCTCAACGGTTAAGAAAACTGATGGTTTTTGCAGAAGACTCGGATTTGAATCCCAGAACCCACATGGCAGCTAACCACTGTCTGTAACTCCAGTTCCAGGGGATCCAACAGGCTCTTCTGTCCCCCGCGGGCACTGCCCGACATTGGTGCACTTACCTATATGCAGACAATACACGCATACAGTACACACATACACATAAAATAAAAATAATGAAAAAAATATTTTAGGAAAAAAAACTGATATTATGTATCTATTATTTTCTTTCATATCCAGTATAATTCAAGATTCTTGAGGTTAAGAAATGTTTTTACTCTCAAATTTCTATAAATTTTTAGTATGTATATTTACTGAATTAATGAATCAATCCACCTGAACTTCTCTCCTTTAAGTACATGATTAAAATTCACTTGCAACCCAGACATTGTGGCACATGTTTTTAATCCCAGCACTCAGGACACAGAAGCAGGCAGAATCTCTGTGAGATCAAGGCAAGATTGGTCTACTTACTGAGTTCCAGGCAAGCTGGGGTATAGGCAGATCCTGTCTTGTCTTTAAAAAATTGACTTGCAGAAAACCTTAATAAATAAAAAGAAAAGAAAAGAAAAATTTTGCTATCATTAGTCTCCATACAAACTTAGTTATCTAATAGTGTTTAAATTCTTTCAAAAATTATTTTATTTCTAATGTTAGAGGAAATGTTATACTTTTATTAATTTTTGTTTTTAAATGTATTATATGTATTTAATTGTATCAATATGTATATCTTATGTGGATATGTGTACCATGGCATGTTTGTGGAGGTCATAAGACAGTATCTAGAGGTCAGTTCTCTTTTTCACTATGTGATTTCCAGGTCTTGAACTCAGTTCGTCAAGCTTGATGGCAAATGCCTTTACCCACTGAGCCATCTCACTATCCTTCTGCATGTGTGTGTGTGTGTGTATGTGTGTGTGTTTGTGTGTATTTGTTGTGTATGAACAGGTGTTTGTTTTTGTGGAGGTCACTGATGTTAGGTGTCTTTCTTGATAGTTCTCCATTTTACATTTTGTAAAAAATTTCTCACAAATTGACTAGACTAGGGATCCACCTGTTTCTGTCTCCCCAGTGCTTGGGTCACAGACATTCATCATCACATCCAGCTTTTGCATTGGTGCTGGTTATGGGAACTCTGATCCTTGCAATGGAGCAGCATGTGCTTATTGACTCAGTCACCTCCCCATCCCTGAAAAGGACTACTATTTGTAGTTGTGCCAAAAGATGACAGATTTCTTAGAAAACAAAAGTAAATGATTATTAGCATACAGTACAATGTTTAATATTCTTTTTGGTATATATTTTCCATTAGTAATGGAAAAACTAAAGTTTTAATGTACATTTTACTATTCATTTAATCTCTAGCGTTTTAAAAAAATGTGATGCTATAACTGTAATTGTGAGAAAGTACTAAAGTTTCATTTACAGAACAAAAGGTTTATGACATGATGTCAAAGGCTGTTTAAATGTATAATTCATCCATCTGTTCTTCCCCCCAAATAGCCAGCTGTAGAGATTTAAAATTGAAAAAATAAAGTAGAAAGAAAAAGCTTGGCAATTCCTACTCTGTTTTGAATTACATAAACATCTGCTTTCTTGCCAGGAAATTCCATCTTGATCACTAAAATACTCTGGAAGTTACCATGGAGTATTCTTCCCTCATGATGCCTTATGATTAAGAAATTAAAAATATAAGCAAGATGGCATGTTTTATTGCAGCAGCATCTCCCATGAAAGGTCCAATGCTGCAGGTTGACACACTGTGTTAGAAAGTGGCACACCTTAACTATAAAGGTGTCATTTTCCCAAATATCAAACCACGTTGAAACAAATTTTCCATAAGAAATATATTTAGGGAATTTATGTCAGGAGTATGTCCCAGTAGCAATATTGAAAAGAAGTGAAAAATAATTTTCCTAATTTAAAATGCATGTGAAATTAAAATAAGAAGAATTTAATGAACATATTTGAAGTGAGTCCAGGACCACAGGGTTAGCAGCTCAGCAGTTTTTGAGTAGTGGCGAGTTACTCTTAGCTGAGTTGTTAGTAGACATGATACATTCTGTACTGGTTTAACCAAAAAAACAAGTTTAATTTTTTTGGGGGGGTGGGGACAATAAATGATTTATGAATATTGTTTCATGTTTGTGTTTCTTTTTATGTAAATGATATGGTACAACACAGTATGATAATTTTGTGTAACTTGCCAACCTAAGATTAGCTATCAGTAAGTTATTACAAAATATTAATTTATTGTGAATAATTAAAAAGCTCACAGATTTGGATAGAAGAGATGGTTCAGCAGTAAAAAGCAATGACTGCTCTTGCAGAGGACCCAAGTTCGATTATCAGCACCCACATGGCAGCGAAAAACCATCAGCAACTCCAGATCCAGACCTCTGTAGACATTGCTTGACACATGTTCACTTACATGTGATAAATAAATTCATAGACATAAAATAAAAATAATAAATACATTCTTTAAAAATCTCAGGGAATGTGAGCATCTTAATCATATTTATACCCCCTTTGCTACATGCACCCACCCATGTCAACCCACTGGATTTCATACATTCTTTCAATTGTGCTAAGGACTATGATGTCAAGTTTGTGTTCCCAGACATCCCCCAGTGCAAGTTCACTAACTGAGTTCTAGTCCTAAGAAGATTGGATCTTCCTCACCCACCAGTAATCAGATGTGAATAATTCTTCAACTAAGATTGGGACTTGCTGTCTATTTCCACAGTTCTATGGTAGGGTTTTGTCTGCTCGGGTTTACATGGGTCTTGTACATGCTGTCACCATTGCTAGAGGTTCATATGAGAAGGGTGCCAGGAGCCTGTGTGACTCTATTTCCATATGGCCATGTACCTCCTCACTGGCTCTTACAGTGTTTTGCCCCCTCTTCCACAATGGTCCCTGAACCACAGCTGTGTGAATTTTTATACAGGAGTACTCTCTGAGGACCCACACTCTGTATAATTTGTTTTAATTCTTATAAAATATAGCTGATGATGGAATATAGTTACATATTAATGCTCCACCATGTATAATAATGTAAGTAACTCATATTTAACATGAAACATTTAAAAAGAAACAAAATGTACAAAAACAGTAATTTCTGCTTTAGCATCTTTTGAAACATGATTCCTCTTGTTTCTATAACAGAAGTTGTTTGAGTTATTTCTGGAATTCTGTGATCATATGAAAATTTCTTTGTTGAGTTCTTGACTCAAAAAAAAAAAAAACTTATCAGTGCTCTAGTGCTAGGGTGATGGCTCAGGTAAGAAAATCCTTGCACATAAACATCACTACCTGAGTTAAAATCCTCAGCATCCATATGAAAAATAAAGCAGGGCAATCTGTTCCTGTAAACATCAGTAGAGAGACAAAGATTCCTGAAGCTCAAGTGACACTCAGCCTGTCTGAGTGTCTGAGACCAGTTCTCAAAACAGAAGGTGAAGCATAATTAAGGAAAGATACCTGCTGTCAACCTTAGTCACCCATGTACACTTCTATACCAAGAAGTACACACACTATATACACAAGGAACCATGCTCTCACATATACCTATTATAGATAAAATTTACAAAAACTGTACTTATTGTTGAAAGATTATAATTTAAACTTTAAGATTAAAAAAGTAAGTTATTAAATCAAATCACCTTCCCTATTCCCTTTAATACAATTCCTTCCCAATCGCCCATAATTTATCCCTGCCAACCTCATGTGTACTTTTTGTTTTTAATAAATCCACTTAGTTCCCTTAATGCTAGGGCTTTCTGCTGGAGGATGGGTAGTTTCTCAGAGCCTGTGTCCATCAAGAAAACTAATTCTCCTACTCCCAGCAGCTGTCAACTTTCAGTAGCTTCTCAAGTAGGCGTGGGACTTCATGGCTTCTCCCATTCATGCTTGAACTTTGTCTGGCTTTATCTGGCAAGTTGCGTGCATGAAGCTGTGACCACTGTTAGTTATTGTGTGCAATAGCGCTCTCGTGTACAGAAAACACTATTTTGTTGTAGTCCATCCACTAACTCTCACTGTTAGATACTTTCAGTGCCCTCTTCCCCAAAGATCCTGAGCTTTGAGAGGAAATAGTATAATGTTGCATGCTCCATTTAGGACTGAACATTCCGCATTCTCTAATTTTCTGCATGCTGACTGGTTATGGATCTTTGCAACAGTCATCAGCAGTGGGGGAAAAGAAGTTTCTCTGATGAGTGTTGAGAAAAGCATAAGTATTTCGGGGGCAGTTTAAAATTACATTATTCAGCACAGAGCAATGGGTTTTGTCTCAGGGTTTATGATGCACCTAGCTTGGGTTCTTGGCCAATACAAGTACTTTACTAGTGCCAGGCATAAGTTTTGCCTTATGGAGCAGGACTTCAATTCAAACAGAAATTTTACAGGTACTCCTATAACGTTTATGCCATTACTGTACCAGTGGGCATATCTTTCCAGGCCAGTATTTATTTATTTTAACTATGTATTCACTTACTTATTTTTATTATGTGTGTATGAGTGTTATGCCTGCCTGTGTGTTTAAATGCACCCGTGTCTTGCAGTACCAGAAGAGGGCAGAAGAGGATGTCAGATATCCTGGAACTAGAGTAACAGGTGGTTGGTAGCTACCATGTCAGGGCTGGAATTCAAACCTAGGTCTTTTGCAAGAACAGCCAGTGTTCTTAACTGCTGTACTGTCTCTCCACCTGCCATTCTTTATTTTATCTCTTAAAGTTCACAGATGGGTAAGACTGTTGATTACTTTTCTCCCTCAGCAGTAAGTGCAGCATATTCCAGCATTACAAAAGCTTTCCAGCAGGGCTGGAAACTTCTATGCTATTACCAGCTTGAATTCTCCATGTTCGAAGACTAAAGTATGTAATGTTTTTAATAATAGGGTCAAGTTCTGGAGGATAACTAAGAGCAATGATAATAGCCTATCATATTTGGGGATCTATGGGACCTCATTGACCAACAACTCAAAAAGAAGTATGTCATACCTTGCAATGGGCTATTTACTTGATAACATTGTTTTCTGGAAGACAGTATCCTCCACATCCCATTGCATGGTAAACTAATTTAAATTCTGTTTTTTATGTTTATATATTTTAGGGAGCTTTTAATAGTTTTACCTATGACATTTTCAAAAGTTTTTATAGTTATCTTTCCTTGTATTTACCCTTGTGCTCTGCTCTATCATTCACCCCCACACACAACCATTCCTTCTCCACTAGTCTATATTCCCACCTCTCACTACCTTCATTCTATGCTCTTTCCTTGACATCTACCACCATGGTCTCTTTCTATTGCCCTTGATTCTATTCGTATTCCAATCTAAACACACATTAGTATTTAAACATTCAAATATTGCATCTACACATGAGAGAGAATTCACAGAATTTGTCTTCTGGGTCCATTTTTCCTACAAATTTCATGATTTAGTTTTCTTCACAGATGAATAAAATTCCATTTTATACATGTGACATATTTTCATTATCCAGTTATCTGTTGATGGCCATCTAAGCTTTTTGCATTTCCTGACTATTGTGAAATCAGCAGCAATGGATATGGATAAGCAATAAAAATATATTTGTATATAGAGTTATCCGAGTGTATGCCCAAGACTGCTATATACTGACAGATAAAGTGGACCTATTTCAAAATTTTTGAGGAACCACCACTCTGATTTCCATATTGTTAACAAGAATTCGCTCTCCTAGCAGCAGTGAATAAATGTTCCAATTTTTTCAAATCCAATCCAGCATTAGTCATTATTGGTTTTTACTGGATATTTGGCACTCTGACTGAGGAAAATGGAAATTTCAAAGTAGTTTTAATTTTCATTTTTATGATGGCCAAAGATGCTGAATATATTTTTAAAATATTTCTCAACTATTATTTTTTCTTCTTTTGAGGACACTGTTTAGATCCAAGTCCCAGTTCTTAATCAGGTTGTCTTGTTTTCAGGGTTTGGTTTTTTAGTTCATTTTATATCCTAGATATTACTCATACATCAGTTATAAAGCTGGCAGAGAATTTCTTCCATTCTATTAGTTGTCTTTTCACTTGAAGGATGGAGCCTTTTGTTTGTGTCCCATTTGTTAATTGTTGCCCTTGTTACCTGTTCAGAAAGTCCTTTACTGTGCCTATAAGATGAAGTCTATTCCTAATGTATCCTCTCTCAGATTTAGGGTATCAGGCCTTATGTTGGGGTCTTTGATTTATTTGGAGTTCAGTTGTATACAGGGTGAGAGGAAAGGACCTGGTTTCATTACTATGGTTGCAACTGTTCAGTTTGACCAGTACCACATGCTAAAGACCCTGCCCTTTCTCCAATGTGTACCATAGGCCACTTTGACAAACCTCAGGCAGCTGAATGTAGGCTTACATCTGCCTCCTTGATCCTATTCTACTCAATACTATGTTTCTTTTCCTGTCAGTACTTTACAGTATTTAATAGTGAAGCTCTCTATATAACTCAAAATAAGGAATGATGATATTTTCAGTAGTGGTTTTTTTGTTCAGTGTTTTTCTGATTACCTTGGTCATTTTGGTTTCCATACATATTTTGAAACCGATTTTTTTCAGTTTCTGTGAAGAATCACTATGGAATTTTGACAGCATTGCATAGACTGTAGATTTCTCTTGGTAGGATGTATGTTTTCATCTTTTTAGTCTTACCAGTTCACAGATGAGCAAATGAGGTCTTTCTATGTCCCGGCATCTTCTTTACTGTCTGATGTTTTCATTGTACATATTTTCATTTCTTGGGATAGATTTATTTCAAGATTTTTTTTATTTCTAAGAGATTATTAATGTCATTATTTCCTTGATTTCTTTGTTGGTGTGTTTGCTGTTCATGAATAGGAAGGTTCCTGAGTGTATTTATCAGCTGTAGCTATTTTCTGGTAGAGTCCTTAGGGTCTTTTATGTCTAGAAACATATTGTCTTTGAATAAGGATAATTTTGCTTCCTCATTTTTATATCTGTATCCATTTAATCTCATTCTTTTGTGTCATTTCTCTAGCTAAGATGCCAAGTATAATACTGCAAATGACTGAAAAGAATAGTCTTTCTTGTCTTGTTCTTGGTTTTAGTGCAAATACTTCAAGTTCTTCCCCACTAAGCATGATATAGGCTCTGAGTTTATTACATCACCCTTTCTTAACAATTAAGTATGTTCCCCACACCCTTAGATTCTCCAGGAATTTCATCACAAATAAATATTGGATTTTTTAAAGGCCTTTTCTCATATAATGAGATAATCATGAGATTTCTATCCTTGAATATATTATGCAGTAGATTCCAGTTTTTTATTTAGGAATGTTGAACTATCCTTGCATCTCTTAGATGGAAGCCAATGTAATCATGGTAAAAGACATTTTTGATGCGCACTTGCATTTAATTTTCATAAATTTTATTCAGAATTTCAGCATAAACATAATAAAGGAGTTTGGCCTGTAAATTTCTGCTAGTGTGTTTGTCTGTTTTTGTTAGTGTTGCATTGATTTTACAAAAATCATTTGGAAATATTCCTTTTTTCTATATTCTTTACTAATTTGAGTAGTTAATTCTTCTTTGAAGGTCTGGTGGAATTCTACCTGGATTCCATAGTACCTTGGGCTTTTATTATTTGGGATATTTTTAGCAACTTCTTCCTGTTGGTTGTTATAGGTTGCTTTAAATTATTTACTTCATTTTGATTTAACTTTGAAAAATCATATGTGTCTATAAAGTAATCCATGTCCTTTAGAGTTTCCAGTATAGTTAAATATAAATTTTAAAATATATAATTTTGATTCTCTAAATTTCTTCAGTGTCTATTGTAATGCCTCATTTTTATAACTAATTTTATTAATTTGAGTCTTTTTCTTTTGGTTATATTTTCTAAAGGTTTGTTAATCTTTTTAATAATTTTATAAAACCAACTCATTGCTGGAAATACTACATAGATGAGCTGTAGAACAAACAAGGAGAAAGAGGCTGGTTCTGAATTCAAATACTTGTCTTTGCTGGATAGCTTTCACAGTCCTGGAATATGCCATGCATACTCACAGAAAGAAAACTAATCATCAACTATATCCAGTTGTGAGTCCTGAGAGCTACAATAACTGGCTGGCAAATATTTCCACTGGTGCAAATACTGCACAAATATTACTATAGGAGTAACCAAACACTTTGTAATCGGATTCAAGGTCTGCTTCATCTGTGTTGATGTCCATCAAGTCAAGAGTGTCTCCTTAAGTGCCTCTCACTGTGCCTCCATCCACTGGAGTCTGGTTAACCTATGTAGCATTGAACCCTTAAAGAAAACTAGGTTTTTCTCTTCCAGTAAATATTGTTTGCCAATATATCTTCCTTAGAGGTTGGGGTTTCTGACTCATTTTCCTGCGTCTATGCTGGGATTTATTTCTAGCTTGAGTTTGCCTGGATCTTGTGCACTCTGTTCCATTGTTGTAAGTTCATATGAGAGACTTGACAGGTGTCTGGGAAACTGTTTCTTTGTGGTCGTTAATCACCTCTGGCTCTCGCAATCTTGCAACACCTTCATCTTCAATGTCTCTGAGCCTTGGGTGGTAAAGTTTTGGATAGGTATCCTAGTCAGGGACAAAAATCTCTGCAGTCTCTTACTTGCTACTGTTTTGCCAGTTGTGGCTCTCTGGGTTAATCACCTTCTGTTGCATGGGAAAACTTTGCAACAGAGGTCAGAGTTGAAAGATGCATTAATATTCTTTTTTCCTTCTGTTCCATTTTGTTCCCTGACCTTAGGTGTAGAGGTTCCATAGTAGATATGTCACTTAGAGAGCATACCTCACAGACAATTATTCTCTGTATTTGGCCAGTTTTGGAACTTTGTAACAATCTCCATCTGTTAAAAAAGAAGAAGCATCTTTGGTGAATAATAATTATAAAGATATATACTTAGAAGACAGTAAGAAATTACATTGGTCTAGGGTTGTGACAGAAGTAGGTTTTCCTCTGGGATCCATGACCTCTCCAGTGATGTGTATTTGGATATGTAGACAGTGTGACACTTGAGTTCCCTCCCATTGAGTGGACCTTATGCACATTTCATACAAGACATCATTATCATCTATATAACACCTCTGTCATCTGCACCCCCATAACCTCTACCAGATTTCATGCATGCTGTTATATATGTTAAGGTCTATGGAGTCATAGTTTGTATACCCAGATATTCCAGATGCAAGTTCATCCAATGAAGTCTATTCAGCCTGTCTAGTCTCTCCCTTAAAGAATATCAAATCTCCTTCCACCAGCAGTAATCAGCTACCAATAGTTCATCAGCTAAGTTTGGGGACTACTGCACATTTCCCAGCTGAGTTTTTGTCTGATTGAATTTGCATGGATCTCTAAAAAAGATACCTTTAAAAAAATCTTAAATGTTGGAAATTTTTTTTCTGGTTTTATATATTTTGCTTCAAGTTCTGATTATGTAGCTTATTCCTTCCTTAAAATTGTCATCTGTCTGCCTCAATCTCTTGACTGCTGAGATTATAGGCATGTGCTATCATAAGAAGTTTATAATTTGTTCTTTTAAAAGAGACTCTTGAAAAAATAATGAATTCAAGTTAATTTTTAAATGTATGATTACAAAGAGGTAAATATGCTGCCATTAAAAAATGTGTTGAGATTTTCTAATACAGCTGTATTAACTAAAACATGTAAAACCAAGTTATATTACAATGTCTCATTTAATGCTCTTATTCTGTGTTTTTTTGTTTGTTTGTTTGTTTGAGGCATGTAGCCACAGCTGACCTAGAATTCTTTATGTAGACCAGGCTGGCCTCCATCCAAGAGACATCTGCTTGTTTCTGTCTCACAAGTACTGGGATTAAAGAGATGCTGCCATGCCCAGTTTAATGCCATTTTAAAGTCAAAGGCCCTATGAAACTAAATTTATTTACAATGATATAATTCTTATGGTCACCATTTTTTTTAACATCTGTAACAACATATTTGAAAAAAAACAACTTGAGGATTTGAAGGTTGTGACTCACTGTACCGGAGGTTTCAATTAGAGGTCACCTGGCTCTGTTGTTTCTGGACCCACAGGTGGAAAGGCACAGTACCATGGCAGGGATCAGGGACAGGAGCACAATGGCTCACCTCCTGAAGAGTAGTCAGAGAGAGGAGCCTTGGCGCTGCAAAATATATCCTTCAAATGCACATGCCCCAGTATCTACTTCCTCTAACTGAGCCCCACCAGCTAATTTCCACTACTGCCTAGTAATGCCATAACAATATGAATCCATTAATAGATTAATCAATTGACTAATTGGAGTTCGTGTGAGTCAATCACTTCTCAAAGCTCCACCATCCTGAGGACCAAGTCTTCAACACAAGAGACTTTGCCAGCTATTTGATAGTTAAATCCATTTTTTAAACCTTCTTTGGACAACATAATTTATTATGAGTATATATCTCTGAATATCTTTTGGATTAAGAACAAATTTACATTATGTTACTAACACAAAGTCAAAAATTAAAGAAAAACTTCAACCCACTTGAATATGGAGATGCATATACTTATTTATTCTTGCTGTTTGTCAAATTTTATTCATTGGAAAATCTTACTTAATATCTACTAAAAATAACAACAATTTGCAGTGTAATTTTCCAGAGACAAAAAATTAGTCAAGTCAATGAAGACAATTAAATGAGACAGTTTAATAAAATCTCCATAAATAATTTATTTAGCTTGCTAGTAATTTCCACTCCTACCAAAAAACAATACCCATTTTCCTTCTTAAAGCACAGTTAATTAACCTAGTATAATGTACAACTTGATTAAATTATTTCTTAAGCATTTCCCCCTTATGTGTTTATGTATGAAACCTGATGTAACATATTTTTCTCATTATGTATGAATGCATGAAAATGAAAATGTGACCGAGTATATCATCACATATGATTGGATAGTCAGAGTGCACTGGTTCAGAAGTCACGAAGGGCAGTGGAGAATGCCTGTCAGGGCCATGGGTTCTGTACATAAGCAGTTTGATTTAAATTATAAGGCTGTAATATATCAGCTGGCCGACTGTGGGTAAGTGGCTTCACTCACTATGCTCAGTTTTGCATTTGGAAAACAGAGAAGATAGCAATTGCCTAAATGATAGTTATCCTAAACTTATGCAATATAATATTTGTAAAACAATGGAATGTTGTTTGTGTCTACGTCAGCATTTGTTTATGATCATACAGAAATGGAGAAATAAGGAAATGTCTAAATTAGGTTGAAAATATGTTAAGTAGGAATGAAAAATCATAACTTCAGGAAATTGAAATGCTGGCTAGAAACAAGAAAATGAACAAATTAAGAACCATCATAAATAGATTTGAAATAATAAATTACAAATATTTAGTTAATACCACATACTTTTATATATCTATTGAAATGTCTTTCAAAAACAGTATGATACTCCATTCATAAAACAATTGCAAATATTTTTGAATTTATACATATGCTTTTTGTAGAAGTCAAATATTTAAGAATGAAAAAGATGTAAATTATAGCTATTTTTTAATTCAGGAAAACTACAAACGGTTTATGAGAAATTCCTAGACAAAAGTACTCACGTATTTCTGACTTATTCAAAAGCATTTTCTTTCTCTGAGTTATTTATTAAAATGTGATCCAAGTGTTTTAGGGATGTTAAAATGTGACCATTTATTCAATAAAATTTTAGAATGGATGGTTCTTTGTATAAATGAAGATCATGAAGATGAAAAAAAGCAAGAAAAGTGGGTTCAGAAAGTGAGCTTTGGGGTTTGTGGTAGTCACGTTTTTGCTTATAAACTGAACTAAATTCCCTCTCTGTCTCTCTCTCTGTCTCTGTCTCTCTCTCTGTCTCTCTCTGTCTC
>NW_008340588.1:3640290-3643889 GCF_000622305.1 Nannospalax galili
TTCTGAGATGGTGTCTCATTACATATTCCTGAAAGACTTGGAACTCACTATGTGGACTAGGATGTCCGTGAACTCAGAACAGAGATCTAACAGCCAGCCTTTCCCTCACTATTGTTGGGGTTAAAGATGTGCTCTACCACATCTGGAGTTTTAATTTTTAATGTGAACTTATGCAAGAAAACTGTTTGACATTGTCTCTTCTCTGTTTATCTCCCATTTTTATATATCATACTTTTATTGACTTTTTGTGTATTTCATACATCCGAATCATAGTTCAACCCCCTCTCGTGTATGCACCCCTCCCATAAATCTTCCACTAGATTTCATTCATTTTTTCCTATATGATAAGGCCTATCAGGTCAAGTTTATATTCCCAGATGTCCCTTTCTGTGAGTCAATTCACTTGGGACTTGTCAGTCTATCTAGTGTCACTACCTTAAAGAAGACCAACTCTCTCTTACCCAGCAATGATCAGTTAAGCTTGGGGTTTCTTACCCATTTCCTTGTTTTTTCTGGTTTGAATTTGCATTGGTCTTGCGCATGCTGTAATTACTATAATTTCATATGATCCTGTTCCCAGACTCCTTGAAAACTCTTGTTTCCTTGTGGTCATACACTACCCTTGGCTCTATCTTTCTGCCCCTCTTCTGCAATGGTTCCTGAACCATCACTGGATGAGGTTTAATATAGGAATCCTGTTAAGGGGTATACATTCTGAAATCTATCCCATTTTACCCTCTACTTTTTTGCCTGCTGTGGCTTTCTGTGTTAATTGTTCTCTGATGTATGGGGAAGCTTCTTTGAAGAGAGTTGGAGGTGCATTAGCACTTCCTCTACCCTCTGTTCAACTACATTCTGTGAGCCTTAGGTGAAGAACTTCATTGTAGTTGTGTCTCTTATGGTTGGGAATCTCACAGATATTTATTCTCTGTGTGTGACCAGCTGTGGAACCCTGTAAGAGTCTCCATTTGTTACAAAGAAAAGCTTCTTGGTAAGTGGTGATAGGTATACATGTTTGTAAATATAAATATCTATATTTAACATCCAGTAAGAAATGACATTTTTCTAGTAATGTGGCAGACATAGGATTTTCTCAAGGATCTATGACTTCTCAAGCCATATGTACTTGGCTATGTTTACATTGCCAGATATGGGTACCCTCCCGTTGAATGGATTTTAAGTTAAATTAGGTAGCTGTTGATTACCTGCAGTCAATGAGCATTCCACTTTTTCCACATCCTCCTCAGGATTTGATATCATTTCTTCAAACTCATCCACTTATTCTCAATTTTTTTCCAAATCTCTCTCAACTGAAATTTCCATGCAACTTGGTAAATTTTTCAAGACTTCCTCAGACTTTTTACTTTATTCAACTATTTCTCTGACTGTTCAGAGCTCAATGATCATTTTTAACAGTAGATAAACAAATTGTTCAACACCTCAGTCATTTAAGTATTTTGTATTCAGTTATTGAAGAGTCGTGATGTTTAGGAGAACTATGTTGCTTTCTTTCTAAAGTTTTCTTGTGTTTTTCCGTTTTAATTTGTTCCTTTGTTGGGACAGCTCTTCCAGGTTCTTTTCTTTTTTTTTTTTTGGATGGGGGTAGTAGTGAAGGGTCCTCACTTAAAGGCTTAAACTCCAACATTTATAGAGAATGACGAACAAGGTCTGGTGATGGCAGTACCAAAACACACCAATCACCAAAATATAACACATACAATACATAAAATAAAGCACATACAGTCCACTACTATAACACTGTCAACCACAGAACAATAAAAAAACTCAGAAAACTAATGTAGCAAAATATAAAGTTAAAAATTAAAATAATAGGATTCCTGGTCTTGGGTCCCCAGACACCTGGGGAACTGGTGCTGCTTCCTGATCATTTTCGACCAGGCCAGCTTGGTGCCTTCCCTGGGCCCCAGGAGCACTGCTACCCCGGGACCTGGCCCACCCTCACCTCTCCCTGCTTCCCGAACCTGCACCACTGGCTAACTCTCCTGGCCCACTCTCCTGTCCTCAGGCCTCTCTGGGGGTAAGTCTGCCATGCAGCTCTCCATGCCTTGACTCCGCCAGCCGCGCTCACCCTTCCAACTCCCCCGCTGTTCTCTACTCCTAGCTTGGGCCCTGTGCTATTCCTAGACTTGGGGCCCCAGATACCTGGGGAGCCACTGCTAATTCCTGACCCTGTTCACCCCCACCAGCTTGGTACCTTCCTTGGGCCCCAGGAGCACTGCCTCTAGACCCGGCCCCGCACCCACCTCTCTCTGCTTCCTGATCCTGCAACACGCACCTGCCTCTTTCTGGGGCTGACAGCCTCTTTCTGGGGCTCCGAGGCTTACCTTGCCTCTCCCTGATCCTTTGCATCCAGTACAACCCAGCTACTCAATCCACTCCCTGGGAAATCTTGAGGCTTATTCCCACCCCATCAGCCTTTGCATCCCTGCGTGGCACGGCCATGGCCAGGGTGTCAGGTCAGCCCAACACCCAAGTTCCTGAGGCCAAACTCATTCTTAGAAGATTCCAGACCCAAGGAGAAAGTCTGAAAACTTCTGTCCCACATTGGAAGTGGGCCAGCGCGGAACTCCTGAAGACAAAATCAGTCCAGCCACATCAATATAAAATCAAAAGAGAGAACCAGAAGCTTAGACGAACCAGCTCTTCATACCCAAAAAGTAAACCACAAAGACACATAAAGTTCAAAAAAAGAAGCAGAACTAAACTTGAAGGCCCGAGTATCACAGTCAGAAACTACAAAAGAAATTCACATGTCAAAATCACAGAGAAAAAATAATAACATGAAAAACCAAAATAACATAAATTCAGAAAAGAGCTAGAAATATTGAAGAATACTCAGGCTGAAATAAAGAACGAAGTGAAACACTCCATAAGCCAATTAGAAACGACAGGAGAAAGCATCACCAATAGGATGAACGATTGGAAGATAAAGTGGATGAACTGGATCACTCAAGCAAAGATTATGAAAAATTTAAGAAATCACAAGAATGGAATATGCAGGAATTGAGTGATACCATAAAAAGACCAAACTTGCGAATCATAGGCATACAGGAAGGAGAAGAATCCCAAGACAATGGCATGGACCAGATCTTCAACAGAATTGTGGAAGAAAATTTCCCAAACTTAAAGAAAGACATGCCCATATAAATACAAGAAGCATACAGAGCACCAAATAGACAGGACCAGAACAGAAACTCTCCACAGCACGTCGTAGTAAAAACACCACACGCACAAAACAAAGAGAAAATTCTGAAAGCTGCAAAAGAGAAACAACAAGTCACATATAAAGGAAAACCCATTAGGATCATAGCTGACTTTTCAATGCAAACTATGAAAGCCAGAAGAGCCTGGACCAAAGTATTCCCAGTGTTAAATGACCACGTATGCCAACCCAGATTACAGTATCCAGCCAAAATGTCTATTATAGTTGAAGGAGAAAGAAAAATCTTCCAAGACATAAATAGGCTGAAGGAATTCTTGTCCACAAAACCAGCCCTTCAGAGAGTTCTGGGAGCAATACAAAGAGCTGAAGAAAGGAATGACTATACCCAAGGGGTTGCAGAAAGAATTCCAACAAG
>NW_008340588.1:3644027-3644408 GCF_000622305.1 Nannospalax galili
TAAGTGAATGGATTAAGAAACAAAATCCATCTCTTTGCTGTCTGCAAGAAACCCATCTCACCTTCAAGGACAGGTACTACCTTAAGGTAAAGAATGGAAAAGAATATTTAAAACAAATGTCACTAAGAAACAAGGAGAGATTGCAATTTTAATATCTTATAAAAGAGATTTCAAAGTAAAACTAATCAGAAGAGATAAGGAGGTCATTTCATTCTGATCAAAGGAACAATTAACCAAGAAGATATTACAATTATGAGCATATATGGCTATGGTGCACCCAACTTCTTTAAAAAAAAAAAAACTACAGGACTTTAAGACCCAAATTAACCCCAACTCATTAATAGTAGGGGACTTCAATACCCCACTATCTCCATTAGATAG
>NW_008340588.1:3645397-3646083 GCF_000622305.1 Nannospalax galili
GATAACGCTACAGACTGTAGACATAAAGAGGAAACAGTAATTACTGAAACAGTAATACAAAACCTCCCGACTGAAAAAAAGCTCAGGACCAGATGGATTTATAGCAGAATTCTATCAGACATTTAAAGAAGATCTGCATCCAATTCTACTTAATTTATTCAAAAAAAAAATAGAAATGGAGGGAAAACATCCAAATCACTCTCATACCAAAGCATGGTAAAGACACAACCAAAAAAGAAACTATAGACCCATATGCTTAATGAACATAGATGCAAAAATTCTCAATAAAATACTTTCAAACCGCATACAGACAAACATCAAAAGGATCATCCACCGTGATCAAGTTGGCTTTATTCCAGAGATGCAGGGATGGTTCAATATAAGTAAATCAATAAACATCATAAATCACTTAAATGGGCTCAAGGACAAGAACCACATAGTCATCTCAATAGATGTAGAGAAGGCCTTTGACAAAATTCAACATGCTTTTATGTTTAAAGTCCTAGAGAGAATTGGACTGGAGGGAACATACCTCAACATAATTAAAGCCATATATAACAAACCCACAGCCAACATCATTCTAAATGGAGAAAAACTGGAAGCATTCCCATTGTAATCAGGAACCAGACAAGGCTGCCCACTATCCCCACTTCTCTTTAACATAGTACTTGAAACTCTTGCAAGAG
>NW_008340588.1:3647770-3648214 GCF_000622305.1 Nannospalax galili
GTTAACATAATCTCAGAAAAAAGATCGACATATGTTCTCCTTCATATGTGGATCCTAGGATCAGACTCTGATAAATAAGTATGCAAACAGACATAACTGCAGGAACCAGGACAAGGGTAAGGAAACAGTGAGGTAAAGGAAAAGAAATAACCTGAAGGAGAAGAATAGTAGGTAACAGGCCTTAATAAGGGAGATATGGATAAAAATTGGGTTAGTCTAAGGGAGGGGGGAGGGAAGGGTATATGAGGAACCTAGGGGATAAGGAGAAAGAAGAAGCTCAACAGAGGTAGGATCATAGGAGCAAGGGTATTAGTAAGGAAGAAAGGGGGGGGAAGTGGGGGCACCTTAAAAGGGAAAACCATGACAGAGGGGTGAGACGATACAAGAGAGAAACAATGCCCAGCTAGTCACGAAAACCAGAGGGAACCATATTATTCCTACAAT
>NW_008340588.1:3649625-3658384 GCF_000622305.1 Nannospalax galili
GGTAAATGGAAAACTGTAAAGAATCAAAAAGTTAAATAAAATTTGTAAAACAAAAAGGAAAAGGAAAATAATGTAAAGAATAGACAAAAACTAGATAAAACCACAGAATAAAGAAAATTAGGTAAAGCTAAGAAACAGATGAAAATAAAGCACTTTAGATCCTTTTTAATTTTAAAAAAATATTGATATCTATATTATTCTTTTTTATGCTATTTCAAGTGGAGTTGTTTTTGAGTCCTAGATATTTTTTTTAGAAGAAGCATTTCATTACAGCTTTAACATACTCTATAACAATTTCCAGAGCAAAGATACTTAGCTTATTTGGAGTCAGGTGTGGTAGTGCATGCTTTTATCTCAGAACTCAGGAAGCAGAAGGAGGCAGACCTCTGTGAGATCAAGTCCAGCCTGGCATATATCTCAAGTTTCAGGCCATATGGGTCTTGTGGTCATGGGCTGTGGCTGCTCTCCTCTGGCTATGGTCGCTCTCTTGCTCTCTCAGTTCCTCTGATCAGTTGTGTTGTCTGGACCTCAGGGCTGGTGAGGAGTCTGTGCCAGTGTTGCTGCATTCAGATGCAGGAGACCAGGTTCAATGACACAGATCTGCTTTATTGCAGGAAAGTACAGGCTTATATCAGGGTAATAGTCCAATCATAACACAGCATATGGGATCCCTTATTAGCATGGAGGAGTAGTATCCTATTACAGTCTAGTGGGAAAGATGCCCCCTTAGCATGATAAGTTCCAGTTTCTCTAATTTTCAGATTCCTAGAAACCATGTGACTTGCATAGTTTTCTCTCTGATAAGAAACAGGAAGTACTACATTCCATCATGATAGGTATGTAAGGCAAAAGGCAAAATCAGTCAAAAGATTTTCCACAACAGGCTCTTACACAAAGACATTATTTTTTATTGCTAATATCTGCTAATAGAAAGAAAATCCTAAATAACAAAATTATCTGAATTTATATGTTTAGTAGAGAAATGGATATATTATAAATATATGGAGTTTTTTTTAAATTATGGAATCTTGGTGGAAAGTTTTGGGGTGCTCATTCATAAATCATTCAGTTTTCTCTACATTGATTTTTAAAATAATGATCCAAGAATGAGATATTAAAAGTTAAAATGAAACCAATAATAAAATAAGGGAAAATATAACAAAAAGAAAATAACCTGGCTGAGTATGGAGGAGCATGCCTTTAGTTCCAGCACTCAGGAGGCAAAGGTAGGCAGATCATTGTGAGTTCAAGGCCAGCCTGGTCTACACAGTGAGTTCAGGTCAGCTGGGACTACAGGGAGACACTGTCTCAAAAGACAAAAAGAAAAGAAAAGAAGAGAAAAGAACCTAAACAAGACAATGAATTGGAGAAATTTCCTTCTGAGTCACTTACTCTGCCGGATAAAGATGAGCACTAATTTGACATCGTAGTCTCTTTCTCTTTCTTTTTTGAGAAATGTTCTCAATGACCAGCTTGTCCTGCATCTGTGTAGCCCTGGTTGGTTTGACATTCTCAACTGTATTGTATCAGCCTCCTGAGTGCTGGGATTTGCATGTTTGCTGCAGTGTCTGCCTTTGTATAAAATTTAAAATCTTCTATTATGGGGTGTTCTTTAAGGGAGTGACTCTAGATAGGCTGACTAGACTCCAGTGGGTGAACTTGCACTGAAGATTGGCATGGGACACTGAAGTGACGAAATAGTCCTTAACATAAATGACAGAATGCGTGAAATCCTGTGGTGGCTGTGCCTATGGGAGGGTGCAGATGGGGAAGGGCATATAAAGATGTTGTGTATGAAATACACAAAAATTCAACAAAATAAATTTAAAAAATCAGTTTTGTCACAAAAACATCTCTATTTGAGTTTTTGGTTAATGTTGATTTCTCCTCTACTGTAAAGGTTGTAGGATGTATTCCTGGCTACAGATTTCTGGGTTTTTTTTAGCTCATGAGAGAGTTCTCTGAGTCTGATGACTTTCAAGCTATTAGAAAATAAATCAGATATTATTCATTTTTAATTCTTCTACTTAGAATGCCTTAGGTTGTTTATCTAATATTTTTTTGTAACTGTAAATATTTTATCTTTCCTCTGGGTTTCAGCAATTTGAATATGACATACCTATTTTGGGTCTCTTTTTTCACCTTTATCCTGTTCATTTTCATTATCAGCTTCATTTTGGCATCTACTAATGACATTGGAAAAAGTTACAGAATGTATTTTTTGAAATATATCTTTGGCATATTTCCTCTTTTCTTTCTGAGATTCCAATGACTTCTCTCCCAGAGTCTTATCTATTTTATAATTCTTAAATTCTGTTTGTTTTCTTTGCATTTTGATATTTCTTCTTTTTGGTCACCTTCCATCAAGTTCAACAAATCTTTTTCCAGCAAAGTTGATCCTAAGGAAAAGGTCATTGAAGACAGTCTTTTTTTGTGCCCCATTTGTGTCTAAAATATTATTATTTCTATTTATTTTAACTTTATTTTTATTATTTATCTTAGTTTATTTATTTAGCTTTTATTTACATTTTTACTGGGCTTTTGTACATTTGATACAACAGTTCTTGATCAAATATAGATCCCTTCCCCCATCTGTACACCCCCAACCCCCAACTGGACCTCATGCATTTTTCCATACATGTTAAGTCTTAACCACTCAAGCATTTGTATTTAGATGTCCTTTAGTGCATATTCAATTCACTGGATTCTAGTCAGCCTATCTAGAGATCATAATTAAGGCATACTCTCCCTCCTCACTCAGTAGCACTCCGTCTCCAATAATTCTCAGTCTAGGGCCGGCCCACCTCCCCTTTCTCTCTCTCAACTCTGGGCCCTTGTCTGATTGAATTGGCATGGGTCCTGTTCTGAATGCCACCATCGCCACAAGTTCACATGTGCAAGCTTCCAGTGCCCTGAAGCCTCGGCTTCCCTGTGTTCTATATTTTCATTTCACCACATAAATTACTTATATAAACTTGCATATTATCTAACTTGTAACCATAGTGCCTTTGACCTTTTAATGGTAATTTATAAAAATCCATGCCAGATAACAACAGTATACGTAATGTATCAGAATCTAACTCGTCTAATCTGATCTATGTAATCTAAATATCATTGTCTGTCTTGTGTACAGACTATGTATTATGTGTCCATTTTCGTACAAAATAAAACATTTTAAGAGGGTCAGAGCATAAAAACTGAAGTAAAGGCACGGATGCACAGCTGATTGTAGAGTGTCTATCTCATTTAGTTCCCTGCATTCTGTGAATCACAACGTTGCACTGAATTCAAGTGCTAGAAGTAGAATCCATCTAAAGTAAGACGACAAAAATCATCATTACGTATCTCACCAGGAATTCAAGACTAAACAGTATCTCCATTGCATCTTGGTACTGGAGTTTCCATGGAAAATACAACACATTCGAGCACCGAATGAAGCAGTAGCTTATAGAGAAAAGAAAGATTAGGGTCAGCAGCTGGTCTATCCACACTCCCCACACGCTACTGTAGAAGTTCTTTTCTTGATCTTCTCACTCAAGGAAGCTTAGGACATGCTCCAGGTCCGTTGACACAAGCTTATGGAACTGAATAGGCAGTAAAGACTTCAGATTAGAATTCCTTTGCCTACATTTTTTTTTTTTTTTTGGTCTTTTTGAGACAGGGTCTCCCTGTAGCTCCAGCTGTCCTGGAACTCACTATGTAGATCAGGCTGGCCTTGAACTCAGAGACATCCACCTGATTCTGCCTCCTGAGTGCTGAGTGCTGGGATTAAAGGTGTGCACCATCATGCCTGGCTTGCCTACATTTTTTATCATTAATATTTCCATAGATTTACTAGCATCGTGGTGGAGTGTAGGAAGGTAACATTTTCTAATGTTCTCAATGTATAGCCTTGGACAGACACTGGAAACATTAGGTACTGGGTTGTTGCTTCACATATTCTCCAGCTGTAATGCAAAATTTTGTATTACTGCCCAGAAGTATGGCTTCCTGTGGTCAAAATTTGAATGTTATTTTGAAGTTTATTAATAGAACACTGGAGTTTATTTCTGCAAGAAAATAAATTTTAATATAAGTAAAATATTAATATCTGCATTAATATCTTCCAGACATTAACTGGTCAAAATTAATTTCCTTATTAATGACATTTTAGCAATTTGAAGGTATCTTTTGTTTGACTACTGTCTGATTTGTTAGAATTTCTTAAACTTGGAGATTGCTCATTTATTCTTACTGCCTTTATGAGATAAGATGAATGTCTATATAGTTTATATGAAGGAAGATAGAGTATAACTCCTTTTCTGGAACAATGAATGACAGTCTAATACATATTGAAATGCAATTATAATTTTTTTTCCACCAGTTCTTTTATGAACTCCTCAGAAGGTGTTTAAATAGTGAAGGGAAGTTATATATTACCTGGATGAAAAATATTGTGACATTATAGATAAAAATGATTGGCCATTTAAAAACTCATAAGATAGATGAATGTCTCTAAAACATAAAATGAAAATTCATACTCAGACTCTGGTGTTTTTATTATACTGCCACGAAAGCATTTGCATTTTATTAACTATGAAAATGATAGTGAACAGCTAAGTGACATTGTTTTCAGAAGGAATTTTGTCAGATATGTATTGATACATTTGCTGTCAGAGTTGGAAAATAATAACAAAATAACACTTATTCATAATTCTGTGCTTTAGGCTATATAAAATATTTCATATGCCCAAACATTAACTCAGAAGATTTTATCATATTTAAAAGTTCATTCTCTGTCATCTCAAATGTACTCATCATTTTGGTTAAGGGTCCTTACACTTTTATGCAAAAAAAAAAAAAAACTCAAGATGATTATTCTTTTTCTTTCTTAAAGATTTATCTTTGGTTTTAATCATGTGTATTAGTAAGTGACTGCATTTGAACATTGACACATACTCACAGAATACAGAAAATGCTGTTGGGTCCCCTAGAGCAGGAATTATAGGGAATTGTGAACCATTTGATACCTGAGATGAGAGTTAGAGACAGAACTACTGTTCTTTGTAAAATCAGTAGGTTCTCAATCACTGAGCCATTTCTACAGCCAATGATTATCATTTCCTATGATCAATAATTCTTAACCTTTCATTCTGTATATATAGGTCAGATCCTTACTGCTAAGGGGAGAACCTGCTACTATCCTTCTGCTAAGTAGACATAATGTTAAACTGACTCACAATGACTTATTGCTGTACCCAAACATCAGTGTATCTCTCAACTCTCACAAGAGAAGATTCCTCTTGTAGCTGAGGGCAATTAACAAAGAGAAGCAACAAATGATAAATGTTCACAGAATAAGAGGCTTCAGAATGTTCATTCCTAAATTGGATACCCATGTAACACCCTCTACTCCCAGTGCTCAGAGATTATTGTAGAAGTGTGGGCAGAAAGATTGTAAGAGCTGGAGGTGGTAGATGAGTATAAGGAAACTGTTGTCAGAATGTCACAAAACAGCTGTACATTTGAACCAGCAGCACTTAGGACAGCTTGCACGGGACCTATGCAAACGCAAACCCAGACCTGGCCCCAGGGTGTATGTACTCTAGGAAGCTCCAGCCCTAGTTGAGTGTGGATCTATTTTCAACTAACAGATGCTGGGAGAGGGAGAGTCAATCTTCCTTGCTGATGTTATGTCTGATAGGCTGATAAGACTCAAAAAGTAGATCCACACATATGAGGTCTTAGGAAGCAAAGATTAACCTTCATAAGTCTTTAAAAATTATAGAAGACAAATAATAGAGGAAATTGAGTCAAGAGATAAAGAGTAAAATGGAGATGGAAAGGAGGAAGGGGGTCCGAGTAGTATTAAAAGACATTGTGTAAATTTTCCCAATCAATAAAAATATTTTAAAAGAAAGAATTAAAAACTTTGGTGTGTGGAAGATGGTTTACTGTGTAAAGCCTGATGAGCATATTCCAACCCTTGAATCCAGAGCTGAAATGAAGAAGCACTCCTGGGGGTTATCATCTGGCTTACACAGGCCCAGCATGTCATGTGCAATACCCCCTGCCATTATACACACGCATACACTACAACTATAATAAAAATAAAATTAAGATTTAAATTTATAATTTTTATTCAAATGACAAATGATTCAAATTCTAGTGAGATAGTCCTTTTTCTTCTAAAATCATGATAAACACACAATGACATATCTCTAAATATATGCTGATTGTACATTGATACATTCTGGAATAGAAACTTCGGCCTTGCAAAGCATAAAACCTTAACTTACTTGATTTGTAAAATCCTCGTTTCTCAAAATGTATTTTTGAAAATATTTGCCCTGAGGCATGACCTGTAACAGATTCCTTGGTCAAATTAGCTTAGGGGATACAATTTGTTTTAGATGTCTTGCAGCATTCATTCAAAGAGCTATTATCCAAATGGTATCACTGGCAAACCTTGCAACAAAACAAATGTATGCTTAAAACTACCCTTCATTCTCTATTGATCAGGAATCTCCTTTATAAAGAAAATTTGTTAACACACTATTATGCCATAGGACTTTTATCCTATAACAAGTCACTTGGAAAATATGGTGTTATTGTAACTGAATCTCATAAAGATTTCCTTGTGGTAGTAAGTAGCTTGAAATCTGTCATATATATGCCCATACCTTTATCACCTCTCATACACATATTTATAATGCATACATACAGAAAATAAATAAATATTTTTATTCTTCGATCTATTTCTTTTCAAAGAAAATTTTATTGAGCTTCTGTATTCTCATTCTTAATTGAATCCAGACACTCTCTGCCATTAATTCTTCCCTCATTCCCCCACTGAACCCCAAGCTCTCTACCACACGTAGTAACTCCTATCCAATCAAGAATTTGCACCCAGATGACCTTCAATGCAAATTCATCCAATGGAGTCCGGTCAGTCCAATCAGAGAGCATATTCAAGGCATACCGTCCCCCACCCTGCAGCAACTAGCCTCCAATAACTCCCAATCTAGAGTTGGCCCATTACCCATCTCTCTCCTTCCCTCTGGACCCTTGTTCAATTGAGTTTGTGTGTGTCCTGTGCTTGATGTCACCGTTAGAAATGTTCACATGTGCAAGGTTCCAGTGGCCTGAAAGCCTTTGCTTCTTTGTGTTCATGAACCAGCCCTGGCTTTCACAATATTTCCATGCCCTCTTCCATAATGATCCCTGAGCCATGGGTGGATGAGGTTCAATACAGGAGTCCTAATCACGGATACATACTCTCTAGTCTCTTATTCTTTAAAACTTAGGCAATTGTGGCTTTCTGTACGCACCACACTCTACTGTAGAAGGAAACTCTACTAGTGAGATTTGAGGGATGCATTAGGTTTCTCTCTACTCCTTGTTCTGTTATGTTCTACAAGCCTTAGTTGTAGAGCTTCACCTAGGACTAGGCATTTCTCGGATGTATGTTCTCTGTGTCTGACCAGTTGTGCATTTCTGCAGTAGCCACCGTCTGTTTCAATAAGAAGCTTCTTTGATGAGTGGTGTACAGTATGCTTGTCTGTAAATATAAGGATCAATACTTAGCACATAGTAGGAAATTTTATGTTTAAAGATATGAAAGAGATAGGGTTTTTGCTAGGATCTATGTCCTCTCCTGCCATGTATACATGACTGAGTTTACAGTTCTACCCATAACTTCTTAAGGTGTCTCCAACCCCAGTGAGACACAGTGTTGAATAACTGCATATGTTACAGAAATAAAAAAGAAATACAAGTTTGCACACATATATTTACACAGTAAACCATATAGGAAAATACATAAATATCCTTAAAAATCATGAAAAATTCACTTTTTATTGCATAAATCATATCAATTCATTAAAATATATTATTTATTATTTAAATTGTATGTGCATATGTGCATGTTTGTATTTCCTGAATGCATGTAAGTGCACATGTGTTATGTAATGCCCGTGGAGGACAGGAGAGGGCATTTTATCCCCTAGAACTGGAGTTACAGATGGTTGTTAGCCACTATGTGGGTGCTGGGATTGGAACCTGAGTCTTCAGCAAGAATAGTCAGTCCTCTTAAACATGGAGCCATTCCTCCAGACCCCCATATCAATTAATTTTATAAATACTCTTTAATTGAATTTAATGTAAAGGAGTAGAATACATATTGACAATATTCAGAAAAACGTGCTAATATTCAGCAGCAAAATTTCTGCTCTTTTTGATCTCATTATTCTCATCCCTGTATTCTGATATTATCAGAGGGGGCATCTAGTGATTAAAAACTCTATTACATGGTAACTAATATACTGGCACTTAACACATCAAGCCCTTAATCAGACTCATTACAATATAGCCAAAAGACTATGTCAGAGAAACACAACAGGCGGCTTATGTCTAAAGCATGGGCAAAAGATTATAGATCAAGAGGCAGTAAAAATGTGGGTCACCTCTGTATATAACTTTTTCTTTACATGTTATGTGGGATGTAGAAAATATGTAAGACATTTTCTGAGCAAACACCTTAGAGGCTATCGAAAATCAGGGCTGAATCTCCTACTAACACTGGATTGTTTTCATATTTTATTAAGCAGTAAGGCATAATGTGCAAATCACAAAGAGACCTAAAGTATACTCAAAAAGAGAGAGCTGAACTCAATATCCCTATTCTCTAAGAAATATAATATTGCACAATATTTTATATAATATATTATGCCTTTTTGATATTTTGTTATACTTTAAATGTAACTTTGAAAATGCATATT
>NW_008340588.1:3658399-3659711 GCF_000622305.1 Nannospalax galili
ATATATATAATATTTGCAGGGCATTTGTAATTTTTTTTCTACATTATAGATACATTTCACTGTAGGGAGGAATTTGTGTCATTTTGTTTAGCTTTAGTTATTGAATTTTTTTTGGGCAGCATTTCATGACATCCATACTGGCCTTGAACTCACTGTGTAACTGAGGATGGTATTGTACTCCTCCTGTCTTTGCTTACAAAAATCAAGTCCTGGGCTTACAGATATTTATACAAATTTCTGATCCTTTGAACTAACATTCCTAGACATAGATTAAATTGACCATGTTAATATCCAATTGCACTTTTAGTATCTCATTGAAAGAGACTTGAATGCAAAAAGATTTCATTTTACATAACATTAAATGAAATCTGGAAGTAAACGTTAGAAATTAGAGAGTTACACATTCTCTGCATTAATGTTCTAGATTAAAACAAAGTTTAATTTTTACTCAAAGACTTGAAAATGATACAAAGTATTTGAGAAAAAAACAGTAAAAAGAGTTACTTGTCTTTTCCTTCCTAAATTAAAAATGTCATAAATATAGTTTAGATTTTAGGGAGGTGTATCTTCAGTCTTCTAAAATAACTTATAATAAAAGCAAAATTAATATATGATTTCCCCATAATCGCTATTATCTTTAACTGCATATATTCAATGCTATTACAATTATATTGTAGTATGATAATAATTCATTTATAATGATAGCAATAATATTAACGAAACTTATAGTCCAATGATTCAAGTATGTATTTCCTTTGTTATTAAAACTTCAAGTGTGAACTGATTTCCTATTGAAGGTAAGAGTAGATAATGAAAGAGATTTGAAGAGATAACAGGATACAAAACAGCATTTTGTGTTATTTATTTTAACTGTTTTATCCAATTTAAGTGATAGTTTGTCCATGAAGAGAGAAATAATAGCACTTCTATGCTTATTAGGAGTGAAAATTACTTAAAATTTGCACAGTATTGTGAATCTGAAAATTGCTGTATAATACTGAACACAAATAATTTTTCAGCTTCTGTGTGAAAAGCACCCAGCTGTGATCCTTTGAAAATCAACAAGATAAATATTCATTACTATATCTGACACAGAGCCTTTTGAATAAGATATAGTTTATCAAACAAAGATTTCATAATAGCAGAGGCATGTAACAAATGCTAATTTGAAGAGAAGAAATTTTCAGAAGTGTCTTTTAAAGACATGTATTTAAACCAGCAGCTATTCTATAATTTAAATTTATAAAATGTACATTATTCAAAGAAATAATTTAGTATCTTCAAATCCATAATTTGTCATTTATAAGAATAA
>NW_008340588.1:3661368-3668757 GCF_000622305.1 Nannospalax galili
TAAATTACAAACATGATCCTTTCTAGTGAATTCTTCGTAAAATATGAGTCCTAATTTGATCTTTACAACGTTAATTTTCTCTTTATCTTGAAACTATGGGTTGAAGAAAGACATTTATGTTTCATTTTAATATTACTTCATACATTAAAACCAAAATAAGTGTTTGCTTAATTAACCTTTTTGTTATTTTTTGTCTAGTAATTTCACTAAACCTGTGTGGTGGATAACATTTCTAAAACTCTTAAGTATTAATAATTAAAGTAAATAAAAAGGAAGAGATAACTGGAGGGAGAAATAGAGACTGTGCACTATCATGCAATATCTCAGGAACAACTTTCCAAATAAACCTTTGTACATTTTCACACAACTCCTATGAAAGTCCTTTCATAAAGAGAGGGAGAAGCAAACTTTAATTTTTAGATTTTAGACTTAAATTTTATATCTTTTGTGGTAAGGAAAATACTTGTAATAAAAAATAAAATAAAATAAACCCACAGATCTCAGCTTGTAAATACATTTGGAAAATAGAAAAGTGACTGTTCAATTTCTAAAGAAAAGTGTATGAGCTTCCCAAGAGATGGACTGGGCACAAACTTACTTGTCTCGGAATGAGTCTTTCTGGCCTTGGTATTTGAAAGATGAGTAGAGGATGTGAGGAACGTGAGGTGCTGAGTTTTCCACTAAGTGATATTGATTCTAGCTGAATGAGCAAATTCACTCTATTTACACAAAAACATTGCCATTTCTATTGTTAATACTTTAAATATTGGTAACTATATAAGTAAATATACTCTGCTATGGAAATGTATGAATAAAAATGAGAAATCAAATGGAAATAAAAAGAGAGTCATACAAAAGACATGGATAGAGAAGACAAAGAAAAGGAAGGAAAGGAAGGGAGGGAGGAGGATGAGGGAAAAGGAGGAAAGGAAAGGGAAAGGGTGAGGGGGAGAAGGGGAATTGAATTAAAGGTTGTGCTAGAGAGCTTTAGTTGTTTACTTGACATACCTGGGTGGAGGACACCTCGATTGGGGAATTTCCTCCATTGGAATGACCTGTGGCCATGTCTGTGGGGCATTTTCTTGATTGCTGAGTTATGGGAGGACCCAGGCCACTCTGGGCAGTGCTACCCCTGGGCTGGTCATTCTGTATTATATAAAAAGCAGGCTGAGCATAAGCCAGGGGAAGAAGTTGGGTTGGGAAGCTTATTTTGATGGTGAATTGGATTGTATATGCCTATTTAGAAACTAAAATGAATTTTAAAATATCACTATGAATTATAACAAATGGAATAATATTCTTGAATAATTGTTTATTTGTATCAACTTTGTTTGAATGAACTATCTTATACATTAAGATAATACGAAAGTATGTGAATGAGCCTGGAGGTTTTTAGACAAAAATGTTGTCTACAGAGCGATAAATAAATGATGCAAAGCTGAGATTTTAGAAGGCTGAGGATAGGTCGGGGGAAGTCATGCTACAAGTGCACACCAGGCCCTGGGTTCAAATCCCAATAAAACAAAATTAAATAGATAGTGAGAAATTGGCAATGGATTTGAGTTAAGAATATGGGGCCTGGAGAGATGGCTCAACAGTTAAGAGCACTGACTGCTCTGGCAGAGGACCTGGGGTCAAATCCCAGCACCCATATGGTGCCTAACAACCATTCATAATTCCACTGCCAGATGATCTACCACTCTCTTCTGAAAGACACGGGTGCACTCATATGCATGCAGGCAATATACTTATACACATAAAATAAAAATAATAAGTAAAATATTTTTAGTAAAATATGTTTTAAAAATAGTTAAGAATATGACATGAGGCCAGGCATGGTGGTACATGCCTTTAGTCCATGGACTGGAGATGCAGAGGCAGGCAGATCTTTGTGGAATCAAGGTCAGACTGATCTACATAGCAGATTTCACATCAGCTAGGCTACAGGGAGACCCCCATCTCAGAAAGACCTTCTCTTCTCCCCCACAAAAATGAATTTGACATGAGGGAATAAGAGGACAGACAATTAACAATAAAGGTCTTCTGAAAAAGCTGTATGGAATCCTAGGTTAGAAGCATCTTTCGATGCATACATATACAGTATTAAAAAGCTTATTTGTAGTGACCTTATAATCTTGTAGAGGTTCAGTGGCCTTAATAGACACCACAGGCTTGCAAATGAAAAGCCAATGGCAAGAATGGACTCCATCTTTTGGAGTTGTTGATGAGGGAGATTACCAACTGGATATTTCCAGAGCGCATGGTTACCTTCCAGAACTTAATAGTAAGACCTTATTACTGAAGAAACTACATACCTGAGCTGAACAAGTTAGGAGAAATCAAGCTGCTATTGACCTAGAAGCTTTGTCCTTATATTATAAATTAAAGAATCAGTGTGATAAATAATACATTTTTATGGTTTCTAAGTTGCCAGTAGTAGTTGAACATTCCATTCTGTATTTGATTTCTGTTACTAAATGTCTTCCAGAACCATCTGTGTGGCTGCAGTGACAGAATTCCATCCTGTTTTAATTGCTAGTGTTCTATTGTATATGTGTCTCACATTTTCTTCATCCATTCATTTGTTGCTGAACACCTGTGCTGACTCCATTTCTGGGCTATTGTGAACAGTGCTGCAATAAGCATGGGAATGCAGATATTTCCCCAACATTACATTTTAATATCTTTGGGTACATGTTCAGTGGTGGGATTGGGGAATCATAAGGCAGTTTCTGTGTTTAATTTTTAGATATTTCTATTTTTTTTTCTATAATGGATATGCTAGTTTACACTTACACCAAGAGTATAGTAGAGTTTCCTTTTCTTTTCTGATTCACCAGCATGTGTCATCTTTGCATATTTCAATATAAGCCTCTGTGGAGTGAGGTAAAATTTAATTGTCTTTTAAATTGCATAACCTAGATGATTAGTGAGTGTGAGCATTTTTGTCTTTAGCTATTGGTCATTTATATATCTTTGTTTGAGAAAAGCCTGCTATAATCCTTTCTCCTTTGCTTTTTTTTAGGGCTTAAAAGTTTCCTAATGAAGATTTTGTCATTTCCCCAATCTGTATTCTATGCAGTTTTGTCAAGTACCAGCTGACTGGACTCATGGCTTCACTTCAACGGTCCCTCTTTTCTTCTACTGCCTTGTATCTGTGTGTTTTATGACAATATCATGCTATTTTCATGACTATACCTTAGCAGTAGATTTTAAATCAGTTAGCATATTATGTTTGGTGTTTTTCTTCAGGATTGCTTTAATTGTTCAGCCTCCTTTTGTGGGCATATGGAAACATATTTTAAATCAATGGATCAGAAAAATCGATACTGTTCAAATACTCATACTACCATAAGTGGTAGAAATATCAGTCCTAAAATTCATGTGGAATCACAAATGTTCCATATAAACAAATTATGAAATAAATTTAGAAAGAAAATCCCATGCAGATAAAAGGACACTTTCAAGTAATTCCTACATATTCTCTAAACAGTTAATATAAATTTGCAAATAAGTCTACAAAAACTATGAACCTGTACATTTTCTGAAAATAAAAATCTTTTCTACTTCATTGCTTAGAAGAAACTGAAACATTTAATTTCAGCTACCTAAGAAGAAAATTCATTGATGGTATCAAATTTGTGTTTTATTTCACACTGATCTAGTCAATACAAAGTGGGGTTTATTTGGACTTTCTTGGGTCATACGAAAGTACTCTACCTATCCAGTATGCTACCTGCAGAATCATTAACTGATATAAACAAGCATTACATTTGGTGAAAAAAAAATGATGATCTTTTGATTCTTCAAGTGGTTAGCGAATATTATTCATTACCTTTTCCATGATGAATATTATCTTTGTTTATTGCGTATTCATTGACCAACTAGAAGCAAGAGCTTCTATTTTATTCATTGAGTCACTGTGTTTATGTTACCAATACTAAGAATTCTTACTCAATTTATTCCATAATAGTTACATATATGTCTACATACCTTAAAATATCTAGATTCTTCTATATGCTTATTTATTGTTCTTTTACGGAAACCACTGAGATTCTATGTAGTCACTATGTGAAATATGTCATTCATTGTGCAAAACCACCACTTATAATCTTATTCTCATTTACATCAACTTCAATAATACTGGAATTGTGAGTCGGATTTATAGCACAGAATTCAGTTTAATGAAGTAATTCACTAATTCAATAAAGAATATAAACTATAATGTGGGATTCTCCCATGTCCTCTATTTCTCTCAATCTAATTTATCAAACATTTGCGGAGAAGCTCTTTATTAGACTTCTGTCAAATTTACAGTAGTCTACACAATGATTAATAAAGGTGAAGATAGAAGTAATTTAATTACTCTGTCCTTTCATTTATTTATAACACAGTCAAAATAAAATTTTAAAAATACAGACATTATTAAGGAAAATCCCAATAAAACGTAAAGCAAACTCAAAAGATTTTGGTAGGAGAGGTAAGAAGGTGTATGATTGGAGATGCGTAAGGGGACCCTGGGTAACCTTCTAAGATTTGATGAATTTTTCGCCAGCATCTCATCTAGCAATTACAAAGGGAAGAAAATGAAGGAACAGGAACAGGATGGAGAGAACACAGAAGCTACACTTCTGACAGTCTCATTGTGGTTCATGGACCAGGGCCAAGCTCTAGTGTTTGTGTAAAATGGGAAGTCTTCTTACAAGCTTTTGAATTAAATGCAGGTCTGTCCTGGTGTCTTAATGTTTCCACAACACCCTCAGGCCACATTAAATCCTTGGAGGTTGAGTCATGGAGGAACACCATGGCCAGTGCTGATGTAGGGAAGCAAGGAGCTCAAGATAAAATGGACAGAAAATGAAAGGTATATGTTTTCTGGCTAAATATATGTCTGAAAATTCATGGAGCAATGGCATTTATAGTGACATAAACAGATACTGATAAAAGTTAATTCTACAGTTGGATGAAAGCCATGTAATACACTGAAAACTCTAGGACAAAGAGATGATTTTTAAACTGTAGTATTCTGCTGCCTGGAAAATCAGTTAAAAATACATTTTCTCCAAATTTAAGATTTTTTTCTTGTTTATTTCTATATATCCAAATTTTGAAATATTTTTTGTAAAAAAAAGTTCCATTTTATCAATCTTAACACAATATGGATATCATTTTATTTACTATTACTAGTGACCTCTTTATGTATTGATAGAGTTAGTATTAAGTTTATCTAATGAAAAATGACACACAGAGGATAGGAATGGAATATTCTCCACCTTTCCAAGAGCCATTTTATGATGTTGGCCTCAGTACATCGTAAAGCCTTCCCAAGGCTGAGGAGATGGTTCAGTGGTGGGTCTTTTGTACAAGTATACAACCTGATTTTTTTCCCAATAGCCACATAAATATGTTGCCCATCCATGATCTCAGCACTTAGATGTGAAGATATGAAAATCTCTGTGGCTTGCTGGCCAGCCTTAGTGTCAGCCATTGGCATCTAGCTTCATGTGAGACCTTGCCTCAAAAAATAAGTTGTAAGGCAATGGAGGGGACACCTAACAATGACCTGTTTTCTCCACATGAGCACATAGGGATTCATGTATATGTGCACACACATATACACAATGTGCATGCACAGAATAGTATAATACAATAAAGAAAAGCCTTTCAAAATTCTGGTTATAGAAGCAAAATAAATGCTTCAAAGTGTAGGTTAGAGTCACTCGCACTCAGCATGCCCAGTGTGTGTTAGTGCACAATTTATTATCCACCAATAAATTTTGAAAACAATATCTTTCAAACTCCTATGAGATGCCTTTATCTAGGACAAAAAATATTTCTTAATGAAATGATATTTTGATAACATTGAGCAACAAATATTCTAATTGTGCTTTGCTATTGAAATATTGTAACTGGGATACATAAACAATTAGAAAACATAAATTTGAGAGCTTTTTCCTGCTATAAGCCTCATATAAACACCGATTCCTTTGTTGCAAGTTAAAGTATAACCTGTACTGCAACACCTGCAAGATCACAGAAAATGGCAAATATTGGCAGGCAGGCAAAAATCTCATCCACAACCAAATGTGAGAATACCATATGAGGGGAGATAACACATTTGAATTTATGAAATTGCTGCCCAGCATGAATCAAAGGCAGTAAGCTAATGAGGTGTATTTTGCAAGAGTTTGCTTTTATTGTACTAATAACACTGCTTATAATCAGTCTATCAATTAATATAAGCTGTTAAGACTCAATATATAAAAATTAAATAAGCATATTTTAGTTTAAAAAGTAATATTTAAATTCCAATCACCCTTTTATTTAAAGTTAACATTTTTCATCTGTTCAAAAGCCAAATGTTGTTTAAATGAAGGAACATCTGGCACACATATCAAAGGAATCTGTGCTCTGTGCTAGTCACAGCTGACTCTGAGCTTTCCTAGGGACCTCAGAGGCGCATAATGAGTGGTCACCTTGAAAGAAAGGTGACAAAGTTTGCACTTTTAGTTTTAGGCAGTTACATGTATGAAAAGATTATGTCACTCCAACACAGCAAAGACACTTCTTAATAGATGAAATGTTGAGCCACAGCTGCCATAACCTATCGACACTCATGGAATGTGACAAGATGACCCTACCTGTGGCATTACAGTAAGCCTGGAATAGATAGGATTATGTTTGGAGTGCATTGTGGAGCATGCTGTTTCGTTCCTCTCCCCATTCACCCTTAGTATTTGCAGCAAAAAGTAGTTCACTAAGGCAACCATTTAAGACCCTTTCTGCTAAAGCCTTACTACATGGCCCTAAAATAATTCACAATTGTCCACAAAGAGACTGGCTTGAAAACTGAGAAATAATTTTATTCTGACATATAAGTGTAAAAAGTCTCACAAATAACGTGCATTTATTTTTAACCATGGTAGAAAGAAGAAGAAAATTCCAGTTTGTTTATAAATGGAAAATTACCATAAATAATTTTTATCTCATAATTCCCAGAAGTTCTGTGAAATAAGGTGATGTCTCTGGCTTTTCTGCAAGGATTTAGATTTTGTTGTTCATAAGAAGTTTTAAGATCTGTTCATATCCCACCCATCAACAATTCATTCCTCTTTATTATTGAGAATTCCACTGAGTGAATGTGATAGTTTATCTATACTCTTCACAAAGTTGACTTATTCACATAATTATCAAAAATAAGGCTTCTGTAATGAAGATCAGTGTATATCATTCACACTTCATGCTTTTTAAAATTTATTTTGAATGAATATTTTTGAAAACTTACATTTTTAAGGTTTTATCCCACTTTTTTCATTTTTACATCACTTGGTTAAGTGTATAAAATCCCCTGTGATTACAACTTTGCTGATTTTTTTCATTTTATTTAAT
>NW_008340588.1:3668853-3683750 GCF_000622305.1 Nannospalax galili
TTGGTTATTCTAATATAAAAGATAAAATATTAAAGAAATATTTTATGATGTGAGAAATCTTTTCAGTTACTTTTTGAAAGCCTTCTTAATTGAATTTATTTTTGTGAAATTGTAATTGGCCTGCTTGTGCCTTTGTTATGGATTATAGAAGCTTTCAGATATTCATAATATTAACGTATTGTCAAATATGTATTTCTTAAGTGATTTTTCTTTGCAAAACTCTACATTCTTACTAATTGTTCTTATTTAATGATAAGAAATGATTGTTCGTTATGTAAAGTTGTAATTGGCTTTATAGCTATTGCCTTTATGTGTGTTCTTTATAATAAATGTCTGCTTAACTTTAAGCATGAAAACAGTCTTTTTACCTCCAGGAGCTTTATGAGCAAATTTGTATTTCGAGTTATGATTTATCTTGAATGATTTTATGATGTGCTATAAAGATTGATCTAAACGTGATATAGAGATCTTTAAACTTATTTTGACAAGCATATCTGATTATTACAGAACCATTTGTTGTAAACACATTCTTTTCTCTTTAGATGGACAGAGCAGCTTTCAATTCAATCTCATTTCATTGAAAGGCTGTGTTGTCTTGATCAACATTTACTTGATCAAAATAATTACATCACTTTTGGGCTCTACTTTTCCTTCACTTCGTTTTAAATTTGTTTTTCCCTCCCTTTCACTCTTCCTTCCTGTTTACCCTCCCTTGGTTTGGTTGTTTATTTCTTTAATAGACATTTTTGACATTTCATCTTATACAGAGTATATTGCTGTCATATTTACCTACACAGCCCTTTTTATCTCTCTCTCTCTCTCTCTCTCTCTCTCTCTCTCTCTCTCACTCCTGATGACAGATGACATCCTTCATTTTCCAACTTTCCCACCCCTAAATAGATATACATTTTGCAGGTCATGTGCATGCAGCCACAGAGGCTGTGTGTTCACAATTATAGCGGTTGTGCCAATGCCATTAGATAGCTTTTCATAGTACTCCTTTTTATTCTCTGACACAATTCTGTCTTCTGTGTTACTCTCTGGCCCTTGGAGTGGGTGATATAGAAGTCCTGTTCAGGCCTGAAAAATCAGCAGTCATTTGTTTTCAGCATTTTGACCAGTTATGACTCTGCACTATGCATTGCCCCATGCAAAAAGAAGGTTCTTTGACCCAGACTGAGAGCTACATCAGTCTAGGTGTATCAACATAAGTAGTGGGAAGCATTTTTGCCTACATTTTCCCAAGTTAGTAAAAGATTAATAGAAAATTCTCCACTATGGCCTGGTTACTTACCGGCCATAGACTTCGGACTAGGTTCACAATACCATGAACGTGTTCCTTCCCAATGAGCAGGCCTCAAGTCTAATCAGACTTTAGTTAACCCCGTAAACTATCCTGTCATTATTGCACAATATTCTAATTTGCCTGGAAGGTTAGTAATATTGCATGCAGTGTCCAGCTCTGGGTAATTAACACAATGGTACATTTACAACATACAGTTCTACTCAGTGGTAAAGAAAAATGGAATCATGAAATTTGTAGATATACAACTATAATTAAAAGCTGTTACACCAAGTGATAAAAATGCAGAAAAACAAGTGACATTTGCTCTCTGTTATCTGTGGATCTTAGCACCAAATCTCTAGATGGGAGTATGTATTCTGATATAACAGCAAGAACCAGAGAAAAGGAAAGGAACCATTCATATGAAGGAGAAAAAGGAGTTCTAGGAAGGGGTTACTAGGAAACAGGGGTTATTAATGGGGAAATGGAGAAAGGGAGATTAATACAACTGGGGAGGATAGAGAGAGTTAGAAGGGGCTGAGGGGAGAGATAAATAATGCTTATATAGTATGCAAAACCAGAGGAAATGTATTAGTTCAAAGTTCTTTAGAAAAGTACACTATACAGCAAATATGCAAGTGCATATGTGTAGCTGAAGGCTATATAACAAAAAAAAACATAGTACCTAGTAGGCGAAGCCTCTCTTCAAATTGTCTGTCAAGGTAGTTCAAGACACTCCCAAAATAACACAGGCTACTGCCACAGCATTTAATGACCTGCCAAAATTTCAAGGTAAGACACTATATTTGAAGAGAGCCACACTTCAGACACAGTACTTGGAGAACTCAAGCTGGAACTCTCGTAGAAGCTTCCTTTCTGAACACTAGCTCTCATGGTATCAGAGGAAACTATACAAGCTAACAGGAGAGAAAACCAATCAATGGTCCTACATAGCTCTAAAACCTAATAAACAACAGTCATTGGCCCACCAACTATCACTATCAGTACTGTAGGGGCACTTTTACCTTGGGGGTAATTATCAGCTATCTAATTGGAATTATGGCATACTTATTGGAAGGAATTTCATATGTGGTTCTGTAAACATAACCAAATACACAACACTGGAGTGGGAATAGACCCTAAAGAAAAACCTATTTCTGTTACATCCCTAGACCAACATAATTTCTTACTTTATTCTAAATATGCATCCTCATGTTTGCTGACAAATGTACCTTTCACCCCTCATCTAAGAAGATTCTTTTTTCAATAGATGGATACTATTACAGAATTCCATATCTGGTCAAACACAGAAAACCTGTATCTGTGAGATTCTTAACCCTTAGGACACTTGTTCAATGCAACCTTTACAAATAAGATGACTGCATCTCTCAACTCCCACAAGAGAAGTATCCTTATGCAACAGATGGTAATTAACACATAAGTTCCCAAAGTGAGTTCTTATCCCTGAATATGACACCTATTTCAAACCTCTGACTTCCCCTAAGGGATCATGGGGGAAGAGGCAGAAAGATTACAAAAGACAGAGAGGGTGGATGACCATAACAAAGACGGTCTTCCATATAGCTGGTCATCTCATATGAAATTACAACAATGAGGAGAGTATGTACAAGTCTTATGGATGCTCAAGTCATGGAAAATTCCAGCATAGACATGGGGAAGTGGGCAAGAAATACCAACCAAACCTAAGTAACTTTTGGCAACTGATGGCCTCTGGGAAAGGAAGAGAAACTGTCTTACAGGTATGGGACTCTTGGTGGGCGTAGTGTATGGACACACACTGTAGGACATTTGGAGAACAACAAATGTCTTGATCCCAGTTTTGTTACAGCTAAGGAATGCATGATTGTGTATTATCACATTTTCATTATCAGTTTGTCATGTAATGTACATCTAGGTTGAATCTATTTCTTAGCTATTATAAATAGAGCATAGTGAACCAAGATGTGTAATGATGTGCAATTTCTGTAAGATATAAAATCCTGTGGATATATACCTAAGAGTGTTAAAACCAAACCATATGATAGTTCTAAGTTTTATTTGTTTGTTTTCTTCTCTAGGTTATTCAGAAATCTCCAGATTGATTTCCATAGTATCAGCACTAGTTTATACTACAACTGACAGTGTATATGGTTGCCACGTACTATATACTCAGAAAAACATTTGCTCTCATATTCCATGTGATGGACGGTCTGACAGGTGAGATGGAATCTTAAATTAATCTTAATTTGTATAGCTAAGGATGATGGATAATTTTAAAATTGGATTTAGTAGCCAATTTGAGTTCATTCATTTTTTTTCCTTTTATTTCTTTATTTATGTAATGCTGTTTACCTCCACACTTTGATTTTAACTGTTGTCTTTTCTTAGTGTTTAGGTTTTAATTTTTGTATATTCTTGAAACTAAACTGTCAAATACACAGCTGGCAAAAGTTTTCTCCATTCTGTGGGTTGCCGTTTCACTATATTTGCTGTTTAGTTTGTCAGTTGTTGCTCTTATTTCCTGACCTACTACAATCCTATTTAGAAAAACGTTACCTGTCCTTAAAGATTGAAATAAGTTCCCAACTTTTTTTTCCTGTTTTATGATATCAAGTCCTATGTTGAGATCCTTGATCCATTTTCAGTTGAGTTTTGTGTAAGGTGAGAGGTAAGAATTTAGTTCCATCTTTCTGTATGTTGAAATCTAAGTTCCTCAGTACCATTTTATACTTGCAGTTTTTTATCTCCAGTGTATATTTTTGATATTTTTGTCAAAGACCAAGACAACTTAAACTTGCTTGCACCTGAATTTAAATAATATGTGGAGTAGAGAATATGTATGCCTTGTTGAATATTTGTTCTTATTTGTTTTTATATTATACTTTATTAGTCAGTGTCCTCTAGAGGAACAGAATTATGGAATATATGTATAGAATATATATAATTTGTTAGACCAACTTCCTTCCAATAACAACAGCTGATTCACACCTGCAAACCCGTGAACCTCAGTAGATGCTTGGTCCTTGAGTCTGGGTTGCTGCTTCAGTATTTGAAGTTGTCCCACATTGGCTTTCTCACACTGGACAGGCTGGGAACCTGGTAATGGCTATGTCCATAAACTGGGTTTCTCTGCCCTCCCCATATGGCACTAAAAACCTGGATACTTCCTGAAGAACTGGCGGTCCTTAGTCAAGGATGGAATCCTGGATATGTAGGATGTACATGCTTCATGGATTACAAACAAACTATGTATCCATTCCATAATGCTAATTCACCTAAATTAATTGAGGCATTGAAATATTTACAGATAGCATATTCATATACTTATATTAAAAATTACTGAGGGAGACGATTTAAAATCTCTTATTGTAAACTTGAATTCACTTCTTCCTTAAGTTCACTCATTCTTAGCTTCAGGTATTTCAACACAATTATTCAAATACAAGAAAAAATAAGGATATGCAAAGTAAAACCACAGTAAAGTGTTACTTCTTACCTATTACAATGCCTACTATCAGAGGATGAAAGATAGGTACTGGGGGCTGTGGAAACAGAGAATCCTTGCACATCATTGGTTAGAGAGGATTAAATTTGTGCAGTTATTATGGGAAAAGACCTGGAGTTCCTCAGAATACTAAAAATGACATTACCATATTTCCAAATATCCTACTTTTAGACATTTCTGTAAAAGATTTGTAATCAGGGTGTGGAAAGTTGTTTCTATGTCCATATGGCTAAATTATGGAACCATCAACACAACTATTCACAGTGTGTAAGTGAATAAAAAAATTACTGATTTCTGAACTATCAAGATATGGTTACTAGTGCAATAGTTGCACAAATGTTATGGGAATAACCAACTGCTTTATGACTGAATTTGAGGTCTGCCTCAGAAGATGGAACCCATATCTGACACTGATATCAGGTGTAGGAATTTGTAGTTAGACAGGACACAGGACACAAGGGAGTCAATGGACACAATAGTATCTACTACCTCTATTATTCTAAATAGAAATAATGTTAAATTGATTCCAAATGACTTACTGTTATCCCCATATATTAATGCACTGCTTATGACTCACTAGACAAGATTCATCAAGCTATAGATGGTGATTATCCCAGATACCAAAAACTGGTCAACATGTAAAGAATAAGAGACTTTAGAGTGCTTATGCCTGAGTAGGGCACTTTTATCAAAAAACTATCTTCAAGGGCTATGGAATCATTGCAGTAGAAGGAGGTAGAATTATTGTAAGAGGAAGAAGGGGGGGTCTCTGACCACATGGAAACAGATGTTTCCAGAAAGGGAGGCATTTGCTAAAATGAACTCACAGCAATGGTGACAGCATACATAAGAACTACATATGCCCAAGTCAGATAAAATTTCAACATAGAAGTAGATAAGTGGGTAAGAGGCACCAACCCTAGCTGAGGAACTAGTGATAATCAATAACTGCTAGGAGAAGCAGAGTTGATTTTCTTGAGCGTTTGAGGCTGGACAGATAACTGGACTCCAGGAGATGGACCCAAAACAAAGAGTCTTTAATCTATAACAAAGTACATAAAATTGGGTGGCAAGAGGTAAGACAGGGTGTACATAATGGAAGGATTCTAAATATGATAAAAATATGTGGTATTAAATTAATAAAAATTCAATTCAAATGAAAAATAGTCACAATTTATGGTCATAATTCAATACAATATGCTTTCACAGGGGGAACTTGTATCATTTTGTATAACATTGGTAGAATTGAAGGACATTACCTTAAGTAAAATAAGCAAAACCCTTGAAGACAAGTGTGCTTATAATTATTTGTAGCACCTAAAACAATTGAAGTTACAGAAACAGAGAATAGAATTATGGTTTTCACAGACTGAAGCATGTTGAGATTTGAGAGAAGATAGTGAAGTTGCCCCAAACTTCCATTAAAGAAGAAGATTGCTTAACAATTTTCACATGTGTTGCTCATTATGATGAATATAGACATTTTCTGTGATGGGAATATTAGACTAATTGGCTTATTTCACATTATATTAAAGTTCATAACATTACTTTGTGTCTCTAATATATATGTGATTATAATGTGTCAAGAATATAATAGAATTAGGTTGAGTGTGGAGGTATATAGAATAAAACAAATTTATTTTATTGTAGATAACTGTATTTATGACTATTATAATTTCTAATTATTCTTCAAAATTACATTCAACATTATTTTAATATTTCTTATTGATATGGATAGATTTGTGTATCTCACTCTATTAATATATTCATACATATACATACTATACATATTTCTTGGTTTATTTCCATTGTTTTGTTTGAGTGAAAGTAACAGCTAATAGCAATTTTGTACATTCAGCAAAGTAAAATTCAGCTTTTATTTTTATTATTCCAAATTACTTAGTATACAATAATCTTGTGAAAACAAAATCTATGCTCTGCAGTCACCTTTCATAACAAGAGGAACCTCATCTGTTCTAAGATGCCCTATGTATATACAACCACCTCTGTTTCCACAGTGCAGATCCATGCCAAAAAGGAAAGGTTATTGTTTTAAAAGCAACTTACCATCTTGACCATACTGTGTGATATCTGGCATCTTGTGGGCAACAAACAAATAGACAGCATCCTCTCATGTTTGCTCTCCCATGAAGTCTCTATGTGATCACTCACAGTGTTATGCTAGGCAATACTCTGAAAAAGAGGCTTCAGATGGGAATGATATGAATAATGCATATCCTTTAAGACACTCTTCCTCAAAGTTCTACAAACAGCCCATTGTGCTAATGGAATTTTAAAAAATCCAATGTCATAGTCGAGTTTATTCAATATTTTCCAGATGCATTTTTTCATTGTAGAAAGTCATATTTAAGCAGTAATGGCAAAAGTAGCATATTGAAGGAAAATTAACTGTATACAAGTATTGCCTAAACTTCATTGAAATAGGCTCTACTTCATATCAAAATGAAACAGCCCTTGTAAAGAAATTTAGATAATGTCAAACTTACCATATGTTTAGTTTTCACAAGTCATCAACATAAAACTAGTGTCTGAGCTGCTGCTAATTTGTCAGCAATCATTAACAAGTATCGACACTGACAAAGTTCCCACTGGGTCTCAGTCCTCGGATTACTTAGGATCCAGATTCATCAGTAAACAGCTGCTGCTACATCACCTGGCACACCATACAGATCTGTTTTGCATGGAAGTTTCCATATTACCCACATGTTTAAATTAAAGTTTATATTTTAAAACTTGTTCTTATTGATTTTTTGTGTATTTCATACAGAACATCTCAAACAGTCTTAATCATATTTATACCCCCATCCCTACTGACACCCTCCCATATCCTCCATTTGGAGCCCATATACTGTCACCTGGTAAGGCCCACTGTGCTGTCAGTGTCCTCAGTTAATTTTTAAAAATATTTTAAATGATTTTTTAAAGAATTTCATGTAGCATATTTGTATCATAGTCAGAACCTTTCCCCATCTCCACCCCGCACCTTACAGTTCCCCCTGCCATTCATGTCCTTTGTTATTTTCTGAGGTCTATCTGCTCTAGATTTTGTCCCCAAATGACCTTCGATGTGGGTCCATCCCATGAAGCCTGGCCAAACTGCTTGGCATCACATAAAAAAATTGAATATCCCTCTCCCAGCAGCTATTAATTGCCAAAAGTTCCTCAGCTGAGGATGCCTTGCCCATTTCTTCCTCTCTAGGCTGATATTTGACTATTATGAGCTTGCAAACATTTGTGCAAGCTGTCACAAGTACCCTGGGTACATATGTGCAGTGGGCGAGCTGTCTGGAAAACACTTTCTTTGTAGTAGTCAACAACCTCTGGATATTACAATCAATTTGACCCCTTTTCTACAATGTGCCCTGATCCTTGGGGTAAAGTGTGTGATGTAAGTGTCCCATTTAGGGTTGAGTGCTCTGCAGTCTGCTTTTGTCTGAACTTGACCATTTGTGGGTCTCTGTGTTATTCACCATCAACTACAGGGAAAAAAGGCTTATCTGGTAAGAATTGAGAGATTTATTAATCTACAGGTATAACAGTAAGTCATTAGGACTCAGTTTAATACTACATTCACTTATCAGAGTAATAGCAGCATGACCTGTAACTTGTTTCACAACAGGTTCTTAACCCTGATAAAAGTGCCAGGTATGGAATTCATTTTGTGAGGATGGCATTAAGTCTTACCAGATACACAGTTAGTTTATCCCCTTCACAACTGTGACACTTTTGGACCAGTAGGCAAACCTTTCCAGGCCAGTCATTATTGTAGTTCACATGGTTCAGAGATTGCTAAGGTTGATGATTATTTTTTCTTGCGGTAGTATACATAGCACTGTCTAACACTATGTAAATCTAGCCAGTAGAGATGAAGTTTCGAGGTAAGTGCCAGCCTCATTCATTTTCTATGACTCATATGTGTAGTGTTTTCACCATTGGGGTCTTCCTGTCAACTTCTGCAAGTAAACAAGAACAATGGTTATATCTAGTACTATTTGAGGATCTATGAAATCCCACTGATCGAAGACATCAAAAGTGGGATGTCATTAATTCCCTTGGGCTTTTTATTTCCTGGCCAATACTGTCTGAAAAGGACATTGTCTCCCCATTTAAAGACAAATCCATTTAAACTCTATGTATTGCATATGTCTATATTTTAAGAAGCTACTACAGTAGCAACTTTCCTTATGACTTCTTCCAAAGGCCTTTGTTGTTAGTTACTCATCCCCATATAGCAGTATGATATGCTGAAGAAATGGAAGCAGAAAGATCAGGAGTTCAAGGCCAGCCTGAGTAAAATACACAAAAAAACATTTAAAATCATTAACTGGGTTTCATTTTAATATTTAACAAAATCAGTCCAAAAGAATATATTTGTCATAACAATTTTAGAAACTGATTTTTTTACCTGCATCTTCATTTTTGTTAATGATTCTTAAATCATATCTTAAAATGTTAAACAAATCTACAAAGTAATTTTCTGTGTGGAACTGTAACAATAGTATAAAAATAATATGCAGTATCAAATTTGCTTCCTCCACTAATGTTAGGGTCAGCTGGTGACTTTATTGCCCTTTAATGAGCCCACTGTTGATCAACTGGCACATTTAAGTACTGCACATCCCCACTAATGGTGCCTAGGACAACTTAGCTGAACTTCATAGTTTTACTATTCGTCAGTGTCTACTCCTGTCTGGAATATTTTTTCTACATTGATGGAACAATGAAAGGGGAAAAATAGCTTTAAATAAGCCTATGTCAAGCTCCTGATTTTATGATGTCTGCTGGCACCCAAAATGCAAATCACATGATCAAACATAGATTCAAGCTGTGGATAAAGACATATCTGGAGAAAGGCATTTTACAATGAGGTGTAAGATCTAAAATCAGTGACAAAATCTGCTAAATCATTTGAAAGCCTTTGAATTTTCCATTCATCTACTCTTACATTCCTTATATTTCATTGTGTATGTTGAGTTATATCATAGAATTTAGAGTTGAGATTACTAGATCAAACATTTTTTTCTATATCTGTGAGTATATGTAATATTACCAGTATAAAAAGATATAAGATTTGCTTATGTTAGGACAAGATTGTGCAATGGAAGAAAAGCAAAGAATATACTGATACTGGAAAAAAAAAACTTGAATTATTTTTTCTGGATTTTCTGGTGTTTTTTTTTTCTTTCCCTAGGCATGAGAAAGAGTAATCTGCAACATGTCAGCCTTTTACTTGGCTTTGCAAATATTACTAAGTAATTCAGATGTTACCATATATGAAATGGACCCATAAAAGTTAACTTGTATAAACCAAGGATCTTTCCTGATCTTTCTCAATTAAAAGATGATTAGGAAAAGAAAATTACTGATAAACAAAGCATAGTAGATCAGAGGAGGAAAGTAATTATTCAGCAATTAAAGTTGTGGATGCCATTGTAATAATTTAATACCAAATACATTATCTTCAGTGTGAATCAGGAAAGTAATTTTCTGTGTGGAACTGTAACAATAGGAAACTGCTTTAGTGGTAATTTCTAGTTGTAGGTGTTTGTCACATAATCCTCTACTGAGATTTTAATTCATTGTATATGTGATACAAGTAAAGTCAGTAGGAGAAATACATTGCTAAATGAAAAATTAATATAATTTCCTTGCTTTTTAAAATAGAGAAATATTTAATATTATAAAAGAAAAATATGAAGTTCATATTTGTAATAAAAATATTTAAACATCTGTATAAATTAAATCACATGACAAGAGTTATTTTACCATAGAAATTTCAAGGAGACAGCTGGTAAAGTTATGAAGGAAACTGCAAATGTGCTAAGGTATCTTTTAAATGTCCATGAACAGGATGGCATGGGCAATCTTTGTTCACTGCATATCTAGATATACATAGACATATGACAAACACTACACAATTCCAGAAAAGCAGAGTCTCAAACTACTTTTCCAGATAAGGAAGACCAAGACTCTTGAAAAATAAATAATATTAAAATGTTTTCTTAGCAAACCTAAAAAAAATGTAGAATTTAGCAACACAAACTGTATGTATTTCTTAAAGATCTGCATAGCGAGAAACACGGCAAATATGGTTAGGCATTGTTTGGTTAAACAGATAACTCAGAGGCTGGAGACATTGCTCAGTGATTAAGAACATTGACTGTTCTTGCAGAAGACCCAGTTTCGAATCCCAGGATCCACATGGCAGCTAACAACTCCAGTTCCAGTTCTGAACTCCGTGGCATTGCACGACACAGGTGCACTTACCTACATGCAGGAAATACACACATACACATAAAATAAAAATAAGAAATAAAATATTTTTTAGAAATAAATACCTCAATGGCATGATGAAATTAACTTCAGGAGATAAATAACAAAGTAGAAAACACTGAGCTATAATAATAGTAGGGATTCTACTAGCAGTTGTATTCTCCTGCTTGGAGTTTGTGCAATGCTTCTGTTGTTTCATTTCATGAACTAGAGAATATTATCAGTGATTTCTCAATTTACACACTTACCACTACTGTACATATTTTATTCTTTAAAATCTGCTATAGTGTTTTGTTATCAAATAGGCAGTTAATAATCCTTAATTATTATTTTCAAATGGCATTTAGATAAACTGCAAACTTCTGATATAAATAAACTTCAATTTATTTAAAAATAATTTATACACTGGAGAGATGAAGGGAGGGAGGCTGGAAAAAGAGGGAAGTAAGGAAGAGTTGAAGGAAGAGAGGGAAGGAAGTAAAAGGAGTGGACAGGAAATAATGAGAGCTTAGAACTATTGAGATGCAGTATAATTCATGGATTTTAATTCAAAATAGCTCTGTCCATGCTTCCTAAACCATACATAAGAGACACACAGACTCACAGACACACACACACACACACACACACATACATACACACACACACTATTGACAGTAATGTTTTTTTATTTGTATCTGTTTTCACATAAATGTGAGTATATGTTTGGGGACAGGCAGGCACATTAGTGCATGTGTCTATATGGAGGCATGAGGTCAATATTGGGAACTTTTTTTCATTGCCCTTCTGCCTCATTCCTTGAGGCACTGTCTCTCAGTGAAAACCCAGAGCATCTCATACAGCTAGACTGACCATCCAGACTTCTCCAGAAATCTCGTGTCTCCTCTTTTGAGGATGAAATTACATGGAGGCCCTGACACTGATAAAGCATGTACATGAGTTCTGCGGACCCAGACTCTGGATCCCTTGCTAGTGCAGCAAGTGTTTGAAATCTCACCAGCCCAGAAATTGATTTTTATGTCTTGATTCTCTTCTGGAAATATGAGCAATATATCCAGAATGATTGAAATAATTAAAAAATATATTTAATTCAATATTCTTGTTACAATTTGTAAAAAAATTGTGCTCAAGGGAATACTGACATTTTCTCTCTTGCCTCTGATAATTTTCAGAACTCCTGGATTTGAGTGCCTTCATTTATTGAATAATATAGATGACTGTGCAAACAAACCAACCATGATTGAGATTACCGCACTTTAATTTGAATCATGAACACCAGTTTCTCTAGAATGAGGTAAAATAAAAGAGCTAAAATGCAGGAAGCCAGCCTTTAAACTATAACAAGAATAAAATCTTACCAGAATCACAGGTTTCTTTGGTCTCTATACAGAACTAACACTCCACAAATATGGTAGCATATATATCTTTTTCTCCAAAGTCACATTAAGTTAATGGTATTAAAATGTAAATTTAAAGAAATAATAAAATGAAGTTAAAATAATAGAAATCTAAAAAGTTCTCTTAAGATAAAATCTGTTTCTATAAAATAAAGAAGTAATGAATAACATTCACAAAAATATCATTTTCTCCTTTGTTTTCTGACGTAATGTATTTCTTAATTGTTTTAGTAATTAAACTCAAATAATGAGAAACTAGATCAGCCTCAAATTTTGTTCACACTCTTGTGTATCATTGAGAATTTCCCAACCAGAACACTTACAAAGCAGATTTTCTAAGCTGAAAGTATTTAAGAACAGATTTCTCATATTTTGGATGTATGAGTAGTTCAAATAATCCATAACATCTACATTCATTTATTTATTGCGTGAGTTATAGTTTAGGCCAATTTATAAAATTTACTTGTTTTCAAATTTTAAAAATACATTTATGAAAATAAGAGAAAAATTAAATGCCAACTACAGCTTACCTCTTCCTAGTCTGAATTAAATCAAGCATATTTTAAATATGCTTTAAAGATGCTTTTCCTCAAATGTCTTGGCAAGTGCGATTGCACTCAGAAACCAATTTTAAATATTGAATAATGTCCACAGCACTGATAAATTAAGAAAAAATTTAGTTCATAAACCTTGGGTGTCAACCAATATTCATAGAACTCCACTATGCTAGACATTATTTTGCTCTTAGGAAAGTAACTGCAGTGTATTAAGGTGGATTTATGTGTGCTTAAAATCTAATTTTTTTGTATATTATGAAAAAAATTTATAACTGGGAGTAAATAATAGTGTTTGAAAATGTTTCAATGTGTACATGACATATCTCACTTATGATACAGAAAGTCATTCACAAACCATTTGTGAGAAGCCCATGCATGTCCATACTTTATGAATGAGAATTTCAAAGTAAATGTTGAGGCAATATGTGTCCAGTTAGAACATCAACCACCCTCAGTGGGTTAAATATGGAATTTTGATGTAAGGCAAAGTTAACCATGGAGAATATAATTATGATAAAGTAACTATAAGACAGGGAATTGCATATGGTGCCCAAAGGTTGAGGGAGAACAGCCAACGATCAGAGAAGGGATTCAGGCCACGGTGGAGAAGGTTACCAGGGAGGTGTGTCACACAGGCTGATTTGAGGAATTTGGCAAAATGTACCTAGTCATCTAGGGAGCAGGAGGGAGCTGTGGCTCAGCAAGTGCAGCTGTATGCTTGCAGAAGATTCCATGAAGTGAGTAGGGCAGAAGGCCTTCAGAATTCTTCTGGGGGTTCTAATTTCCTGTTGGTGGAGAAAACTGTGGAAAGTGCAAGGCTGCAGTACCCCTGAGGTCCAAGGCCAGCTAGGTAAGACTGGAGCAAGTTCTGCCAGAATTCCAGTAACCTTAGCTGCTAGTTCCCAGCAAAATACTGATGGAGTCCTTCCAGGGCTACAGGGACACCCTGTCTCAAAAGAAGAAAAAAAAATAGAGTCCAAAATGATACTAGAAATGTCAGGAAAATACATTTGCAAATACCTGTGTAAATACTAGAAATCAGTTTGTCACAACAATCTTCCCATATTGTTTTCTGATATGACTATTGCAGATAAATTTTTATAACAAAAAATGAAAAATTGTAATGAGAACATGAATAACTATTCATCTTAGTATTTCTAATGTCTCTTCCATAATACAATGTTCAATTCCCCTTCAATTAACAGTTTTAACCTGTATGACCATGTTAAGCACCTGATTTAGAGTATAAAATATTACCTATATTAGAGATATTATAAATAAATTCCAAGCATTGGAAACATGTTTAAACATGGCCAAAAAAAGAATAGATGTCACAAGTTAACATTGTTCAACACAGAATAGGTAGATGGGGACAAATTCATATTTCTGATTATTCAGACTGTTTATACTTTGCTTTAATTCTTAATTATGTATCATTGCAAAGCTCCTTAAAAACGTTTTTTCTCAAAAGTTGCTTTATTTTGTTTAATGTCAATTAGGGAGGGTTTTCTCTTTTTTTCCAAATTAAAAAAAATATTGAGAATTTCATACAGACATAAAAGGAGTTTTGATCAAATTCATACCCCTTCCCTCTTCTACAACTTCCCGTATCTCCTGACAACTTTTTTTCTGACAACTTCATGTATGCTTTCTTTCTTTTGTTTTTTATTGGGGCTTTTTGCTACTCTCGCATTCCCCTCTCTGGAGAAGTAACCCTAAAATCTTTTAGAGATCAGATAAAAGATCCCAAATACTTTTGACATTTTTGGCCTTTGGAACAGAGTATGTTGCTTAGAGACCCAAAAGACGTTTTAAGTTTTAGCAAAAAACCTGGCTACTTTTCTTTGGGTTATTTTCCC
>NW_008340588.1:3684008-3688525 GCF_000622305.1 Nannospalax galili
GCTTTAAACTTTAAAAAATATATTCATTTCGTTATTAAAACACAGTTTCATACTGAAAATTTCATTTTTAATTCAACTGACTAAGATGCATATGCGTTTCCAATCTCTATATATATGATTATTACTAATCACAGTCAGTTACTTTCTGAGCTCCTTGGCATCTGAGCATGGATATAAAGTCATCAGGTAGATTTCAATGGTAATGTTTTTCACATCTGCTAATTATTAAGGAGCAAATTTTTATGCTTTGAAGAATTATTTTCTTTCTTTTTTTTAATTTGTTTATACACCGACTTCCTAGGTAGCACCCTCCCATATACTCCCTCCCCCCACTAGAGCCCTTATACTCAGATATCCCTGCTACTGCCTGCTGTGTTGTCGGCACCCCTAGCCGTTCCCCACTACTTTCCCTTCTGGTGAATCTAGTCAGCTTGTCTAGAGGTCTTTGTTTTAGGAAGGTCAGCTGTTACTCATCTAGTGGTAATCAGTTGTCAATATTCCTTTTGATAAGATTGGCGTCTCCTGTTCATTTTCCCAGTTCTGCTCTGGGTTACTATCTGGGAATCCCTTTGGTCACCCTGGACAACAACTCAAAAGAAGGGATTGCCTGTCTGGCTTGTTGCTTGTTATGTAGCCTTTAGCTATACATATGGACTCTTATGAAGTTATGTTGGCCCATTTAATCTTCGGTTATACTTTCCTTTGGGGAGTTTAAGGCCCTAGAGTTGGTCCAGATAAACCAATTTATTTTTACTCTTAAGGTCGTTTGAGGATCTGTTCCTCAGGGGGTCACATGGGCTTGGGAGGAGCCCCTGGCTCCTTTCTTTTACCAGTTCCTCCCACGTGAAGATAAGTCAAAGGTCCTTCTTGACCATGGTTGGCTTCGCTTGGAAGCATGGAGGAAGTGATTTCTCTGTGTTGACCCTCGTCTTTATAGACTGGACACTGGTTCAAGTCCATCTGGTACAGTCTCGTCGGCCTCTTTGATCAAGAGGACAGGTGACCCACCACCATTATAGGACATTTTGACACATGCTAATAGTCCCTTGGAACTAGTATTTTTAATTATTTTGTGTCATGTATATAAATATTGTGCAAAGACCAGTTGTTCTCAGATAAATATTACCTAGACATATATTTCTTCATCTCCAATGTATAATTTGTCAGTAGGTTGTAGGAGTAATAGGGTTCTCTCTGGTTTTCAAAACTAGCTAGGCATTGTTTATCTCTCACATTGTCACACCCCTCCATCATGGTTTTCCCAGTTAAGGCACCCCCATTTTCCCCATTTCTCCCTTACTAATACCCTTCTCCTATGGTCATACCTCTCTCAAGCTCCATCTGTCCCTTTATCCCCTAGGTTTCTTGGATACCCTTCCCTCCACCCTTCCTTAAACTAACGCAATTTTTATCCATCTCTCCCTTATTAAGGCCTGTTTCCTACTGTTCTTCTCTTTCAGGTTATTTCTTTTCCTTTACCTCCTTGTTTCCTTTCCATTATCCTGGTTCTTTTAGCTGTGTCCTGTTGCATACTTTTTTTAACAGAGTCTGGTTCTAGGATCAACATATGAGGGAGAACATATGTCGATTTTTTTCTGAGTCTGTGTTACTTCACTTAGTATAACAGATTCTAGTTCCATCCATTTACCTGAAAATCTCATGATTTCATCTTTGCTTACTGCAGAGTAAAACTCCATCGTATATATGAACCACATTTTCATTATCCACTCATCAATTGAGGGACACCTAGGTTGCTTCCATCTCTTAGCTATTGTGAAAAGAGCAGCAACAAACATGGACATTCAAGTTTCTCTGCAATAGGTCGAGTTCTTTGGGTATACGCCAAGGAGTCGTATAACTAGGTCATATGGTAGGTTCATTTGTCGTTTTTTAAGAGTTTTCCACACTTCTTTTCAGAGGTGTTGAAAAAGTTTGCAGTCCCACAAGCAGTGGATGAGAGTTCCCTTTTCCCCTCATCCTCTCCAACATTTGGTATCATTTGTTCTCTTGATCTTAGCCAGTCTGACTGGGGTGAGGTGAAATCTTAAAGAGGTTTTCATTTCATTTCCCTAACTATTAGTGATGTTAAACATCTTTTAAGATGTGTCATAGCCATCTTTACTTCTTCTTTTGAGAACTCTCTGTTCACCTCCTTAGTCCTTGTTTTAATTGGGTTGCTTCTTGTCTTGGTTCTCTGTTTTTTTACTTCGTAATAAATTCTGGTTACTAAAACTCTGTCAGATGTGTCACTGATGAAGATTTTCTCCAAATCTGTGGGATTTCTGTTTGATTCCTTGGTTGTCTCCTTTGATGTACAGAAGCTTTTTGGTTTAATAAGGTCCCATTTGTTAATTCTTGCTCTTGTTTCCTGAGCAATGGATGTACGGTTAAAAAATCCTTTCCTATGCGTATATCTTGTAGGTTTTTCCCAAAGTTTTCTTCTAATAGTTTCAGAGTTTCAGGTTTTACATTGAGATCTTTGAGTCATTTGGAATTGATTTTTGTGCAGGGTGAAAGATAGGGGTTTAGTTTCATTCTTCTACAAGAGGAGATCCAGTTTTGCCAACACCATTTGCTGAACACGCTGTCTTTCCTCCAGTTAATGTTCTTGGCCCCTTTGTCAAGTATCAGGTGGCTGAAATTGCATTTGCTCACATTTGGGTTTTCAGTGTTGTTGCACTGGTCTATGGCTCTACTTTTGTGCCAGTACTATGTTGTTTTTATGATTATAGCTCTGTAATACAACTTGAAATCTGGTATAGTAATCTTCCTGGCATTGCTCTTAGTGCTCAGGGTTGGTTTGGCTCTCCGAGGTCTTTTGTGCTTCCATTGAAACTTAGGATAGTTTTTTCCAATTCTGTGAAAAATGTCCTTGGAATTTTGATTGGCATTGCGTTGAATCTATATATGACTTTTAGTAGGATGGTCATTTTCACAATATTAATTCTTCCAATCCATGAGCACAGGAGGTCCTTCCATCTTCTGATGTCTTCCTCAATTTCTTTCTTTAAAGATTTAAAATTTTCATTGTAGAGCTCTTTAATGTCTTTGGTCCAGTTTACTCTGAGATTTTTTTTTAAATTTTTGCAGTTATTGTGAATGGGAATGTTTCCATGTGCTCTTTCTCTGATCGCTTGTTATTGGTATATAGAAAGGCTATAGACTTTTGTAGGTTAATTTTGTAATGTGCCACTTTACTGAAAGTGTTAATAATTTCTAGGAGTTCTCAGGTGGAGTTTTTGGCATCTCATAGATACAATATCATATCATCTGCAACAAGGGATAATAGGATCCCTTCTTTTCCAATTATTACTCCTTTAATTTCCTGCTCTTGTCTTATTGCTCTTGCAAGAGTTTCAAGTACTATGTTAAAGAAAAGTGGGGATAATGGACAGCTTTGTCTGGTTCCTGATTTCAATGGGAATACGTCCAGTTTTTCTCCATTTAGAATTATGTTGGCTTTGGATTGGTTACATGTGGCTTTAACTATGTTGAGGTCTGTTTCCTCCAGTCCAATTCCCTCTAGCACTTTGAACATAAATGCATGTTGAATTTTGACAAAGGACTTCTCTGCATCTATTGAGATGACCATGTGGTTCTTGTCTTTGAGCCCATTTATATGATTTATGACATTTATTGGTTTACGAATATTGAACCATCCCTGCATCTCTGGGATAAAGTGGACTTGCTCATGGTGGATGATCTTTTTGATGTGTGTCTGTATGCGGTTTGCAAGTATCTTGTTGAGAATTTTTGCATCTATGTTCATTAAGGATATGGGTCTATAGTTTTCTTTTTTGGTTGTGTCTTTACCTGGTTTGGGTATTAGAGGGATGCTGGCTTCATAGAAGGAATTTGGGAGTTCTCCCTCTGTTTCTATCATTTTGAATAATTTAAGTAATATTGGTTGAAGGTCCCTTTTTTAGTCAGGAGGTTTTGTACTACTGTTTCAATTTCTTTTTGTGTTATGAGTCTTTTTATGCTATTAATCTCTTCTTGGTTTAGTTTTGGTGGTTCCCATGCCTTTAGATATCTGTCCATTTCTTTTAGGTTTTCAAATTTAGTAGCATATAGGTATTTAATATATTCCCGTATAATGTTCTATACCTTTCTGGTGTCTGTTGTGATGTTTCCCCTTTCATCTCTGATTTTGTTGATTTGGAGGTGTTCTTTCTTTCTTTTGGTTAAGTGGGCTAGTAGTCTGTCAATCTTTTTTATCTTTTCAAAGAACCAGCTCTTGGATTCATTGATTCTTTGTATTTATTTCTTTGTTTCAATTTCGTTAATTTCTGCCCTGATTTTGTTATTTCTTCTTGTCCGATGGGTTTGAGTTTTGTTTGCTGTTCCTTTTTAAGTGTGTTGAGTTACACTGTTAAGTCATTTATTTGTATTCTTTCTGATTTTTTTGATGTAGGCACTTAGAGCTATAAACTTCCCTCTTAGGACCGCTTTCAGCATGTCCCAGAGGTTTTGTCGTGTTGTATTGTCCTTTGCATTTAAGTCCAGGAATACTTTTA
>NW_008340588.1:3688687-3695300 GCF_000622305.1 Nannospalax galili
TCTTGAGGTTTGTTTTGTGCCCCAGTATATGGTCGATTTTGGAGAAGGTTCCATGGGGTACTGAGTAGAAAGTATGTCCTTTGGTGCATGGGTGGAATACTCGGTATATGTCATTAAGGCCAATTGATATATGGTATTGTTTAATTCTGATGTCTCTCGGTTAACTCTTTGCCATGTTGACCTATCTAATGGAGACAGTGGGGTACTGAAGTCACCTGCTATTAATGAGTTGGGGTTAATCTGGGTCTTAAAGTCCTGTAGTATTGTTTTTATGAAGTTGGGTGTGCCAGAGTTTGGTGAATATATGTTCATGATTGTAATATCTTCTTAATTCATTGTTCCTTTGATCAAAATGAAGTGACCCTCCTTGTCTCTTCTTATTAGTTTTAGTTTAAAGTCTATTTTGTCAGATATTAGCATTGTTATGCCTGCTTTTTTCTTAGTGCCATTTGGTTGGTATATTTTTTCCATTCTTTCACTTTTAGATAGTGTCTGTCCTTGAAAGTGAGATGAGTTTCTTGCAGACAACAAAAAGATGGGTTTTGTTTCTTAATCCAGTCACATAGTCTGTGTCTTTTGACTGGGGAGTTAAGTCCGTTAATATTTAAAGTTATTAATGAAAGATGTAGATTGAATCCTGTAATTTTTATTTCTGTTTACATTCCTGATATAGCTGTACCTTTCCACAATTATACCTTCATTGGCATTCTTTCTGCAATACCTTGGGTGTAGTCATTCCTTCCTTCAGCTCTTTGTATTGCTTCCAGAACTCTCTGAAGGACTGGTTTTGTAGACATGAATTCCTTTAGCATGTTTATGTCATGGAAGATTTTTCTTTCCCCTTTGACTGTAGTAGATATTTTGGCTGGGTATAGTAATCTGGGTTGGCATCTGTGGTCATTTAAAACTGGGAATACTTTGGCCCAGGCTCTTCTGGCTTTCATAGTTTGCACTGAAAAGTCAGCTGTAATCCTAATGGGTTTTCTTTTATATGTGACTTGTTTTTTCCTCTCTTGCAGCTTTCAGAATTGTCTCTTTGTTTGTACATGTAATGTTTTTACTATGATGTACCATGGAGAGTTTCTTTTCTGGTCCTGTCTGTTTGGTGTTCTATATGCTTCTTGTATTTCTATGGGCATGTCTTTCTTTAATTTTGGGAAATTTTCTTCAACTATTCTGTTGAAGATCTGTTCCATGCCATTATCTTTGGATTCTTCTCCTTCCTGTATGCCTATAATTTGTAAATTTGGTCTTTTTATGGTGTCACACAATTCCTGCATATTCTGTTTCTGTGATTTCTTAAATTCTTCATAATCTGTTCTTGAGTGGTCTAGTTCGTCCACTGTCTGCCAGTCTCGATACTCTGTTTTCCATTTCATTCATCCTATTGTTGAGGCTTTCCCCTGTCATTTCCAATTGGCTTACTGAGTGTTTCACTTCCTTCTTCATTTCAGCCTGAGTATTCTTCAGTATTTCTAACTTTTCTGAATTCATTCAGAAGTTTATTCCTCTCTTCCTTCAGTTCTTTGATTTCTTTTTTGTGCGTTCTTCAAATTCACTGAAATCTTTTATCATGTTTATAATTTTTCTTTTGAGTTCCATGTCTTGCATTATCTGTAGGGTGTTCTCATTGTACTCCTCTAGAGTACTATTGGTGTTTGGTGGTGATATGTTATTTTGGTTTTTCATGTTATTATTATCTGTGATTTTGACATGTGAATTTCTTTTGTAGTTTCTCATTCTTGTGTGAGACTCAGGCCTTCAAGTTTAGGTCTGCTTCTTTTTGTGAACTTTATTTGTCTTTGTGGTTTAATTTTTGGGCATTAAATGTGGTTCATCTAAGCTTCCAGTTCTCTCTTTGATTTTATATTGGTGTACCATATTGCTTTTTTCTTTAAGATTTCCCACAGAGGCCCAATTCAGATGAGGGTCAGATGTTTTCAGGCTTTCTCCTATGGTCTGGATCACTCTGGGAACAATTTTGGCCTCAGGAATTTGGGGGTTGGACTGGCCTGGGAGCCTGGTTCAGGAAATATGCTGGTCTAGGTCAGCTGGTGTCTGTGCCACCAAGAGGTACAAAGGCAGATGGGGTGGGAAGAGGTCCCAAGGCCTCCTGGGGACTGCACTGAGGAGCTGGGTTGGTCTGGATGCAAAGGATCAAGAAGAGGAAAGGTCAGCACCAGAGTCCCAGAAAGATACTGTGTGGGTGGTGCAGGCCCATGGAAGCAGAGGGAGTTGAGGGTGTGACCAGGCCCAGAAGCAGTGCTCCTTGGGCCCAGAGAAGGCACTCCTTTGGTCTGGATGTAAAGGATCAGGGAGCAGTATTGTTTCCCCAGGTATCTGGGTCCCCAAGACAAGGAATGGGGCAGGGCCCAAACTAGGAGGAGAGAAAGGCGGCAGAGATGGTAGGGTGAATGAGGCTGGGCGAGTCAAGCCTTGGAGGGCACCATGGACTTACCATGGAGAGAGGCCTGTGGGTAGGAGAGAGTCCTTTGGAGGGTTCTGCAGGCCCAGGGAAGCAGAGGGAGTTGAGGGCGAGGCCAGGCCCAGACACAGAGCTCCTGGGGCCCAGAGAAGGCACTAAGTTGATCTGGATGAAAAGGATCAAGGAGAAGCATTGGTTCTGAGGTATCTGGGGCCTCAAGACAAGGAATGGAGCAGGGCCCAAACTCGGAGAAGAAAAAGGCAGCGGTATCACATCCTCCTCTGAGGAGGTTACCTGAATTGTCATCAGGAAATTGGGATGCAGACCACTTTGGCTTCTTCCATGCTGAACAGGGATGCAGGGTGTGGCCATTAGGGACCCCTTCATTGGGTCTACCTAAAAGACTCCCAAATTGCATACTTCTTATGTGTAGGGTAAAAAGAAAGTCCTTGTCTGGTGAATAGGAAATGTGAAGGAGAAGTAAAGGCAAGAGTAATTAGCATTACAAGTTCCAGACAGGGAACTAGAAAAACGTCAGAACAGGGAAATTTTCAAATGTTCATATCAGAATCCATTGGAATTTCTTGACAAGCACTCCCAAAATCATCACTCTATTGGGTTCCTCCTCATTTTTCTTTTTTCACCCACGGCTGAACTCGAGGTGATAGACTCAGGATGTCTTTCCAGGCACTTTGATAGCTGTTGGAGTGGCTAGAATCAGTATCAGTTTCCTCTCAAAGGCTTAGTTGACTGGGAAGAGAATGTTTTAAAAATTAATTTCCTTTCTAGTTTGTTCCTTGCAGAAACCTTTAGAAAGTTTAGCCTCTGGATTTCATGACAATGTGACTATATTACAGAATATAAATAGAAACTCAGCCTTCTTTTCCCTGCAACCCAAATAAGTTATTTTCTAGTAACTAAAGAACTTGCTAGAATACTCAAGGATACAGGAGTTTGCAAAGTTCTTATTTTCAATATGAAGCAATAATTCCAAATTAGAACCCATTACTTATTTTTCATTTATTTACGGGACTAGGAAAAATGAATTAACTCATTATAGTTCAGATTTGACTGCACATACAAGAAATCTTTCATCATTATGATATAATGATAATCTTGAGTAAAAATGAAATTATTCTTTTAGCAGACTGTCTTCCTGTCTACTTATTAGAGTGTGTTAAAAGTAAATTTCTTGCAGAATATGCCAATGTCTGATTGGATTTTCCACACACTACATTGAACTGACTACATAGTAAATTAACTGAATTTTCTAAGAAGTCTATTCCATTTTCCTCCCTTTTAACTTTAGAAATTACTAAGAATAAGTTCAATTATATTAGTATTTTAGTACTGCCTTATTGCAGGTTCTCTATTAGAACAGAAAAGGAAATCAGTAAATATCATCTTAAATTATTATAATTCAAAAATTATACATTCTTATCATTAAATGAACAAACAGGGAAGGTGTTTAAAAGGGAAGTTCTCAATAAATCAAGTTAGACTTGAGCAGGGGTAGCAGTAAAGCAACCACCATATTTCATTTTTATTTTATGGAAAATCATTTTTGTGTGTGAAAATACAGATGCATTTCTATAAAGAAAATTGAATTTTTCTTTGAATGAAATATGTACTGATCATTGTGACAGTTTTAATAAGATTAATTTTATAATTAGTAAATAAAGCCAATAATGCTTAATGAAGAAGACAAAAGGAAAAACAAACTGTATCCAAACTAATACATTACATTCTCAATGGCAACAAAGTATCCAATAGCCATTTGAATGTATCTGGAATGAGTTATGAATCTTACAATCTTTTAAAACTTGTATCTGATAAATAACAACTAACTGCAGATGCCATTTGAAAATTTTAAATTTAAATTTAAAAAGATTTTGTTTATAAACATATACAAAATCGAAAGAACAAACACACAAAAAGGCATGAAATTAGGATGGATTTTTTGGAAAGAAGAGGGTTCATGAACTGTTAACAGAGGGTCAAAAGAGCTAAAATTCAGTATGTCCATGTATGAAACAAAGAATAAAATATAGAAGCAAAAATCACTATCCTGGTTTATTTTCATTAATTTGATGTCCATGCAATAATAATTTTCATAACTTTATTAATAATAAATTCAAGATGTGACATATTAACAAATAATACCCTAACATAAATGGAAAGAGCCTCATAACTGACAAAGTAAACATTCTTTAATGTTACAACACCAGACTATTTTCTGTTTTTTTTAAAGAGCAAATATGAAGTTTTAAAATTATTTATTAGCTTATTAATTATTTACTTTTTGAGACAGGATCTCCATGTAGCACCTCCTGGCCTAGAATTTGCTACTTAGACTAGTTTGGCCTTTATTTCAGAGATCCTCCTGCCTGCCTCTGGAGTTCTGGGATGAAATGTGTGCTACACCATGACAAGATAAATGTTCTTTTAAAGTTTTTTAATCAATCAAGAAAATTCATTTTTCTGATGAGACTTCCTAACTTGTCTTTTTCCACTGACTGAACTGCTCAAAATGATTTTTATTCAGATATAAGTAATATATATTGGATATGCATATATTTTTTGTGAGTTTTGGCACATTCTGCACCTACATGACATTGAAAACATGGTAGTGAATACTGGGCTGAAGAGAGAACTCAAGGGTTTTACAGTGCTTGCTTTTCAGGTATAAGAAACAGATTCAGTTTCCAGTTCACACACTAGAAGGCTAACAGTCACCTATAATTCCAGTTCCTGGGGCTTGAGCACCCTCTTCTGGCCTTCTTGAGCACTTGCACACACAGAGCGCATACATACACTCAGGCACACACACATACACATAAATTCAAATAAATAATTCCTTAAATATGAATATATACCACACTAAATTATTAAATTTCATTCAGTCTTTAGCTCTCTACCCCCGTTTCTTTTACCCTGTCCATGTTATGTGTTAATATACCTGTTCCATTTTTCTTGTGGGTAAGCACATTTCTCTGGACTTTACCAGTCTAATCTAGGCAATCTATTTTTGTCTTTTGTACTCACCATCTGAAACACTCTCTCATGTTCTCCCAAGATATTTTCCCTTAAAACATCAGAAAAACTCCTCAGATCCTGAATAGAACGTTGGAATTAATCCCTTGGTGATCAGTCTATAATAAATAAATAACAGCTTATAGCCCAAGGCCTGTATTCAACCCCGACTCAATGTCCAGGAAAAGGATTGTAGACTCCTTTTTTGGTGGTTCCCAACATAAAGGGTGAGGCTTTGCTCTTCCTATTGGTAACTAGATCATAATGCATGCTTTAAAACCGTCTATCCCACATTCCTTTTTTTCCTTTCTGCATCACAATATTGCCCAAGGATTTGCTTCAGTGGAATCCAAAGTGAGACATTTGTGTCATAGATCTTCTCCCAATCTGGGTTTGGTTCATTATTTAGTTCATCTACCATCAGGCCTTTAGTCCTGTCACATTCCTCATATCCTTACACTGGTAACACTAGAAGTAACCACTATTCTGTTCTTTCAACCTGTATAGATTCCACAAAAGAATGAGATCATTGGCTATTTATTCACCTGTCTGACTTATTTCACTTTAATTAATGGTCTCCAGTTCTACACATGATGTTTCAAGTCACAGGATTTCATTCATTTTTATGGCTAAACAATATTCCGTTGTATATTTGTGACATACAGTATTTACCCAGTTGGTGTACATTTAACTTAGTTCCATTCTTGGCTATTGTGAATAATCCTGAAATATATGTAGGGCTGCAGATTTCTCTATTACTGGCTGATATCAATTCCTTTGTGCATACATATTCAAGAGTAGGATTGCTGATTGTATGGTGGTTCTATTTTAAGAAACCTCCATGGTATTTTGAACAATGGCTATATTAATTTAGTTTCACTCTAACAGGACACAACGCTCCATTTCTCTATGTGTCTTCACAAACACACAACTGTAGATTTTCTTCTCATTGTGGTTTTCTTGTGATTAGTTGCAACACATCTTCATCTACATGCTGATGCTATGTAAATTATTTTGAGAAAACACTATGCCCATTTAAGACCTATACTCATTTCAATTGGGCTGTTATTATATCTATCAAGGTTTTTGAATTATTTATATATTGTGGATATTATTAACCTATTGTTAGCTGGACAGCTTGCAAATATTTTCTTC
>NW_008340588.1:3695416-3702907 GCF_000622305.1 Nannospalax galili
TATATGCATGTGAAGGCATGACATATCTTTCTCAATCACTTTCCACATTGTTTTTGAGACACCATTTCCCACTGAACCTGGAGCTCATCAATTTGGTTAGCAGGAGAGCCCCAAGGGTCCACCTGCCTCCACTACTCGATCACTGGAATAGGGATGAGCCACTGGGTCTGGATTTTTAACAAATATTTTTATTAAGTTATTTTGTGCATTTGATATAATAGTACTTAAACAAATTTAGACCATTGTCCCCCATCCACATCCCCCATCATCACCATCCAGATTTCATGAATTCTGTCATATATGTTAAGTCCCATTGGGCCAAGCATTTGTACCCAGATGTCCCTTGGTGCAAGTTCATTCACTGGAGTCTAGTCAAGTTATCTAGAGTCTCTCTCTTAAAGAAGACCTATTCATTTTTATGTGAATGCTTGGAATCTGGACTCAGATTCACTTGCTATCATGGCAGGTACTCTTCTGACAGAGCTGTCTCCTTAGAACCTATTTTCTCCTGTTATTTAAATTACTTCTTGAATTACAGAGAAGCTCTTCAGTTTACATTATTTGAAAACAATTTTATGATAGTCTTAATTGAATCCAGTCAATGCATTTTATTTAGTATTTAAAATAATGTGATTTTCGTCATATTAAATACATAGTAGGCAGGACCTGCATAACATTCAATTAATAATAAATTAAGTTCAATCAATAAACACTGTGATGGCTAATCCTGGGTGTCAACTTGATTGGATCTGGGAATAACTGAAATAAAAGAGACCTTTTGATTGGATCATCTATAGCCGGAAGACACACTCTAAATGTGGGTGTTACCTTCTGATGGCAGCTGGTATAAAAGGCCAAGGCAGAGAATGCCAGGCTTCTTGCTGCTTACATTGTCTCTCGCTGGTGAGTTTGTCTTGCTGCTGTAGACTGAAGACTGCTTATCTTTTGGAATTTGTCTGACCTTCAGCACCAGATCGGGACTACTGAGACATCGAGCCTTGTGGACTGAGCGACTACGGATTCTCAGCTTCTCCGATGTGGTGCAGCCATTGTTGGACTACTTGGACTCTATCCTGTGAGCTAGGCTGATAAATCCTCTCTCTATCTCTCTCTCTCTCTCTCTCTCTCTCTCTCTCTCTCTCTCCCTCCCTCCCTCTCTCTCTGTCTCATATATATATATATTCATTCTACCAGTTCCGTTTCTTTAGAGAACCCTGACTAATACAGATTGTGGTACCAGGAGTGGTTCTAGAGAAACAGAATTGAAAGGATGAATTTCTTTAATGGGCTTGTTGGTATTCGGAGCAGGCTCTCCAACTCAGAGTCTTCAGATAGCATGGAGAGCACTGAAAATACATGGTGTAGACTATTTGAAACAATTATGGAGATAGACCCATGTGAATCTCCTAACTCACCTTTTGTGAAGAGCAAGAAATTTAGCAACTGTAAACTTTTGATGATAAATAAGAAAAATAATGATGCTGGCTGGTTACTTCTAGCATCTCTGGATAACGTGATAAAGATGAACAATGACCTTAATGATACAATTGAAAAGCTCCATATTCGAATCAACAGTTTAAATGTTTCCAAGTGTGCCCTAGAAGAGAATCTCCTCTCCAGTAGCCAGAGAGATAAAGCTACAGAAAATCAAGCTGGAGCCCTTATTATAGGGTTGGCTGACCTACAATGCAAATTAAATCCCAGCCTCGAAGGGTGTCAACAATAAAGGTGAGGGCATTGGTAGGAAAAGATTGGAATCCTGAGATGTGGGATGGAGATATGTGGGAGAACCCTGAGGAGGCTGAGGATTTAAAATCCTCAGATGCTGAGGAATTTGATTCACCTGAGGAACTAATTGCCCTACCCTCAAAAGTCCCACCCTCCCCACCCTTGCCTGAGGCAACTAATCCCATTGAGGAAGCTAATCCCATTCTGCAAGAGGAAGCTGATGTCCCTTGGGACCCACTTATTGTCACCTCTAGACCTATAACCAAACTCAAAGCTAAGCAGGCCCCTAGAGAAGAGATAGAAAGTGTGGTCCTTGAGGATACACTACACCACTAAAGAACTTAGTGAATTTGCTAATTCTTTCAAGCAGAAATCTAATGAATATGTCTGGGAATGGATTTTAAGGGTATAGGATAATGGTGGAAGGAACATAAAATTGGATCAGGCTGAGTTTATTGAGATGGTATCCCAGACTGGAGATTCTAGGTTTAATATGGAAGCTCGTGCAATTAAAAAGGGTGTTAAAAGTTTATTTGAGGTATTTATCAAAGGATGGCCTACTGACATAGAGCTGCAGATACCTGATATCCCTTGGCTTAGTGTTGATGAAGGGATTGTTAGGGTCAGGCAAATTAGTATGCTCAAGTGGATTCGCAGTACACCACCAAATCCTCCACAATGGGAAGGCCCAGAGGCCATGCCTTTTACTGATTTTATAAGATGGAAAGTACTGAGACACCAGAAAGTTTGAAAGCTTTGGTTTTGTTCTTTTCCTTAGAACAAATCTTAGAGTTAGAGATACTGCTGCTCAATTGTGTAACTTAAATGTAAATATAATAGGTGTAACAGGACCTCTGAGGTGGCAGTATTGAATTACCAAAGACAAGGTGAGCTTACTTATTGTAATGGGCAGCAAAGGCAAAACAATACCTACAATGGCATGACTCAAATGGACCTGTGGTACTGGCTAATCAATCATGGTGTTCCAAGGGACCACATACATAAGAAGCCTACTAAGTTTTTATTTGATCTGTACAAGCAGAAAAGCTCTAGGAGTAATGAGAGGAAGTCAGTATTGGATCGTAACATTAGAGGATCTCACTCCGTCAACCAATTTCCAGACTTGAGACAGTTTACAGACCCAGAATCCCTTGAATGAAGGGAAGGCTGGGTGCCCTTGAGGAAGGACTTTCTCATAGTACCAAAGAGTTATGCTGTTCACCTCTCACCCATCCTTCCCCAGAGGGACCTGTGGCCTTTTACTAGAGTAACTATACATTGAGGGAAAGGAAATAATCATACTTTCAAGGGGTGGAAGTGGGAATGATTCCACTCACTATCACCCCTGGTTTCCCTTTATGAAAATTTTTGCTTCCTGTGCCATCGACTTTGCACTCTACTGGCTTGGATGTTTTGGTTTCATAGGAGGGGGTGCTTCTGCCAGGATAGACAACAAACATTCTGTTGAACTGGAAGCTAAGACTTCCCCCTGGGCACTTTGGGCTTCTGATGCCCTTAAGTCAGCAGGCTAAGAAAGGAATAACATTATTAGGAGGGGTGATTGACCCAGACTACCAGGGGGAAATTGGACTCGTTCTCCACAATGGAGGTAATGAAGATTATATCTGGAAGGCAGGAGATTCCTTAGGACAACTTTTGGTGTTACCATGTCCTGTGATTAAGGTCAATGGGAAACTGCAACAACCCAATCCAGACAGGACAAACAAATGGCCCAGACCCTTCAGGCATGAAAGTATGGGTCACTCCTCCAGAGAAAGAGTCAAGACCTGCAGAGGTGCTTGCTGATGGTGGAGGAAATACAGAATGGGTTGTAGAGGAAGGTAGTTACAAATACCAACTTGGGCCACGTGACCAGTTGCAGAAACGTGGATTGTAACTGACATGAGTATTTTTGTCCTATTTGGTTAAGAATAGGCTTGTGCATGTATACACATATGTTAAGCAGATACTTGAGTTATTCTTTTTTGACTGTGTAATTGAGATGATTTAAGTGGTTAAGTGTTGTGAACTCTATGATTATATTGGGTTATGAGACACTAAAGGACTAAGCATTCCTCGAAGACCTCATCACCTACTCTAAGATAAATAATGCATTGGTCATTGTATTATGGGATAGTTATATTATGTTAGGTGAAATTATGACTCAACATTGTTTTCATTAGAAAATTAAGCATGACAGAGAGAGATACTATTGTGTGTCAAGTTGACAAGGGGTGGACTTGTGATAGCTAATCCTGGGTGTCAACTTGATTGGATGTCAGATTAACTGAAATGAAAGAGATTTTCTTGATTGGATCATCTAAAGCCGGGAGACACACACTAAATGTGGGTGTTACCTTCTGGTGGCAGCCGGTATAAAGGCCAAGGCTAGGGAGAATGCCAGGCTTCTTGATGCTTGCCTTCTCCCTCACTGGTGAGTTTGTCTTGCTGCTGTAGACTGCAGACTAGCTGATCTTGTGGAATTTGTCAGACCTTCAGTGTCAGATTGGGACTACTGAGACATCCAGCCTTGTGGACTCAGCAACTACAGATTCTCAGCCTCTTCAGTGTGCTGCAGCCATTGTTGGACTACTCGGACTCTATCCTGTGAGCTAAGCTCATAAAAATCTAAACCTGCATATGTATCCTTTATATTGCATAATAAAGTTACTTTTAGAACCTGAAATAGTTGTAGAGCTTATACCCGGAGTATAGAATAATTTGTGAAAGTTAAAATGTCCTGTTATAACAAGTATTTTTTTTCAATCAACCAGATAGTTAGCTATTATAAATAAGCTATATATTTACATATAAATTTCACCTCATCTGTTTCTTTTTTTTTTTGAGACATGTTCTCACATAGCCCATGTTATCTGAGAACTCACTGTGTAGCTGAAACCAATTTTAAACCTCTGATCTTGTTGCCTCCACATCCCAAGTACTTATTCTACAAATGTGCACTAACACATCCTGTTTATGTGGTGATGGAGCTGAACCTGGGGCTATGTACATATTAGGCAAGAGCTCTCCCAAGTGAGCTACATTCTCAGCCCTATTTATTTATATTTCAATTCGTAACACTTAGTAACTAGAAATTGTATACATGTTCTTTCTTAATAAATCATTAATACTTTTGAATGGATGAATTATCTTTCATCATTTATAGTCTAATATGCATTTGGTAATTGTAGACTTTTGATCATAATACCAATTTTAACATATTAATAGTGAAAATATTGTAGAAGTTTATTGTTCTTATCAGCATTAGAATGCCTACAATTTATTCATGACCAAATAAATAATTCATATTAAGACTGACTTTCATCATACAAATAATTCCTATCAGAGGCAACATTTCTATCTGAGTTAAAAATAAGTTAATTTGGTGTTTACTATTAGTTTTCAGTCCCTTAGTTACTATGATGGTTATTTTGAATTATCAACTTGACTCAATCTAGAATCTTGTAGGAACTATTTCTCATTGAGGTATTACCTAAATAAGACTGGCCTATGGGCATGTCTGTGAGGACTACATTAATTGAAGTGGGAAGACATGTTCATTGTGGTCAATACCATTGCCTGAATTTGGACTATAATAGTGTACAAAGAGGGCTGAACACCGCAGTCCATGAACACATTTCTCTCTGTTCTGACTGTGTATGTGATATGACGATCTGCTTCAAATTCCTGCAACCTTGACTTTTCAGCTGTGATGAACTGGAATTGTGAGCTAATTTTTCCTATTAGTTGTTTTTGTCAAGATATTTTATCACATCAACAGAAATGAAATTAGGATGCCCACCATCACATTTTTCATATAATGCAGTTAGTTAATTATATAAAAATGCACAGCTCTGCAAGACACCACACAACACCATTTATTCCTGATTCTCACAGCTCCCATTTTACAGATTAGGAAGCCACTATGCAGAGAAATGAAGTTATAGACTAGATGTAACAGAATAACTCTTTCATTCAATAAAACTTATTAACTGCCAATTATGTGTCAGAAATTCCTCTAAGGGATGAAAATATGTATATATGTATACAAATATTGATAAAGATGTGGATATAGAAACAAGCTAAGTATAGATTTAATTTTTTAGAGCAATAGCAATGTGCTATATTGTTTTGAGTTTCGCCCCAGTGACCAACATCTGGAAGGGAGGTATTCCTTGCCTGGTATTGAGTTTTTTGTTAGATACTCTATGGCTATTGGGGTTGGAGTGAATTACCCCACCGTGTGGGGTTACTGGATGAAACCTATATACTTGTGTGTGTGTGCATGTGTGTGTGTGTGTGTGTGTGTGTGTAAGTAATCTTATAAAATATTAGGTTTCTCTGTGCCTTTTCCATATATTGTTATAAGGTGCCATTTATCCCACTTCCCTTTCTCTCCTGCTGTATTACTTTCCTCCCTCCTCTTTCCCCCATTTTTCCCTTTACCAGCACCTGTGTCCTGCTATTCAGTTTTGGCCTTCAAGCGTTTGAGATGATACATCAGTGCTTTCTGAGCTACAAAGTGTAAAAGGAAATTTTTCCATTAAAAACTGACAAAGATGAAAGGTAAAACATTTTTCACAACAGCATGAAACTCATATTCAGAAAAAGATCTAGACTTAATACCAATGACATAATTCCTAGTTATCCACAGCTACTTTTATAAATTCATATAGATAATGTACTAGCATTTTGATAGACTTCAGGGCCAGCATACTTAGTCATCACAAAATGCATTTTGATATCTCCAAGAGATCCTTCTTTCCTTTTTCTTTTCTTATTGCTACTTTCTACATTCCTGGCTTCTGTGGTGACCCTAGGTTGTACACTCAAATCTAACAATTCAGGTCTAGTATCCACAAATCAGAGAGAAAATGAAGTGCTTTTTCTTTTTGAATATGGGTTAATTCACTCAGTATAAGACTTTTCAGTTCTGTATGTTTACCTGTGGTTTACATGCTCTCACCATTATTTAAGGCTGACTAGTATTCCATTGTGTGTATGTGCCTCATTTTCATTATTCATTCATCAGCTGATGACCATCTAGGATATTAAAAGTGTTTTCTTGTTTTACATGTGCAGGTGTCTATATTTTCTTGAATATTTTATTAAATTTTGAGAAATTCATACAATGTATTTTGATTATATTCAAACACTCTGCCCTATCTCATCCCCTTCAATAATCCCCACCCAATTTCATATATTCTATTTCATATATTTTTAAGATCTAGTGGTATTTGTGTCCCTAGATGCCCTTCTGTGTGGGACATCTCTTAACAACTCATTGTTATACTATAGAGCAATGCATCTCTCAACTTTAAAAGTTGCACCTTAAGTGGGAAAACCATGATAGAGGGGTGAGACGATACAAGAGAGAAACAATGCCTAGCAAGTCACGAATACCAGAGGGAACCATATTATTCCTACAATCTACTGACAAATTATACATAACAGATCATGAAATAGATCTCTAGATAAGGTTTGTTTGAGACCAACTGGTCATTGCCCAGGGTTTGTCTGCAGGACACACAGTAGTTAAAATGCCAGAATGGTGGAACTAAACTTCTTGGATGTTTAACAGACATACCTTGAGATCTATACTAATTGGGTCAGAGGGATACAAAGGACACTTTTTGCTCCTTGCCCTCCTAGGTCGAGTAGTTCCCAGGGACCATGAGCATCTTGCAAAATGTCCTGTAATGGTGGTGGGTCATCTGACCTCTTGATCAAGGAAGCCAAGGAGACCCCACCAGATGGACTTGA
>NW_008340588.1:3703272-3731251 GCF_000622305.1 Nannospalax galili
GAGGCTCTTCCAGACAGTAACCCAACATACTACAGGAAAACGGAACAGCAGACCCCAATTCTGTCCAAAGGAATACTGACAATGGATTGCCGTAGATGAGGGGCAGCTGACCCTCCTGGAACAGGGACCTCTGGCTGACTAGATTTACCAGAAGGGCAGACAGGGGGGAATGGATGAGGGTGTTGACAGCACGGTGGACAGTGACAGGGATGGCAGAGTATGGAGCCTCTAGTGGGAGAGGAAGGCTGTCTATCTGACGAGTTTGTAATCATGCTCAGATGCCGAGGAGCTCAGAAGGTGGGCGACTGTGACCAGTGATAGTCATGTATATAGAGATTAGAAATGCATGTGAAAACGTCTCAATGTCAATTGCCTTGGAATGAATTTTTCTGTATGAAAAAAACAAACAAACAAACAAAAAAAACAAGTATCTTCTTGAAGTTCCTCAAATTAAGGTAAAGAATAAGAACAAATCATTCTGGAAGAACGCAAAGGAAAATAGCTTTAGATACTTAAGTGACAATTGAATTTATTCTTATAATTGTTTTAATAGCTTTTGTATAATCTTCATCGCTATTATGAGATATAAAATGTATTTATCAAATCTGTAATCATTATGCCAAAAAATCTGAATTACTGTAATATTTTGTATATTGTTAAAACTGTAACTTTAATTGTAAAAAAAATTAAAAAAAAAAGATTTGATATTTGGATATTGTTCCCCTTTTCTTGTATAAATTAAGAGACTTCTACTTCATACTCTTTACGATTTTTCAAGTTGCATATATGAATGAATATTTTCACATATTCAGGTACTACTTACAGAATGCATGAAAAAAAAAAGTTGTTCATTAATACATTGGAATGATCTCCTAAATTTTAATGTTTGTTTCGAGTCCATTTCTACAGCTATTCCATAATTATTGTTAAAATGTCAGAAGACAAATCTTAATGTTTCTGAAAGAAAACTATGAACTATATTTCGTCACTTTCTTTTGAGATATTAATCATACAACATTGAGCAATGTTAGCAGCCTATCAACTTGGAAGCTCAGTTTGTACTTGGAGAACATATACCCTAAAGCTGTTGGTCATGAATGTTGTCACAATCAGCTACAGTATCCACTCTTTCCTCTTATATGATCTAAAGCCATTCTTTCCTTATTTTATAGAATATTGATCCTTTATAATATTTTTAAGTTACTATTTGTAAACCACAGAAATTTTTAAATAATATTGTTTTCTGAAATATTCTTGACATAATAATTTAAGTGAAGGCTGTAGTGGCAGCTGAAACATAGTTTAGGCTGTATGGCACTCATGATTGTATCTTTAAACATAAAGTCTTCAAATCAAAATAACTCTACTTTTTTATAGACAGAAAATTGTATTGTATTATCATTTTGCAAAGAACAGCACAATCTGTTGTGCATTTTAAACTCAATTTTGAAGCTTCTTGTATGCATGTGAAAAACTGTTTATAGAACACATGGTTATTTTGAAATCCCTCCAGCTAAAGTGTTCATCCTACCAAACATCTTTAAAAGTGGGGTGTTTGTTCCTAGACAGGATGCATTGCCTCTTCACTCATCTTTTCTTTTATTTTCAGTCATTTCAATGTTAATTGCTTCCTGGAGTTAACATTAGCTGCAGGAAGGGGCTGCTGCTAAGCAACATCTGTGGAGGAAAGATTCCTCTAATCCTTCCCCACACTTTTGTGGTTCATTTGTCTTTCACAGTGCTATATTTCCATTGATCTTGATATTTCAAATACATTAGTTCTATTAATAAATAATAGCATCCTGTGTATGATTCTTGAAGCATCACTCTGAAAATATGTGGCCAGAGATCCAATGGCTGCTTTTAAAACTGAGATTAGTGAAAATTATTCTCCAAATATTATTTTGAGTCTATAGCCAAAATATGCAAATATTTTGGTAAATATTTGGTAAATACTGCTTTTCACAGAATATCCAATGAGAACTGGTATTGGGTCAGATAGAATATAACTATCATAAGGTGTCTAGACTAATATAGCACAAATCAATCTTGATGTTTTCTATTGATATTAAAGGTAAGGTTGCTTTTCTTTTGTGTTATTATAAACATTATATTTTATTTGTCTAAAACAGTTATATTAATATGCTTGATCATTAAATTATGTGTCACAGAATATCTGAGCTTGCCAAGGAAAAATACCAAATGTCAAATGATCCTTAATGTTCTAAGCACACATAGTTCTATTTTACCTGGAACTTCCTGACCACAGAGTAGAAATCTAATAAATTATGTGCTATGTAAAATAAGAATAAATGTAACAACTATTTTAGTGATGTTTTGAGTACTTTAAATTTCTGTAGATTTTAGGGCTTGGCATCTGTAAAGGGATCTAGCATTAAGAAATTAGTTTGGTACAATGAATTTTTCCATTGTAGAAATTTCTTGAACCTGCGATCTCATTTCATTTGTGCTACGTTTGCATGGCATGTAAACAAAGTAGATACATCATGTAGAAGACTGTGGCTTCTATATGTGTCATCTTAATACTATATATAGTGAATTTCAAAGATTAGTAAGATATTATGAGTTTTCAGATATTTAAAAATGTTAGCATCATTTTGCTTATTTTTAGTTAAATATTATACATTTTATAACAAAGAATGTATGTGCAGAGAATTCCAAATTTAGATCAGAAATAAATTCTTATGGTATAAATTTCAATAGTGATTAGTATAATCATCAGAATATCTTCAGGTTAAGAAGATTATTTTCTGATAATTGTATTAGGTGTTTTCTTTCTAATGAACTAGATGTAGAATGATGTTTGTGGCTGAAAATATAACATTAATTTGGATGGCTGTTTTAGAAGAATCATTTCAGTTTTTTATTTCAATTTTTTGAAAACATTATATGAGTATTTTCTTCATATTTCTACCACACCACTTCCTCTCCATCTTCTCCTATACCCCTTTCAAGTTCCTGTCCCTTTCCTTGATTATTGTTGTTGAATACACACAAACACACACACAAACACACACACAAGTGTGTGTGTGTTTGTGTGTGTGTTTGTGTGCACGCTACATTGAGTTCATTCAGTGAAGCTCTTATGTATAATTCTTTAGGACATCTTATTGAGTCAGATAATCTCTCAGGGAACTAGTCCCTCGGGGATAAACCGGAAGAATCCTTTCTTAAGGCAACTAAAAATTGATGGAATTAAACCTGAGAAATAATGAAAACTGACAATCATTGTTTTCTGACAACAGGTCTCCCATGAAGTAATTATTAAATTAAATTAAAGTTTTAGGATGATAATGAATGTTTTAAACAGAATCATCATATACAGATGGTCAATAAATTCACTATATTTTATAATACTCCTAATATTCTAATGAAATCTATTTTTTTTGAGTTCATAAAATTAATTAATACAAAGTTTGAACTTCTTCTTTTCCTTCCAAGATAAAAAGTAAATTTTATTTATAAAAGCTAAAAGTAAGAAAAATTTCAAATTATTATTCTAATGTTGATGCATGTGTTCATTCAAGTGTTACCTGTAGAAATGTGCTGGAAATATATAAACCTTGCTTATGACATTCAGAAATTTACATTACAGTTTAAATGTTGTATTTAAGTAGACTATGTTCAGTCTCTTAATTGATACTCGCTCCTTTTTCTATGAAATTAACAAGGGGATTGTAAAGAATAAAAATGGAAAAAAAGATCTCTAAAACTTGGGTAACTGGTTTTAATTTCAGATGTAGACAAACAGTAGAGTATAAAATCGGAAAATATCTTTGCTTATTTTTTATCTGCTTGACTATAAGATAAAATTGTTTACCTATTCATGTGTTTATCAGTCTCTCTCTCACTCTCTCTGTGTCTCTATCTCTGCCTCTGTCTCTGTCTCTCCCTCTCTCTCTTTCTCTTGGCTCTCAGTTTCAGATATTTAGTGGTCAAGTATTTCACTAGCTGGTACCCTGGCCCTTCCTCTTTATATAATTATCTTTATCTTCTCTGTGTCCTATCATGTAATTTTCTGCCCTGCAAAACTCAAATATATTTTGGTCCATAAAGTATAACTTTTCTAAAAATCCATGACTTCCTTTTGATACATTGCATACCTAACAAAAATGAATACAACACGGTGTCAAATACACACACACTAGGATCTAGTATGTAGAACAAAAATGCTGCCAGTGATATAGACTGCCTACTCCCATAGCACAGCATTCTGGTCATATGTTGTCTTCCTAAAGTCATGAAACACATTTTGAACAGTTTTCTTTAAAAAAAAAAGTATGTAGTCGCAAAAGGAGCTGAGAGATGTAAAACGAGTTGTGTTTTGTGTGATATTTTGAGTGCATCTTTAGCTGAGGTACACATTTCTCTTTAATGGCTGTTGTACCGTGTCATTCTGGTTGCATACTTTGTGGTTTTAGGCTTTCCTCTTAGATTGTTATAAATAAACATGAAGTTTTTTGGAATTTGCATTATAATTCACCCATTGATCTTTCCACTTTACTTTTGAGTATATTTTAATTGTACAAAGATGTTTCACTAGATTTTCACATACACACACAGAAATGTTTATAACATATTCATTCCTATAATTCAAAAATGATATTTTCAACATTATTTCTTGTTAATAGGAAAATGGGAGAGATGGAAAGATTAGACAGTCAAAAGAGTAACCCTGATTTTTGTTGAAAGAACAATTTTCTTTGAATCCAAGTAACATTTTTGTGTCATCCAAGGTTGAATGTGCTCACTCAGAAGAGATCCGTGGTACTACATGTATATAGAGTCCCGAAATTTCTCTTACATACTTCTTGGATGACATTACAACCCTGTCAGCTCAAGCAACTCCTCAGCTTAGCACACTTGTCACCCAAAGGACCTGAAAGAAAATAAGGGTGTAAATATTCTCAGTGACTAAAGAGCAGAAAAGAAAGCACCTCTAATGACTCTACTTTTGAGATGAAAATATCCATCAATGTTATTCTTTCTGAGTCAAAAAATAAGACAAAGAGAATGACTGTAGTAGCCAGAAATGCAATAACAAATACAAGAAGACACCACATTGTCCCTTTCTATGTCCAGTATTGTTTTGAGGCTACTTGTATAATCAAAAGAGGCCACTAAAAGATACCACAGAACAATGGAATAACAATGTGAACCAGATGAGTGGTAATAAACAAGAGAGGTGAACATCATGGCCAGAGAGAAGCCTCGATATTTTGGTGAAGTGTTTACTCTTCCACTATCTGTGTGTCAAAGTTCCTTGTTCTGGTCATTTGAAATCATCCTTATGTTATCTTGAAGATCCAATGGGTTCCCTATGACTTTATTCCACTTAAAATTTCATCATTCTTCAAATCAGATGTGAAGACAAAATAGCAACCAGATGTTTGACAGACACATTAGATACACAGGGGAAAAGACATGGCATTAAGACTGAAAAGCTGCTCAGGGTCTTCCAGGCTGTTCAGCTTCATGTCCAAGGAACTGTGTTTACATATGATGTTGGAATGGAGACATGCATCTTTGACTTTCATTTTGGAAGAATTCATAAAAGACATATTTTCAAAAATTATGTCTTGACTTGAAAATGGGACCTTTCCACTGAAAAGATCTAGTCACAAATTTTCTCAATTACTGGAGCTTAAAAGGAGTTATATTGCAGTACCAGCCATAATAAAGTAATGCCTGATAAATAATCCAGACTGAAAGTGAAAGAATAGAATAGCCATGTTGCCCCTGTGTACTTTTCAATGGGTATGTGGGTGGATGTTACCACTCTGTTCACCTTGGGATAACTTGTTCACCCAGGGTTCTCTCAGTGATAAAGCAGGAACTTGGACCTCATGAGGAGATGCCATTCCAGAAGGAGGAAAGCCTTGGTATTTTCTTGTTATTATCAAAGGTAGAAAATGAAACTTTTTTTCTTTCTTTGTCTATATGTGAGTACATGTGTGTATGCATTTTCAAACCTCTATAGGTGCACATGTGTATGTGGATACTTGTACATACAAACCTGTGCATTTGGAATCCCAAAGCTAATGTCTGAAGTCTTACTCAGTTACTTTTCACCTTATTCCTTGAGCTTCCAGGGTCTCTTGTTTGAAGCTGGCTTGAATGATAAGGCTAATCTAGCTAGCCAGCTTGCTCAAGGGACACCCTCTCTCTGTCTTTCTGTAATTACAGGTAGGCTGTTATTTCCACCAGGCATTGACATGTGTTCTGGGATCCAGACTCCAATAGTTAAACTTACTCAGTAAACTTTATTCACTGAGCCATCTCCTCAAGCCCATTTTTTATTTTCATAAATATTCTTTTTTATTGTTTTTACTTTTTATTGAGCTTATTAAATTTCATATTACAGCTCCTAATCAAATCCAGATCCCCTCCCCACCCACACCCCCTATCCTTGCATTGAACCCCATATACACCACCATACATTCTAAGTCCTATTCATTCAGGTGTTCGTACCCAAATGTCCTTCAGGGTAAATGCATCCACTGGAGTCTAGTCAGCTTATTCAGTGATCATGTGTAAGTCATACTCTCTCTCACTCAGCAGCAATGTCTCAAATAGTCCTCAGTCTAGTACCTGCTTGCCTCATTTTTCTCACCTCCCCTTTGGGCCCTTGTTTAATAGAGCTGACATGGGTCCCTTGCTCGATGTCACCACTGCCACAGGTTCCCATGAGCAAGTCTCCAGTGACCTAGAAGCCTCAACCTTTCTGTGTTCATGAAGCAGCCCAGGCTCTTCTTACACGCTTTCTGCCTCCTCTTCCACAATAGTTCCTGAGCTGTGGTTGGGTAAGGTTCCATATAGGAGTCTACCCTACACTCTACAGTCTCTTTTTCTCCAAAAGTTGACAAGTTGTGGCCTTCTGTGTTTATTGGACTCTGCTGTACAAGGAAGCTTCACTGGAGAGAGTTGAGGGATGCATTATCCCTCTCTGTACTCCTTATTCCACTCTGTTCCATGGAACTTAGTAGAGATTCAACTGCAGATGTGTTTACCTTCTACTGGGCATCTCCTAGACTTATGTTTGCTGTGTGTGACCAGATTTTCAACTGTGCAGTAGCCTCCATGTATTAAAAAAACAAGCTTTTTGGATGAATGCTATATGGAATGCTTGTCTATAAATATAAGAAATGATATTTAGCATAGAGTAAGAACAAAGGAGGAAACCAAGATAGCATCTTCAATAAATGGTGTTGGCAAAACAGGATCTCCATCTATAGAAGAATGAAACTGGAACCTTATCTCTCACCCTGCACAAAAGTAAACTCCAAATGGATCAAAGACCTCAATATAAAACCTGAAACTTGGAAACTACTAGAAGAAAACATAGGCAGCACCCTCCATGATATAGGCATAGGAAAGGACTTTCTAAATTGGACACCAGTTGCTCAGGTACTAAGGTCAACAACCAGTAAATGGGACCCCATTAAATGAAACAACCAAAAAGAAACAACCAAAGAAGGGAAGAGAAAATCTACTGAGAGGAGAAATTCTTCACCAGCTATACAACTGACAGAGGATTAATATCAGAATATACAAAGAGCTCAAAAAAGAAAGAAAAAAAAGAACCAATAAAAAGATGGGTAATAGGCCTAACCAGAGAGCTCTCAAACGAACAAAGAAAATTAGATAAGAAGTAGCTTAAAAAGTGTTCAAGGTAATTAGTAGAGACATGCAGATAAAATTCACTTTAAGAGTCCATCTTACCCTAGTCAGATTGGCAAAGATCTAGAGAATGAAAGATACCAAATATTGGAGAGTATGTGGAGAAAGTGGAATTCTCACTCCACTTTGCTGGTGGGAATGCAAGCTTGTGCAACCATTATGGCAAACAGTGTGGAGAGCCCTCCAAAAATTAAAAGCAAACCTACCATATGAATCAGTCATACCACTCTTTGACATATACCCAAATGATTCATAATACTGTACAGATATTGGTATATACATGTTTGTTGCTTGAAGCCTTCTAACAGAAGTTTGGCTATCATAATGCTAGATGCTGATATGCAAACTGCCAAGGGAGAACAGCAATCAGCGGTCCATCCCACCCCTGAAACCTAATAACCAAGGCAACCAGCATGGCAAACTACATTAATTGGTGCAGTAGTTGTACTGTTATATGGGGGCCAGTTAGCAGCTATCTAATTGGATTTAAAGTCCTCCCAATGGGAGGGAACTCATGGGTAGCACTGTAAACTCAGCCAAATACACATGGCAGGAGAGGATGTAGATCCTGGAGAAAACCTTGTCTCTTTCACATCTCAAGAAAAATAGACTTTCTTTAAACTCATTTACAAATTTTATATAAAATTTTATTTACGGTATCTAAATTGTTTATATCTAACCTTATATTTCATTGCCTTAGTTTGAGCAGGTTTATCCGAATGCCATACCTGGGTGGATTAAGAGTAAATATTTATTTCTGCTAGATTTGGATGCAGCAAGTCTAAGATCAGGGCATCAATATGATTGCGTGCCTGGAAAAGTGAACTCCTGGTTCACAAACAGTTGCTTGCTGCTTGTACCCAAACTGAGCTTACCATGTATGTCCATGCTGGCTTAAGACCTCAATGAAACTTAACAGGTCCCAACTTTTTACTTATTTTTTTTTTAGGATTCCATTTCTTTTTAAAACGTTTTTTATTTATTATTTTTATTTTATGTGTATTCAGGTATTGCCTCCATGTAGGTAAGTGCACCCGTGTCATGCAATGCCTGCGAAGGTCAGAAGAGGGTGTTGGATACATTCGGACTGGAGTTACAGAAAGTTGTTAGCTGCCATGTGGGTGCTTGGATTTGAACCGTGGCCTTCTGCAAGACCAACCAGTGTTCTTAACCACTGAGCCATCTCTTCAGTCCCCTAGGATTCCATTTCTTAATACTGAGTCCTGTCTCACTGGTTCAGGCAAGGTTGTCAGTCACATGACTCAGGGTAGGGGCAAACATATAGTCCATCAAACTTGCTAAGGCTATAACAAGACTTCCTTTCCTTCAAATAAAATATTATCGTGGAGAACAGTGAAATTATATATATATATATAATATATATCATATATATGATATATATTATATATATAGTAGCTCCAAAAAGAAAAAAAGAAGAGACAGAGAGAGAGAGAGAGAAAGAGAGGGAGAAAGAGAGAGAAGAGATCAAACAGTAATGTAAGAAGTATTACAGAAATGAAAATAGATTTTATTCTTAAAGCTTTTTGCAAATATTTCATGATGTCTTTAAAGGAAAGGCTCCAAGGAAATTTTCAAATTCAAGCACAAGTTTATATTTTGCATTTCCAGTTTGATGATCATAGATGATGATCAGAAGATGATCAGAAAATGATCATAGAGTCACTTCTCTGTGATTATATCTACTGTGCTTTCAAATAATATCATTTCTAGTTGAGATTGTTAATGATCACAGAAGAAAATGTTCATTAGTTTGGGTTCAAAGAAAGATGAAAAGACATATGTAATATGTAAATTTGTGAAAATCTCTTTCATATATTTTCTCTGCGTAGATTTTATAGCGTTTGAATGAAGATGTTCCTGTCCATACTGATAAATTGCTTAACATGTCCACAGTACAGTTTCTGTTGTACTTAAAGCTCAAGTACAGAAAATCTAAACAGTTGAGTGAGAAAACACACATTTTAGAAATTATAATTTTTATATGTATGGCTGTTTTTCATGTGTGTATGTAAATACACCTGTGTGGAATGTTTGCAAATGCCAGAGAGGGCATCGGATTCCCTGTACCTGGAGTGATGGAGGGCTATTAGCTGCCTTGTGGGTGATTGGAACCAAACCCCAGGTCCTCTACAAGAGTAGGTAGTGTTAAACAACTGAGCCATCTTTTCTACCCCTGGAAGGAACATTTTTGAAATGTGTATTTTTATGGAGGAAAGAGAATTTCTGATTTTCTTTTTATTCTAGTGAATAAAACGAAACTAATTGTCTTGTCAATATAAAGCTTATTTTTGAAGTCAGTAAAGTTAGAATGATTCATTAACATTCACCCAATTTTCTAACTCTGAGTACCATATAAGAATGATCTAGGGAGCTGCTTTTTACCATGGGGACTGTTAAAGAGGTTGATTTGGGTATTGTCTTCTATGTGATTGAATATGTATACGCAATACTTAAAGTTTTTGTTTTGTTTTTTGACTTGTCTTTGTAAAAACATTATATTAAATTTAAAATAATATTTAAGGGTATTTGAACCTAGGACCTATAGAATGACATTACATACCATTAGCTTAAAAGAGACTATTCTATTCAGTTTAATAAAAATTTGTGACATATTTAAAAATATGTATGTGCTATATATGTGTGCAGATATAAATGAACATATATGTCTGCATCTATAATGACATCAGGACATACTAGATCTGGAATATACGTGTTTAATCCTCTGCAATTTGATTTTAACTCTTTTCATGAGTTATTATTATTGCATTCCTTAATATTTTTGTATTTTTTCAAGCTGTGGAAAAACACAAATTAATTGTTGAGCATAAAGACTCAAAAAGAACTTGTTAAACATCCTGTCACAAATGCTGAAAGTGGCTTCCTTCATCTTGTGAGATAATCCATACCTTTACTTGAAACCTAGCATTAGCACTAATTCACAGTGACAGCCAAGCTTTCACTTTTACTGCCTCGGATAGAGTCTTTTTTCCCATTAGAAACATCCTCAGACACTCTTGAAAATCTATAAAGCACATGCTATTACTTGGATTAAGAATTCCCTCATACCTGAGAGAACAATAATTAATGTGTTTTGTCACTGTCTTTTCCTTGCAGTGGAGACTTTGATGCTATTATTAGGCATGGTTGTCGTCTTTTAAAAAATACTAGATAATTTTTGTGTTCATAGAACGAAATATCAACTAATATATTCATGTAGTCTTATTTCCATGGAAGCGGAAAAAATTAACTTTATAACAAGAGATAACCAATTTACATGAAGTTATTTTGCTTTGATTTTATTTTAGAGTTTAAAATACTTTTAAATGAAAATCAAGTAGAATCACCATGTTTAGTCAGAGAACAGTAGGTTTATTCAGCCTTAGCTCATTTTTTGCCATTCTTTTTCTCAATACCCTGCAACAGTTAGATCAGCTATCAATTTCTGAAACACACTTCTCCTGTGGGATCACTTGTCTTAGCAAGTATGTCCAATCTGTCAGCAACTCGAACCTGTTGATATTAAAATCTGTATTCCCCAGGTCATTGATATTACTTAAGGCATCGCCTCGTGGGTGACCTTGCCCTGACATGTATTATGTCACAAATACGAGACTGCAGAAACAATCTTAAAGGGAAAGTCCTTAGGCGTTGGGAATTCTATGGGAAACAAAATCAAGATCAGCTTGATGTTCTCTTCCCCACTGCATTTCAGAAATTCATTGTAAATTACTTTTTTTCTCTTGGTATGTCTTTTCTTTCAAAAAATTCCTGGATTTATGTCAGTTTCTGTCACAAAATGCTGAGTACATTTCAAGTTTGTCATATCGTTGCAAATAAAAAGAGGCGGTATTCACAAAAGTATGACAGGATGCACCTGGTATTCATTCCTCAGCTCCCTACAGTCCAATAAGACAGTGAAATAGCTTCAGTCTCACTTTGCATAGATGTAGGAAGTCCCTAAAGTGCCATTCTATTTTTGAAAAGAAGCCTGAGCTCGCACATGAAGATATTGTGAAAAACAGCATTAAACAGCTGACTTACATTAACCCTCAAATAGGTGCCTGTAAGTCAGGGAAAGAAAGGATGTGCTCAAATTCAGCCTTTAATGATAGAAAAATTAACATGAGGAAACATAAGAAAACATTTCTTGGCGCACAAGGAAGGCATGCATATTTTGAGACTTTGGATGCCATAGATAGAAAGATCTGATAAATTTGATCTCAGAAATTTTAATTAAAGTGACTTTCCCTTAAATATTTCTCAAATTCTACCGTTACTTTCAGTTTAAAAATTTAGGAAAGCCAGGCATGTTGGCATATACCTTTAAATCGTAGCACTCAGGAGGCAGGGGCAGTTGGATTGCTGTGAGATTGAGTTCTGTCTTCCATGTTCTATATAGCAGTTCCAGGCCAACTGGGGCAACATAGTGAGACACTGTCTCAAAAAGAAAAAGATGGAAAATTATATTATGAATACATTTAAGCTGGCATCCTGTGACACTATCCCTGGAGATGTGAAGAAATGACAACTCACACCTCATATGAAACCAACAATAGAACAAAATCAGAACATCATCAATATTCAACTTGCCGAATGAATGAAATTCATTGCTGTTACTTGCAGGAGCAGAAATGATTCAAAGACACCTGCATCAACAAAGCCTATTGCAGCATGTGTAACAGTTCTCAAAAACAGGAAACATGGAATGCACCACACAATCTGCAGGCAGCCCAAGAGGCTGGAGAGTGTCTTTTCCAGGTAGCTATGTTGGTTTCTGTTTCTTCCACACAGCTCAGCTGCTCTTTCCTTCTTCCAAGCAGCTTGGCTGGTCTGGTCTGAGCCTCTTTTTGGCAGCTTAGTTTCTCTGGGAATGTTTCTTAGCAGTCCATAGGGTTTATATGTGCTGAGGGAAGAACTTGCCTAGTGAATATGGTGAGTTTGAAGGATTCCCCAAAGCCACTGAGTTACTTACTTTCTTTTAGAATACCCACTGTAAACATAGCCAAATAAACATGGCTGCATATGTCATAGAACTTAGAGAAAACCTCAAGGCTGTCACATCCTCAGACAAATGTAATTTTTTGCCATACACTAAATATGACTCATTATATTTACAGAGAATTATGCCAGTCACCACTCATCAAAGAGGCTTCTTTTGCAACAGACTGAGACTATTACAGCTTTCTAAAACTGGTCACACACAGAATAAGCATGTATAGATGCTCAGCCCCAGAGTGAAACATCTAAAATGGAACCTCTATACCTAAGATTAATGGAACATAGCACAACAGGATTTAAGGAGAATAATAATGCATCTCTCAACTTTCATCAATGATGTTCACTTATGCAAAAGAGGGTAATGTACACAAAGGGCCACAAATGATCAAAGCATAGAAAGTAAGTGTCTGCAGAATGTGGGTCCTTGACAGGACTCCTATGTTAAAATTCACTTACCCAGAGCTCAGGGACAATTGTAGAAGTGGGGCCAGAAAAATTTTAAGAGCCAGGGGTTGAGGTGCATGACCATACAGAATTAGATTCTTATAGGCTCCTGGAACCTTGTTTTATGAACTTATAACAATGGTGATAGCATGCACAAGATCCATGTAAAGACTGGTGGAAAAACCCTGGAACAGAGCTATGGAAATGCTCAGCAGGTTCCAATCATAGCCAAAGAACTATTGAGAAGCTGGTTATTGCTGGGTGAGGAAAAGCCGATTTTCTTTGAGTGATTCTAGATAGGCTGACTAGACTTCAATGAATGAACTTGCATTGAGGGACACCTGGATACTACCTTGATGTGATAGGCCTTAATATGAAAGATGGAATGCATAAATCCAGTTTGAGGGGGTATGGAATTATGCCAATAGTGAAGGGTTATAAAGAGGATTAAGATGTTGTGTATTTCATACACAACAATTCAATAAAAATATAGATAATAAAGAATATTCTAACTGCTTACCACCTTTGAGAACATCCTGTGGTCTTAATAGCTTCCTTTAAAGATGGAAAGTTTCATCTTGGGTGAAATTGCTTCAAAACAGCTGGTGGGACGCTTTATTTTTTAAAGCCTTATTAAGATCTCAATTATAGCCTCAATAAAGCAAGCATATTTTTAACATGTAGTATCTTTCTTCCTGAAGATAGAAATGGCTGACCTTTTCTACTGAATTATGAAGCAAATTTCCAATTAAATATTTGTATGGGTGAAACATCAAAGGAAAGTGGTAATCTCTTAAAGTTCATAAATCATATCAATGGTTTCAGTTTATTTCTAATGCAGTGTGACTACCATCTCTCTATTGTTTAAACAGATTTTACCACCCACAACTCAACATATCCACTAAGTAAGCACTCCCATTTCCTCCCTAGCTCTCTACTATGGCAACCACTAATTTTTCTACTCTACTGTATTATCTGTGGTAGTTACTTTGTATAAAATAAATCTTACAATATGTGAAGTATCATTTCTTGTTTTCTACTTAGCAAAGCATACTTAAGTCCCTTACAAGCTCCTGTATACATTTGTAGTTTATTTGATTTTGTGATAGATGTTTTTTTTCTATATAGTAAACTACTTAATTAAATAACAACAGTTGTTTTCCATATTTGGGTTGCTTCTAGCATGGTCTATGCAATAGTCAGGGTTCTCCTAAGAAAGAGAACCAGTAGAATGAATATATTTATGAATAGAGATTTATCAGCTTAGCTCACAGGATAGAGTCCAAGTAGTCCAACAATAGCTGCACTACACTGGGGAGGCTGAGAATCCGTCGTCACTCAGTCCACAAGGCTGTATGTCTAAGTAGTCCCTATCTGGCACCTAGTCTTCAGTCTACAGCAGCAAGACGAACTCACCAGCAAGAGAGAAGGCAAGCAGCAAGAAGCCTGGCATTCTCCTCTGCCTTGGTCTTTTATATGGGCTGCCATCAGAAGGTAACACCCACATTTAGGTGTGTCTTCCAGCTTCAGATGATCCAATCAAGAAGATCACTTTCATTTCAGTTAATCGAAGATCCATTCATGTTGACACCCAGGATTAGCCATCACAAGTCCACCCCTTGTCTACTTGACAACCAATAGCATCTCTCTATGTCATGCTTAATTTTCAAATGAAAACAAGGTTGAAGTCATATTTCACCTAACATGATATAATTATCCCATCATACAATGACTAATGCATTTTATATCATAGAATAGGTGATGAGGTCTTTGAGGAATGCTTAGTCCTTTAGTGTCTCATAAACCAATATAATCATATAGGTTCACAAAATGTAACCACTTAACACTTATCTCAATTACACATTCAAAAAAGTATAACTCAAGTATCTGCTTAACATGTGTGTATACATGCACAAGCCTATTCTTTACCAAACAGGAAAAAAATACTCATGTCAATTACAATCCATGTTTCTGCAACTGGTCATGTGGACTACATTGGTATTTGTAACCCCATTCCTCTACTACCCATTCTTTATTTCCTCCACCATCAGCAAGCACCTCTGCAGGTCTTGGCTCTTTCCCTGGAAGAGTGACCCATACTTTCATCCCTGAAGGGTCTCAGCCCTTTGTTGTCCTGTCTGGATTGGGTTGTTGCAGTTTCCCATTGACCTTAATCACAGGACATGGTAACACCAGAAGTCGTCCTAAGGAATCTCCTGCCTTCCAGATATAATCTTCATTACCTCCATTGTGGAGAACCAGTCCAATTACCCCCTGGTAGTCTGGGGTAGTCAATCACCCCCCCAATACTGTTATACCTTTCTTAGTCTACTGACTTAAAGGCATCAGAAGCCCAAAGCGTCCAGCGGGAAGTCTTAGTTTCCAGTTCAACAGAATGTTTGTTGTCTCTCCTTGAAGAAGCACTCCCTCCTCTGGAACCAAATAATCCAAGCATGCAGAGTACAAAGTCGAGGGTACAGGAAGCAAAACTTTTCTTAGGGAGTCACCAGGGGTGATAGTGAGTGGACTCATGCCCACTTCCACCCCTTGAATCCTCGACCCATGAATCCTGACTATAGGAGAAACTGTACCACATATTGGATGCTGATTCAAAGCATGTACTGCCTTCTGGAGGACCTGCCCCAGCCCTCCAGGCTATTTCCACCTAATTCACATAGTAACTGTGTCTTTAAGAGACCATTCCATCGTTCTATCAAGCCAGCTGCTTCAGGATGGTGGGGAACATGGTAATACCAGTGGATTCGATGACCATGGGCCCACTGTCACACTTTTTGGCAGTGAAGTGAGTTCCTTGGTCAGAAACGATGCTCTGCAGAATACAATGACGGTGGATAAGGCATTCTGTAACTCCCTGGATAGTAGTTTTGGCAGAAGCATTACATGCAGGAAAGGCAAATCCATAACCAGAATTAGTGTCTATTCCTTTAAGGACGAAATGCTGTCCCCTCCAAGATGGAAGTGGTCCAATGTAGTCAACCTGCCACCAGGTTTCAGGCTACTCGCAATGGGGAACAGTGCCATAGTGGGGGCTTAGTGTTTTTCTCTGCTGTTGGCAGATCTGGCACTCAGCAGCAGTTACAGCCAGGTCAGCTTTCATGAGTGGGAGTCCATGCTGCCAAGCCCATGCATAAACTCCATCTCTGCCACCATGACCACTTTGTTCATGGACCCATTGAGCAGTGACAGGGATAGCTGAAGAAAGAGGCTGAAAATCCACAGAGTGGGTCATCTGATCTGATTATTGAAATAATCTTCTTCTGAAGGCACTTTTTGATGAGCATTTACATGAGACACAAGTATGTTCACATTGTTTGCCCTTTTGGAGAGATCTATCCACATACTTCTTCTCCAAATGTCTTTCTCATCAATTTTCCAATCATGCTTCTTCCAAGTCCCTGACCATCCAGCCAAAACATTGGTTACAACCCATGAATCAGTATATAATCAGACTTCTGTCCATTTCTCCTTTCAAGCAAAATGCACAACCATGTGCTCTGCCCAAAGTTCTGCCCAGTGTGAAGAATTTCCTTCGCAAGTGTCCTTTAGGGTTGTCCCAGAAATTGGCTGTAATGCATACATGCAGAACTATCTGTAAACCAAGCCCTAGTCTTCTATTCCTCAGTCAACTGATCATAAGGCACACCCCATGGAACCATATGTGAATACTTGAGAACAGGAAGCATCATAACAGGAGTAGGAACCATAGGCATTTGGGCAACTTCTTCATGTAACTTGCTTGTGCCCTCTGGGCCTGCTCGAGCCCGATCACGTATATACCACTTCCATTTGATAATGGATTGTTGCTGTGCATGGCCTACTTTATAGCTTGGAGGGTCAGTTAACAGCCAGCTCATGATGGACACCCCTCATCCTATGGTGACTTGGTGGCCCATTGTCAAACATTCAGTTTCCACTAAGGCCCAATAGCAGACTAAGAGCTGTCTCTCAAAGGAAGAGTAGTTGTCCTCAGATGAAGGCAAAGCCTTACTCCAAATTCCCAATGGCCTCTTCTGTGATTCCCCTATGGGGGCCTTCCAGAGACTCCAAACAGCATCTTTATCTGCCACTGATACCTCAAGCAACATCATGTCTGCTCGATCATATGGCCCAGGGGCAGAGCAGCTTGCACAGCAGCATGGACCTGTTGAAGGGCTCTTTCCTGTTCCAGGCCCCACTCAAAGGTAGCTGCCTTCTGAGTCACTTTATACACAGTTCGTAGTAAAACACCCACATGAGGAATGTGCTGCCTCCAGAATCCAAACAGGCCCACCAAGCTTTTTGTTTGTTTCTTGGTGGAGGGAGGGGCCAAAATCAACAATTTATTCTTCACCTTAGAAGGAATGTCTCTGCATGCTCCACACCACTGAACTCCTAGAAATTCACTGAGGTAGAAGGACCTCGAATTTTGGTTGGATTTATTTCCCATCCTCTCATGTGCATATGCCTAACCAACAAGTCCGACTGTCTGCTACCTCCTGCTTACTGGATCCAATCAGCATAACATCATCAATATAGTGGACCAGTATGATATTTTGTGGAAGAGTCAGGCAATCAAGATCCCTTCAAACCTACTTATGGCACAAGGCTGGAGAGTTAATGTACCCTTGAGGCAGGACAGTAAAGGTATACTCTTGGCCTTGCCAGATGAAAGAAAATTGCTTCTGGTGGTCCTTATGAATTGGTATAGAGAAGAATGCATTTGCAAAATCAATAGCAGCGTACCAGGTACCAGGAGAATTATTAGTCTGCTTGATTAAGGAAACTACATCTGGTACAGCAGCTGCAACTGAAGTCACTACTTAAGTTTTTGATAGTCAACTATCATTCTCCATGACCCATCTGTCTTCTACATAGGCCTAATAGGAGAGGTAAAGGGAGATGTGGTGGGAATCAACACCCTTGCATCTTTCAAATCCTTGATGGTAGCACTCATTTCTGCAATCCCTTCAGGGATGCGATACTGTTTTTGTTTCACTATTTTGCCTGGCAGAGGCAATTCCAGTGGTTTCCATTTGGCGTTTCCAACCATAATAGCCCTCACTCCACATGTCAGGGAACCAATGTGGGGATTCTGCCAATTCCTAAGTATTTCTATCCCAATTATACATCCTGGTACTGGGGAAATAACCAGAGGATGCTTTCGGGGACCCACTGGATCTACTGTCAGTTGTACTTCAGTCAAAACTCCACTCATCACCTGACCTCCATAAGCCCCTACTTTAACTGGAGGGCCACGGTGCTTTCCAGGGTCTCTCGGAATTAGTGTCAACTCAGAACCAGTATACAGTAGGCCGTGGAAAGTCTGATTATTTCCTTTACCCAGTGTACAGTTATTCTAGTAAAAGGCCGCAGGTCCCTCTAGGGAAGGATGGGTGAGAGGTGAACAGCATAACTCTTTGATACTGTGACAAAGGTCTTCCTCAAAAGCACCCGGCCTTCCCTTCATTCAAGGGGTACTGGGTCTCTAAACTGTCTCAAGTATGGAAATTTGTTGACTGAGATTCTCTATTGCTACCATCCAGTACTGACTTCCTATCATTTGTTTGAGAGCTTTTCTGCTTATACAGATCAAATAAAATCTTAGTAGGCTTCTTATGTATGTGGTCCCTGAAAACACCATGATTGATTAGCCAGTACCACAGGTCCATTCGAGTCATGCCATTGTGGGTATTGTTTTGCCTTTGCCACCCATTACGATAAGTACATTCACCTTGTCTTTGGTACTTCAGTACTGACATCTGACCCCTACTCAAAGGTCCCGTTACACCTATTATATTTACATTTAATTTATGCAATTGAGCAGCAGCATCTCCAACTGTAAGATTTGGCATAAGGAAAAGAGAAAAAACAAAGCTCTTCAAATGTTCTGGTGTCTCTCTCAGTACTTTCCATCTTATAAAATCAGTAAAAGGCATGTCCTCTGGGCCCTCCCATTGTGGAGGATTTGGTTTTGCAGTGTGAATCCACTTGAGCATACCAATTTTCCTGAGCCTTAAATCCCTTCATCGACAGTAAGCCAAGGGATATCAGGTATCTCCAACTCTCTGTTAGTAGGCCATCTTTTAATAAATACCTCAGTCAACCAATCAAATAAACTTTTATCACCCTTTTTAAATACATGAGCTTCCATATTAAACCTAGAATCTCCAGTGAGGGGTTCCATGTCAATAAACTTAGCCTGATCCAATTTTATGTTCTTTCCACAATTATCCCATACCCTTAAAAATCCATTCCCAGATGTAGTCATTAGACTTCTCCTTGAAAGAAGTAGCAAATTCACTAAGTTCTTTAGTGGTGTAGCACACCTCTTCATGGACCATACTTTCTCTCTCTCCTCTAGGGGCCTGCTTAGCTTTGACTCTGGTTATGGCTCTAGAGGTAATAATAACTGGGCCCAGAGGGACATCAGCTTCCTCTTGTTGAATGGGATTAACTTCCTCAATGGGATTAGTTGTTTTAGGAAGGGTTGGGAGTGTGGGTCTGCTGAGGGAGGAAAGATTAATTCATCAGGTGAATCAAAGTCCTCAGAGTCTGAGGATTCAAAACCCTCAGCCTCTTCTGAGTTCTCCCACATACCTCCATTGCATGTGTCAGGATTCCAATATTTTCCTACCAATCCCCTCACATTTACTGGTGACACCCTTCGAGGCTGGGAATTAAATTTGCGTTTTAGGTCAGCCAAACATATAATAAGGTCTCTAGCTTGATTTTCTGAAGCTTTAGCTCTCTGGCTGCTGGAGAGAAGATTCTTTTCCAGGGCACACTTGGAAACATTTAAACTGTTGATTCAAAACTGGAGCTTGTCAATTTTATCATTAAGCTCTTTGTTTATCTTCATCACTTTATCCAGAGATGCCAGAAATAACCAGTCAGCATCATTTTTTTTCTTATTTTTCCACGTTTTATGTATAGAGTCACTAAATTTCTTGCTCTTCACAAGAGGTGAGCAAGGAGATTCAAATTGGTCTATCTCCATAATTGTTTCAAATAGTCTACAACATGGATTTTCAGTGCTGTCCATGCTATCTGAAGACTGAGTTGGAGAGCCTGCTCCAATACCAACGAGCCCATTAAAGAAATTCATCCTTCCATTTCTGTTTCTCTAAAACCAATCCTGTATTAGTCAGTGCTTGCCAAAGAAACAGAACAAGTAGAATGAATATACATGTATAAAGATTTTCAGCTTAGCTCACAGGATAGAGTCCAAGTAATCCAACAATGGCTGCACCACACTGGAGAGGCTGAGAATCCGTCATCACTTAGTCCACAAGGCTGGATGTCTAAGTAGTCCCAATCTGGTGCTGAAGGTCTGACAAATTCCAAAAGATCAGCTAGTCTTCAGTCTACAGCAGCAAGATGAACTCACCAGCGAGAGAGAATGTAAGCAGCAAGAAGCCTGGCATTCTCCTCTGCCTTGGTCTTTTATATGGGCTGCCATCAGAAGATAACACCCACATTTAGGGTGTGTCTTCCAGCTTCAGATGATCCAATCAAGAAGAGCTCTCTCATTTCAGGTATTCCAAGATCCAGTCAAGTTGACACCCAGGATTAGCCATCGCCGACTATAATACATAGTGCTGCTTTATCATTCATGCAAAATATTTGGAATGGGCATACCTTGCTATGGTTAGTTTTAGCCAACTTCAAACAAACAAAAAACAGAATAAAAAACTAGAATCATCTGCAATTGAAGAAGGAACATCAGCCGAGAAAATGCTTCCATCACACTAACCTGTTAGCATGTATGTGAGGCATTTTCTGAATTGTTCATTGATCTAAGGAGGCCAAGTTCAATGGTAGTGGTGCAATCCCTTGGTAGATGGATTTTGGCTGTATAAAAATGTAGCTGAATCAGCCAGGGGGAAGCGAGTCAGTAAGAGATTGCCTTTATACTCACTGTTTTCGTTCCTGCCTCCAGGCTCCTGCCTTGAGTTCTTTCTCTGACATTCTTCACGGATGGTAATTCACTTGATGATAATTCACCATCAGTCATGCTGACAGTGATTCATTTGTAAAATAAGGGTAAAAACTCATCCAATTTTATGTCCTACATGGCTTTTACTGAGTTCATTATTGTATGACTGTATTAATTCAACTGTGAACCTAAAAATTTACAGCCACCTTTGAAAGAGATGTATCCTTGCTCTGGAATGTGTTACTGAATATGTTAAAGCTGTAATGAAATGCTCCTAAAAAAAAAAAAAAAACTTGAAAATAAAATTTGAAAATTTAAAAAAAAAAAAAAGAGTAAATAATTCCTTTCCTCCCAACTTGTTTTAGTCAGTATTGGAAAGCAAGTAGAACATGTATCATACGTAAAATTGGAATTGCTTTGCTATATGATAATTATCACCAGTTTTCTACAGAGGCTCTATGATATTTTAAGAATTTTATTTATTATTTTTATTTTTATGTGTATGTGTGTATTGCCTGCATGTAGGTAAGTACACCCATGTTGTGCAATGCCCACGGAGGACAAAAGAGGCTGTAGGATCCCCTGAAACTGGAGTTACAGACAGTTGTTAGCTGCCATGTGGGTGCTGGTTCTATGATTTTGCAATGTGATCATCAATATATATATTAGGGTTTCAAAGAGCAGCAGCTTCCCCCATCCCCAAAAGGGACCTATGGACTTTTAAAGCCTGAAAAAGGGAACTGAGCTGATAAGCACCTTGGCCTTTGAAGTCAAGGGAAACAGGCTCTGCTAAGAAGCAGCCTGCCTTTCCTCTGATCTCCAAAAACAAGATAAGCAGATTCTACCTGATAACCAGAGATTTTAGGAGATGTTTAACACAGCAGCTTTTCCCTTATCTTAAGAGGAAAAAAGCAAACACTTCCAGACCCAGATCCTGGCTGGCAGACTGAACGGAGCCAGGTTTACAAGCCTTGCTTTTCCTGCTTCCCACTGCTTGATTTATCCCCAAAACTCCCCGTCTTCTGCACCCTGAAGCCCCCATATATAAGTCCCAGCTCACAACCCGTGGGCCGACATTTTTCCCTTCCCTGGGGGGAAACATGTCCTGTGCGAAATAAAGCTGTATCCCGCTGAGAGTTCTGTCTGTGCCTCGGTGCCTCATCCTCCATTTGCTCTCCACCAAAACTTTTACCTATCAATATAATGATTTTTCTATTCCTTTAAGTCCTCATGAACTGTGTTATATTATACATTTATAAGTATAAGGATCCTAGTGAGCTTGAAGCATTATCTCACTATAGTTCAGCAATTTCTCTATTTCAAAAAGTGTGGAACATCTTTAGAAGTGTTCGTAGACATACATATTCATTTTTGGAAATATTTCTGTAAAAAACTATGTTTTCACCATTAAGCACCTTAGATCCCTTGAGTCTATTTCTCTTTTCTAACTGAACTTTTGTGTCCTTTTCCCAACATTTCTACAAGTTGTTACACTCCAACCTCCAAGCATGCATTTCCTTCTCTGTTGCTAAGTGTTTCACTCTCTACAGTCCATGTACAAATGGAACCAGAACAGAAGATAATGCCCTTCAGGTTCACCCATGTCATCACAAATAACACCCTTCTTTCCTTCCTTCTTCCTTCCTTTCTTCTTTCCTTCCTTCCTCCTTTCCTCTCTCCCTCCTTCTCTCCCTCCCTCTCTCCCTTCTTTCTACAGTATCCTGAGTTAGGCTTCACCCATTATTTTATTCCAAAACTATTTCTCCAGCTTCAGTTGGGGAAAGCTAAGCTTGAATCCACCCTTGCTTTATCAGACAAGCTGGGCTTTTCATCCTTACTTCAAGAATATCTCTCACACACACAAAATCGAGCATCCTTTCTCAATCTTCATGTGTTCAGTGAAGATGGGTGCACTGTATTCAGTGCTTTGATATGTTAATTCTCATGAATACCTACATCGGCTCATTATCTTTATGAGTGGAGTAGCAAACAGGTTTCCAGTAAACAAATCAGGTGCCCAGGTCAGAAGAGCACAAGATTCATTGAGGTTGCCAAGGTTCAATAAAAATCAATATAGATTATATCTATTTAATGTCATTCCTACACCAATCTTTTATAACCAAAATGTGATGTTTATATCAATAAAAATATCTTAGCATCAATATTATAGGCAACCAAAATAATGAAGAAAGATATAAGCTCTTTAGATATTGTTGCACTAAATTTTCCCCTTCCAGCTCTGTTTGACACACCCTCACTCTCTCAGGGTCTTGCATTCCTGACAGGTCAAACCCAAAACATATTTTTATCTTGCGTTTTACATGGGTTTATATGACGGGGACTGAGCAATTTACAAAAAGACAGCTTTTCATAACTCACATATCATTCAAGCCCCTACCACAGTCTCCATTAGCTTTCAGGCTGAGCCCATGGTCCATGTGCCACATCTTGCTTCCACATCCCGCAGGATAATTCCACTGTTTGCCCACACACACTTGGCTCTCTCTCTCTTCTTGCCATCACTAGCTCTGCTGGCTCTTTCCACCCCTCTTCCCAGGGTGCCCTGTGTGTACCCATAGCTCACACTTTTTGGAAGAATGAGTGTTTTCCAGGCTATATATATGAAATTGTGCTTCTGAAATTTCATACAACCGTTCTTAATCATTTAGATGCTCTGTCCATGCCCCCCCCGTACTCCCACCCAAAAACATGCAATATGCCATAAATGTCAACTCCTATTCATTCAGGCATTTTTCCCCAAATGTCCCTCAGTGTAAATGTGTCCACTGGAATCTGGTCAGCCCATCCAATGATTATAGGCAAGTCATACTCTGCTTTACCCAACAGCAATCAATCTCCAACATTTCCTTGTCTAGTGCTAGCCCACCACCCATGTCTCTCCTCCCCTTTGGACCCTTGTTTAATTGAGTTGACATGGGTCCTGTGGTTCATGTTACTATTGCTACAAGCTCATGTGTCCAAGCTTCCAGTGGCCTGGAAGTCTCTGCTTCCCTGTGTTCATAAACCAGCCCTAGCACTTACAAACTTTCCTGCCCCTCTGCTGAAATGCTCTCTGAACCATGGGTAGATGAGGTTCTATATAGGAATACTATCCTATACTCTATAGTCTCTTATTCTTTAAAACTTGGCCAGTTGTGGCCTTCTGTGTGCATTTCACTCTGTTGTTTAAGGAAGCTTTATTGGTAAGAATTAAGGGATACATTAGTTTTCACTCTACCCCTTATTCCACTATGCTCCATGAACCTTAGTTGTAGAGGTTCAACTATAGATATGTCACATAGTACTGGGCATCTTCAGACATATGTTCTCTGTCTTACCAGATGGCAATTCTGCAGTAACCTCCATCTGTTACAAAAAGAAGCTTCTTTGATGAGTGGTGTATGTATGCTTATCTGTAAATATAAGGATCGATTTAGCATATAGTAAGAAGTTTCATTTGTCTAGCGATATGAAAGAGATAGGGTTTTCTCTAGTACCTATGTACTCTCCTGCTATGTGGATTTGCTGAGTTTACAGTGCTACCCAGGAGTTCTCTCCCACAGGGAGGGCTGTAAGTCCAATTAGATAGCTGTGGATTGCTTTTCCCCCCCATCCCAGATAAAAGTGCCACTAGTGCATCAATAGAAGTAGTGTACATGTCAGTTGTTATGGTTATTAGCCTGTAGACTGGGCTGGACCGTTGATTGTTTTCCTCCCTTGGCATTTTGTATATCATCCTCTAGCTTTATGATAGCTAACCTTCAGTTAGAAGACTTACAGGCTGTTGGGGACCCCTGCTGTTTAGGGTAGCAGTCTCCCCATGTCCGGATAGCCACAAGCCAGCTCAGCGCAAATGGGGAGACTCCCCTTCTCAGTGGGACCTCTTCTGCTCTCCTCCCTGACTTACTTTTGAAATGCCAGTCACAGATACATGCCCTCCGGCACAGAAACCACCAGGCTTTAATCAGGCATTATCTGATAGCCTGATAGAAGCCCACTGCCCTATGTAAATGAAGCATTCCAGGAACACCTATCAGCTAAGTCTTTTCTACTGTCTCCACACTATAAATAATCCTAGTTTTACCCCAATAAAGCTGGAGCTGAATCACTGAGATCAGAGCTGAGTCACTTGTCTGAAGCTGTAACACTAAATCGTGTGATCCAGTCTTCCCAGGGGGCGCTATCCTTCCGTCATCAACTCAGGAAGACCCTGCTTTCGCCTTTTCTCACACCTCCCCTCCCCTGACCTGGTGGCCAATGGGTCTCGAACTTAGAGGGAGGGCACGGTGGAAATTGAAACGGAACCCACCGGGCAGCTGACAGCAGTCCCAGAGCTGCCAGCTCCGGTAGCAGAGACCCTCAGCAACGCGGTGTGCGAAACCCGCGCACCCCAGAGGCGGAGAGCCAGGGACCGAAACAGCAGACGCGGCCGGCGGGACCGCCACACTCCAGCGACGTGTGGGAGACCAGCGCCACGGCCAGCAGCTGGGGCCCCAAGATCCCCGCATGCCCATAACAGGCCACTTCTTGCTGCATTGTTTCAAGTCCTGTACCCTAAGTATGTCCTGTCCTCAAAAATATGTTTCTATCTACTAGTTCTGGAGGTAACCAAGAAGTATAGCAATAGTCTGTGTTATTTTTGGAGTCTCCTGGACTACCTTCACCAGCCATTCAAAGTGAAGTCTCTTCTGTACAGCCCTGTGTTCCTTGCCAAACACCTCCCAGATATACATATGCAATAATTTCAGACACTGGTTGTACATCTATTATAGGGTTTTAAGGATATCTCTTCCCTCAAGGTTTCAAAGACCCCCCCGGGGGGGGGGATTCATTCATCTCTACTGTTTTTTCTCCCATCCAGCCTCCTTCCACTCTCCCTCCCTAGTCACAGTGCCCCCATTATCCACACCATCACCAGAATACCAGAAAATTCCCATCATCCTCCCTCTCCTGATTTCCATCTGTCCCGCACTCCATGACCACTTGCATGTCCCTCCCTCCTCTCCTCCCTGCCTAGTATTCCAACTTTTCCAACCTCCCCATGGTAACATTTGTTCCCTACTATCCCCCTTTTAGGTTATTTCTTTTCCTTTTCCTCCATGTATTCTTTCCCTTTTCCTGGATCCTAGTATTACATCAGAATTTATACACTCACATAAGGGAATGGTTGTACAAACCACAAATGAAGGAGAAAATTCTTCAAATGCTTTTCTGTGTTGGTGTTATTTCACTTTGTATAATACTTTCTAGCTCCATCCATTTACCTACAAATTTCATAATTTCATCTTTTCCTACTGTTGAGTAGAACTCCATTGAGTAGATGTACCACATTCCCATTAACCATTTGTCAGTTGAGGAACATTTAGTTTGTTTCCATTTCTTATCTATTTTGAAGAGAGCATCAACAAACATGGATGTACAGTATATCTCTATAGTATTATGAGTCCTTTGGGTATGTGCCAAGAAGTGGTAAAACTGGATCATATGGTAGGTTCATAGTTATATTTTGTGGGTTCTCCACACTGGTTTCCATAGTGGTTATACAAGTTTGCATTTCCATCAGCAGTGAATGAGTGTTCTTCACCACATCCTCTCCAGCATTTGGAGTCTTTAGTTCTCATTATCTTTGCCAGTCTGACTGGGGTAAGATGGAATCTTAAATCAGTTTTATTTGCATTTCTTTAATAACTAAGGGTGTTGAGCACTTTTAAGGTGCTTCTTAGCCATTTTTATATATTTGTTTGAGAACTCTGTATAGCTCTATTTTCCACCTTTTTATTGGGTTATTTATTTTATTTCTTTTTTTTGAGTTCTTCTGTATTCTGAATATTAATCCTCTGTTGGAAGTGTAAATGGTGAAGACTTTCTCCACTCAGTGGGTTTCCTTTTCCCTTCATTCATTGTTTCTTTTGTTGTACAGAAACTTTGTAATATAAGGAGATCCTGCTTACTGATTGTTGACCTCAGTGCCTTAGCATCCAGTGTCCAATTTAGAAAGTCCTTCCTAAGCCTATATTTTGGAGGTGATGCCTGTTTTTGTCTAGCAGTATCTGAGTTTCAGGTTTTATATTGACGTCTATGATCCATCTGGATTTAGTTTTATTCAGGGTGACAATAAGGGTCAAGTTTCATTCTTCTGCAGGTGGAGATGCAGTTTGCTCAGAACTATTTGTTGAAGACAAGGTCTCTTTAAAAACTATTGTTTTATGTTTTTGTGTGTTTTGTCTGATTTTAAGTATTCCACTTGATGGGAGGGCCTACAGAAGGCATTAGAATCCTTATAACTCTAGTTTCAAGTGGTTGTGAGCTACCATGTGTTTTCTGGAAGCTGAACCTGGGTCCTCTGAAAGACAAGCAAGTGATTTCAAATACTGAGCCATCATTCAATTATTTTTAATTATTTATTTATTAATTTTTTGTGTATTTCATACAGAACATCTCAAAAATTATTTTTTAAAATCATTATTAATAACCATAATTAGAGAAGCATTTCATTACAATGGCATTGACATTCAATAACAAGTTCCACAGCAAAGATGCATCTCTTTCAAAATTGGCTGTAAATTTTTAGGTTCACAGTTGAATTAATGCAGTAATACAATATTGTACTTAGTATAAACCCTATAAGACATAAAATTGAATGAGGTTTTAAACTTTAAAAAAGAACTCCATTTTATTACTAAAATACACAGTTTCATACAGAAAAATTCATTTTTAATGTAATTGACACTAAGATGTTTGCACATGTGTTTCTACTCTCTATGTATCTGATTATTACTAGTCACAGTCAGTTACTTTCTGAGATCCACCTAAGCATGGAAATAAAATCATCAGGTAGATTTCAGTGGTAATGTTTTTCACCTCTACTAATTAAAATGG
>NW_008340588.1:3731312-3751107 GCF_000622305.1 Nannospalax galili
GAAGCATTTCATACAACAGCATGGACATATTCAATAACAATTTCCAGAGTTAAGATGCATCTGTTTCAAGATTGTCTGTAAATTTTTAGGTTTACAGTTAAATTAATACCGTTATACAATATTGTACTTAGTATAAACCCTATAAGACATAAAATTGAATGAGGTTTTAGCCTTTCAAATAGGTCTCCATTTTATTAAAAATGTGCTGTATCATACAGAAAACCTCTTTGTAATGCAGTTAACAGTTATTTACATATGCGTCTCTAATCTCCACATATCTGATCATTACTAATCACAGTTGGTTACTTTCTGAGATCCTTGGCACCCAAACATGGATATACAGTCAACAGGTAGATTTCAGTGGTAATATTTTTCACATCTGCTAGTTAACATGAAGCAAATTTTTATGGTTCTTCCTCAAATATAACCCATTTTTTATTTATTGATTTCTTGTGTATATTTTATATATAACATCCCAAATAATCTTATTCATCTATATACTCATATCCTAAATGGCACCCTCCCATAGCCTCTCCCTCCCATGGGTGTCCATATACTCTGTCATCCCTGTTACTGTCCACTGTGTTCTCAGTTCCCTCAGCCATTCCCCAGTACTTGTCCATTCCCTGAGTCAAGTCAACTTATATAGATTTCCTTTTTTTAGGAAGACCAGATCTTTCTCATGTAGCAGCAATCTGTTGCCAGTATTTCTTTAGATAAGATTGGGGTCTGCTGTACATTTTCCAATTCTATGCTGGGTTACTGTCTGAGAGACTCCTGGGCCACCCTGGCTTACAACTCAAAGGAAGGTATCTCCTCTCTGGCATTGTTTCTTGTTACGTAGCCTTTAGCTATACACATTGACTCTTAAAAAATTATATTGAACCCTTTAACCTTTGGTTATACTTTCCTTTTGGGTGTTTAAGATCATGGAGTTGGCCCAGATAAACCAATTTATTTTTACTCTTAAGGTCATTTGATGGTCTGTTCCTCAGGGGTCACATGGGCTTGGGAGGAGCACCTAGCTCCTTTCTTTTACCAGTTTCATCTATGGAAAAATAAGTCAAATGTCCTACTTGACTATGACTGACTTCAATTGGAAGCATGGAGGAGATCTTTCCTCTGTTTTGACCCTCCTCTTTGTAGGGTTCAAGTCCATTTGGTGGGGTCTTCATGGCCTCCTTGATCAAGAAGAAAGGTGACTCACCACAGATACAGGACATTTTAAGCAATGCTCCATATTCCCTTGGAACTTTGTCGACCTTTGTGGGCAAGGAACAAAAACTGTCCTTTAAGTCCCTCTGACCAAATTAATATAGGCCTCAAAGGATGGCTGTTAAACATGCAAGAAGGTTAGTTCCACTAGTCTGGTACTTTTAATTACCATTTTCTATGTAGATAAAGCTTGGGCAAGAACAAAGGTCTCAGATAAACACTGACTACACATATATTATGTTCCTTGAGCTAGTTGTATATATAATTTGTCAATAGGTTGTTGGATCAATATGGTTCCCTCTGTGTTTCTTTTTCCTTGAGTACAATTTTGCTTTTATTATTTTTTTAATAAATAATTTATTGATAACTTCATATGTTCATAAGGTGTTTTGATCAAATCCATGTCCACTCCCACCCCTTTGACTCCTCCCCTATCTCCCCATCACTATTTTCTGATAACTTCATATACTCTTCCTTCTTTTATTTATTTTTATGGGGCTTTTGGCTACTCTAACATTCCCCCCTCTGAAGAGGTAACCCTAAAATCTTTTAAGGATTAGATAAAAGCTCCCAAATATTTTTGATATTTTTGGCCCTTGGAATCTACTAGGTTGCTAACAGGCTCAAGGCCATTGTGAGTTTTAGACAAAACACTGATTACTTGTCTTTGGGTTTTTTTTTTACCCTTACTGACAAGCCAATTCCTACCTCCTATTCTTCACACACCATCCTCTGAAGAGGTTACACAAATTGCCAATAGGGAATCAGGACACAGACTGCTCTGGCTTCTTCCATGCAGAACAAGGATGCAAGGTGAGGCAATTAAAGTACCCCTTCAGTGGGTCTATCTAAAAGACTCCCTAATTGCATAACTCTTATCTGTAGGGAGAAAAGAAAGTCCTTGACTGGTGAATAGCAGATGTGAAGAAGAAGTAAAGGCAAGAGTAATTAGCATTACAAGTTCTAGACAGGGAACTAGGAAAAAGTCAGAACAGGGAAATTTTCAAATGTTCATATGAGAGTCCATTGGAATTTCTTGACAAGGGCTTCCAAATCATCCCTCTATTGGGTTCCTGCTATTTTTCTTTTGTCTTCCCAGGCTGGACTCTAGAGTAACGGATTCAGGATTTGCTTTCAGGTATTTTGATATCTGTTAGAGTGCTTAGAATCAGTGCCAGTTCCCTCTCAAAGGCTTCGAGATAACGGGTTGCTGAGGTGTACACTCTGGGTTTTTTTTTTTTTTTAACTAGCTAGGAATTATTTATCTCTTGCATTGTCTATCACTTCCACCATGATTTCCCCATTTTTAGTGCACCCATTTTTCCCTTAATATTATGCTTCTTCTATGGTCCTACCTCTCTTGAGCTCCTTCTTTCCCTTTATCCCCAAGATTCCTTGTATAACCCTGTCCCCTCCTTAAAACAACCTAATTTTTATCCATGCCTCCTTTACTAATGCCTGTTTCCTACTGTTCTTCTCTTTCAGATTCTTTCTTTTCCTTTACCTCCCTGGTTCCTTTTCATTTTCAATGTTCTTGTAGTTATGTCTGGATGCATACACACTTATAAGGGTTTGGTGCTAGAATCCGCATATGAGGGAGAAAATACTTTGTTTTTCTGAGTCTGTGTTACATCAATCAGTATAACAATTTCTAGTTCCATCCATTTACTTGCAAATTTCATGATATCATCTTTCCTTACTGCTGAGTAAAATGCCATCTCATAAAAAACCACATCTTCATTATCCACTTGTCAGTAAAGGGATACTTAGGTTGCTTCCATGTCTTAGCTATTACGAAAAGTTCAGCAACAAATATGAATGTACAAGTGTTTCTGCAATAGGATGAATTTCTTGGGTATATGCCAAAGAGTGGTATAACTGGGTCAAATAGTAGGTTCATTTGTAGTTTTTTAAGAGTTCTCCACACTGCTTTCCATAGGGGTTGAAGAAGTTTGAAATCTCACAAGCAGTGGATGAGAGTTCCCCTTTCCCACATCCTCTCCATCATTTAATATCATTTGTTCACTTCATCTTAACCAGTCTGACTGGGGTAAGATGAAATCTTAAAGTGGTTTTAATTTTCATTTCCTTAATTACTAATGATGTTGAACACCTCTCAGCACACTTTTTAGCCATCTTTATTTCCTCTTTTGAGAACTCTCCCTTGAGCTCCTTATCCCATCCTTTAATTGGGGTACTTCCTTTCTTGATTCTTTGTTTTTGAGTTCGTTCTATATTCTGGATGCTAAGCCTCTGTCGGATGTTTTGCTGGTGAAGATTTTCTCCTATTCTGTGGGTTTTCTCTTCACTTCCTTGGTTGCTTCTTTTAATGTACAGAAGCTTTTTAGTTTAATGAGGCCCATTTGTTGATCCTTGACCTTGTTTCCTGAGCAATCGATGTCCAGTTTAGAAAATCCTTTCCTACACCTATATCTTGTAAGTTTTTGCCAATGTTTTCTTCTAACAGTTTCAGAGTTTCAGGCTTCACATTGTGGTCTTTGATCCACTTGGAGTTGACTTTTATGCAACGTGAAAATGAGGAATTTAGTTTCATTCTTCTATAGGTGGCGATCCAGTTTTGCCAGCACCATTTGCTGAACATGTTCTTGGCCCCTTTGCCAAATATTGGGTGACTGAAATTGCATGTACTGGTATTTGGGTCTTCAATTTTGTTCCATTGATCTAAGGGTCTATTTTTGTGCCAGTACCATGTTGTTTTAATTACTATAGCTCTATAATACAAAAGAGCTCAAAAATTCTTAATTATCTTTATACCCATTCCCACTGGCACCCTCCAGCAGCCTCCCCCCACTGGCACCCTCCCACAGCCTTCCCCCACTGGACTCCATACACTCCTTCATCCCTGTCAAGATCCACTGGGTTGTCAGTGTCCCTAGCCACTCCCCAGTGCAAGTCTCTCCACCTAGCCTAGTCAGATGCTGTAAATTCACTTGTTTTTGGAAGATCAGCTCTTATTCTTCCAGCAGCAATCAATTGCCAACATTCCTTCAGGTAAGAGTGTGGTCCATCATTCATTTTCCCAGTTCTATGCTGGGTTATTGTCTTCCTGAGTTTGCATGGGACCTGTGTATGCTGACACCATTGCTCTTGAATCACATGAATAGGCTTCCAGGAGCTTGTAGAACTCCTTTTCCACATGGTCATGCACCTCTTCCCTGGCTCTTACAACCTTTCCACCCCCTCTTCCATGATGGTCCCTGAGCCTTGGGTGGGAGAAGTTTAAAAATGTTCCTGTCCAAGGACCAGCATTCAGCAGATTCTTGATCTCTACACTTTGGTATTTGTGGCCTTTTGTGTTCCTGGCACTCTGCTTCATGAGGTAGCTTCATTACTGAGGCCTGAGAGATTCACTATTGTCTTCTTCCTTATCCCTAGTCTATGTTCCATGAGCCTAAGATGTGTCACATAGGCCTGTGAAATTCATAGACAATGAATGTGTGTGACCAGTTGTGGCACTTGGTAGTAGTCTCTGACTGGTGCAAAATGAGCTTCTTTGATAAGTGGTGACTGGGATATTTGTATGTAAATATATGGATACACATTTTTCACATAGTAAGAAATTACTTTAATCTAGGGATGTGACAGGGTTGGGGTATTAGTTTACGACAGTGTATTAGTTTATAATTACATTACCACACTTGCATTTCCTCCTTTTGAGTGGGTGTTTAGACAAATTAGGTAGCTGTTGATTGCCTACAAGATAAGAGTGCCACCACTGTAACAATGATTTATGTTGTGCTGGCCACTGATATGGTTATTTGGTCTTCAAGCTGGTGTTGACTCGTCCATTGATGTTTTCCCTTGGCACCTTCAGAGCGCTCTCCAAAGCTATGAGAACTAGCCTTCAGGGGAAGTGGTTGCAGGTCAGTTGCAGCTCTGTTGCTCCAAATTCTGTGTCTGAATTATGCTCTGTCTTTGGCAGTAGGGTCTTACCTTCAAGTTCTGGGAGGCCATCAAGGCCTGTGGCAACAGCCTGAGTAATTTTTGGAGTCTCTTGTACCACCCTGGCCAACAACTCAAAGGAAGGTATCTCGTGTTTGGCATTGTTTCCTGCCATGTACCCTCCAGCTATACACATTAGACTCATGTAGAGATAATGTATGTATAATTTGTCAGTAGGTTGTTGAATAAATATGGTTCCTTCTGGTCTTTTAAAATTTGATAAGCATTACTTATCTATCTTCTCTGTCACAGTCTAACACTTCCACCATGGATTCCCCATTTAAAGTGTCCCCATTTCCCCCACTTCTCCCTTGATAATACCCTTCTCCTGTAGTCCTACCTCTCCTGAATGCTTTCTTTCCCTTTATCCCAAAGTCTCCTTGTATAACCTTCTCTCCCTCCTCCAATTTAAATAACCTAATTTTTGCCCATTTCTCCCTTAGTAACAGTTTCCTATCCTTCATATTTTAAAAATTGTTTTCATCTTTTATTTTTTATTTTATTCTTTTAAAAATATAGTTTTATTGAACTTTTGTGCATTTTATACATCTTAAACATATTTAGACCCTCTCCCTTATCTGCAATCTGACCCTAACACTCCCACTAGATTTCATGCATTCTGTCACATATGTTAAGAAACCCAGCATAGAACTGTGTCATCATTCTTAGCAAGCCTTCCTGCCACAGAGCTTGACTTTTCTGTCAGTGCAGCAACAGTGTTACATTTCATTGCATGTGGTACCTTTCTCCATTTGTTTTATTTAAATATATACATATATATGTCCATAAATACATATACACATATGAAATTAAATAATCTATTTTCAATCTGGAATGTTTAGGTTGACTTGAATTTAACAATGTATAAAACTCAGGAGGTAGTTATCTTCTAGAAAATGCAAGGTGAATAGGAAGTAGACAATAAAAGGGACATCTAGTAGTTCCATCAACTTTGTCAAAATGACTATTGTTTTTATATTTGATTGATCCTTTATATCTGTTGCCAGAATACTGCATCTCATTTTTATTTAATTGGTCTATGTATGTATCCTTATGTTGACTATACCACACAATTTGAATTAGTATACTTCTTATTAAGTTTTGAAATGGGGAAAATGAATTGACTGTTTTTCTTTGTCATTTTGACTGTTAGGATATCCTGCATCAACTTAAGGACTTATTTTCAAATTCCACAAAATGTTATTAGAATTTATTAGTGACTGCATTGAAGCTATAGTTCTGGGAAGAATTGTGATGTGGATAGTTTTCTTCAATCCAACTATATTTTGTTATTCCATTTAATGTTTGGGTTGTTACATGTTTGTGTGTGTGTGTGTGTGTGTGTGTGTGTGTGTGTGCATGCATGAGTGTGTGCACGTGTGTGTGTGTGTGTATGTGTTTGTGTTTTGGTTGTGAGCCTGCCTGAGCCTTCAGTGTCTTATCCCTCTTTCATTCCCTAATGAGGTCTTTTTAAAGCAATGCAATAACATTTTTTAATCTTTTAAAAAGATTTATGCCAATCTTCTTTATGTTGATTTCTGAAAATGCAATCATTTTCTTAATTTCCTTGAGGTTCTGTGTTCTGTCATGGCTGATATTTGGAAACAAAAATGTGCATATGTTTTGATTTTGTATTGTAGCATCAATGAATTTAATTAAATCTATTAGCCTGTCCTGTGAATTTTTCAGAATTTTCTTAAATATAGTATCATGTAATATATAAGGAGATACTTTTACTTTATAATGTTGACTGATTTGTTTCCTTTATAGTCCTAAGTACTCTGGCTAGAACTTTTGGAGGAAATTTGAATTAAAGTAATAGAATCATTATTATTTCTTTTGTTTCTTTCTTTAACATGAAAATTGGCCAATTTTCAGTAGTGAATAGAATTATAAAAGTATACATGGAGGTAAAGGAAAATAAATAACTGAAAAGAGGGGATAATAGGAACAGATGTTACTAGGAGAGATATGGGGGAAGTGGGAGTTTTTTGGCAGGGAGGAGGGAAGGGAAGTATATGCAAGGAGCCAAGGTGTGTGTGTTAGGGTGTTATGAGAGGGAGGATGGTGGGAAGGAGGTGTTTGGGGGGGGGAGGAGAGGGATAATGTGGTCACTGGTACTTAGGAGGGAGGTTAGATGGGAGGAACAAGGGTAGAGATGAAATGAATCTTGGGGGGTTGGAAACACAGAGGAAAATCAATGCCCCTGAAACCGCATGAGAAATGCCCACACAGTGTCTAAACATTAGTGAATATGTATACCTGGGAACTGTTTGGCAAGAAATACAGTTCCAGACAGAAGAGACCAACCTTTGAATGGTTACTGAGAGTTGTCCAGGAGACTCCCAAAATAACACAACCCTCTTGTTTATCTCCCAGAACCAGAACTAGTAAATAAGACTCTACTGCTGAAGAGAAGACATGTTTCAGATACAGGACATAGAGCAATGGAGCAGGAACTGACCTGGATGCCTTCTACCTGAAGTTTAGCTATCATAATGGTAGATGATAATATGTAAACTTTCAATGGGGAATAAATGAATGATGGTCCAACCAGCACAAAGCCATAATAACAACTGGTATGGCAAACTACCTCTATCAGTGTATTAGTGGTACTGTTATCTAGGTGGTGGTGGGGATTCAACAGCTCTCTAATTGGACTTAAAGCCCTCTCAATGTGAATGAACTCATGAGTGACACTGTAAACTCAGCCAAATACACATGGCAGGAGAGAATATAGATCCTAGAGAAAACTATGTCTCTTTCACATGTCTAGACAAATGAAATTTCTTAATATATGCTAAATATGGATCCTTATATTTATAGGAAAACATATCATAAACCACTTTTGAAAGATCTTTTTTGAAACAAATGGAAGCTTCTATAGAATTCCACAACTGCTCAGACACATAGAATACATGTCTGGGATACGCCAAGTACTAGGTAACACATCTACAGTTGAACCTTTACACCTAAGCCTCATGGAACATGATGTAATAAGAGGTAGAGATAAAACAAATGTATCCCTCAACTCTTACCAGTAAAGCTTCCCCATACAGCAGAGTGTGGTTATACTTTATTTATTAAGCTGGAAAACACAAACACATGGGAGAATTTCTAGCTGTAGATGGCCTACCACAATTAAATAAAAATGAAATAAATGACTTAAATAGACCTAGAGTAACCAATGAGGTAAATGAACTAATAAAAATATCCCACCTAAAAGTAGCCCAGAACCATATGGATTCAGAACAGAATCTACCAGTCACTCAAAGAAGGAAGAACTAATTTCAATTGTGACTCTTTTAAAATGTGTGTCTCTGTAGAATAATACATTAATTAAAATTTTAACTAGAAATAAAAGAAAAAATATATAAGTAAAATATTTCAATGACCAGAATGTATCAGATGACAATTGTGCTGAATAGCTTAAGTGTCAACTTGACACACTTGGGTTGAAGGAGTCTCAATGACAAATCTCTCTTTAACAATGGAACTTAACAGCACAGAGATTAAAATGTATACCAAGTATCAGAGTGAAATAAGATTCCTTCAAAGCAAATACTCCAGAAGAAATTGTAATTTTAATATTATAATTGATTAAATGAACACATTTGTCCTGTCATTGCAGAGTACCTTTTCCTCTTAACTCCCATGGTTATAATCTCAGTCACTGAAATCCATTAAAAAATCAAAATTTACATATTTAACAAACACCTATGTTTCCTAATTATTCATAAACAGTCAAAATGTTATCACATCAATCTACAGGGAATTAAACTCTGAACTGACACAACATCCCTCTGGTGGCAATTAATTTTTCTATTTTGCTTTGTGCAATTAATTCTTTCAATAATGTGATAAATGTCTCACTTGATAGTATAATTTAATATGAAATTTTGTGGCATTAAACATTAAATGATCTAATTTACATAAAAAATTTTCCTGTTTCTGGATGTTTTCCCTTCTTTCTTTGTGTGTATAGATAATTATTAGAAATTTAATAATTGTGTCCATAAATGTGTTACATTCAGCATATCAAAATTTGTTAACTTTTGTATTTTTAGGATTAATTAATAAAATGAAAACATCCTAAGTATAGGAACTGAGTTATAATAATATCCACTTAAAAATATTAGCATCTTGAAATATTAGATAGGGGAATGTAAAACCTGAAAGTCTTTTAAATAAAGATGGAAACTTTTTTCAAATCTTTGGTCATGACTCTAAGATTTGATATGTTAAGAGCTATTTTTTTCTGGAATTATATAAATCAAAAGTGAAAGATTAAAAATGTACTTAAATTAATATGAGTCCCAGTATTAATGATTATGTCTTAAATACAAATGATTATGATACTCGATATCATCTGCTCTATGCTGTATATGTGCATTACATATTTGTTTATAATATGTATGTGATTAAGTGTATGAGTATATATAATCATGTGTGAATTTTTAGTGACTTCTGGGTATGGAGACAAATATGACTTTAAATAGATATTCATCTATGTATGTGTGTTATTTTGAAGTTTACTGTGAATTTTGATGATCAGTAGAGCATAACCCTTCCAGCTTCCCCAATTAAAATGTATTACACTATTAGTGTGACCTTTTTTTTCTCAGTAATGAATTAATATAGATATGTTTTAAACTAAGGTTCATTTTGTTGATAGAGCACAGTTTCTTTGTTAGTTGAGCTGGCTTTAAACCTGTGAGTTTCTTTAATCTCAGTCACCTATGTATGTGAGATACCAAGCTGAACCACTGAGCCTGGGTTTAGAGTCCATTTCCTATCTTCACTCCAGGAGTTCATCTAGACTAGCCATTAAGTTGTCATGTCTCCTAAGTTCCTCTAGACAGTGACACCTTCTCATAATTTATTTGCTTTGAATTATTTTGGCAATTTAAAGTACCGATCAGACACTTTATAAAATGTCCTTCAATTTCAGTTTTTCCTAGAAAAACGTCTATATTTATGGGGATAAAGCTACATTTATATTAGATAACATTGACTTTCATTAAAATATTGTGAAAAGAGATAAAAGACATAGGTCGATGATGAGGGTAATAGATTATTAATGGGTGACAGAGTTCCCTATTTCATGATAGCACATATTATACAATATATAAATTTATACATTCATTTATTATAAACATATAAGTATCCAAATTAAAGGTGCAAAATATATGACATAAATATTAACAAAATTGAAGAGATATAGGTAATTCTATAGTATTTGTTATAAATTTTAATATTTCATTTCCAATTATCAATAGAACACCTAAACAAAAGATTGATATGAAGAAAGAAACAAATTAAGGATTATGTTTAAAGGTCAGAATTAGAATTCAACAGTACTTTAAGTCTACTATACGGTAATGACTTTTTTGGGAATGTATCTTGTCTTACCTAACCTATAACCAAAGTTTATCTTAAGTTTTGAGAACACTTAATATTATGTAACTGCTTTCATACTGTGTAATCAGCTTATTTAAGTTTAGCTAGACTTTAGAAAACAACACAAACAATTTTACTAGGTCTTGAGTCTTTTTTGTAATAAACTTTTATAGCCTAAGCTAAGCACATAGCTTTAATCTTAAACTGTGCTCTTTATTTCTCCCTTATGACCCTTCCTTTCACCTGACCAAGAGTAGTGCGTGTCTGTGTGTGTGTGTGTGTGTGTGTGTGTGTGTGTTGAAAATATTATCTCTGAAAGTAGTGACTTTGGAAACATGTTGACATCAAGGGGTATCCACAGTACATGTTGCAGAACAACAGCATGGGCCTAGGTTGATAACTTCTGCTTTTTATTTTGTATGCTGTTCTGAGTCAATATGGGGTCAGAAAAAGTGAATTCTTTCCTGACAAGACAGCATTTATCATCCCATCCCGGTATAATATTAGATGTACACCTTAAACAAATAAAGATAGTACACCCTTGTCCAAAACAGAGTTCCAAGAGAAATCAGAGAGTTCTGAGAACAGATTGGGCTCACTCTTGATTTCAAATATATTCTATAAACTAGACTTTTCTTTGTTACATTAAGACATCTGAAACACTACCAGATCTAGTGAACATACAGAGAAAATCATCCTATTTCTGTCTACAATTTCTTTCTTCAGTGTTTTCAACTTTTAATTGCAAAGATCTTTTACTTAGGTTTATTCCTAGTCATTTTTACCTATATTAAGACTTATTTTTCTGATTTATTTGTCAGCATATTCATTGTTGATTATAAGAGAATGATTGATTTTTCCATACTGATGTAAGGAGCAGGGAACTGGCACAAAACAGAAATAGAGATCAGTTGAATAGAATATCAGATATAGAAATAAAAATACTCAAGTAGAGCCTACTGACTGACAAAATACCCATATACCAGCATTGGGGAAAAGAGAGCATTTTCATCACATATTTTTGGGAAAACTATTATGGACCTGTTTAAGAATGAAGCTAGATTTCCATCTCTCACCCTATACAAAATCATTTCAAAATTAAGGAAATTCATGTAAGACATGAAATTGTAAAACCGTAAGAAGGAAACTACTGCAAAATACAGGTGTAAGCAAGATCTTTCAAGAATTCTTAGGAAACAAAAGCAATAATCCTCAAGAGAGAAGAAAAAATCTATTCAGTGGATAGTGGTAAATACAGAATCTGATCATTGGCCAAACTTCAGAGAACATATGTTTATGTAGCGCTCAGAATGAAATGGAATATCCATTTCATTACCCCTGTCCTCAACGCTCAAAAAAATCTCAGAATAGATAATGTAAAAAATGCTAGAGTCAGAGATCAGGATGGACCACTGGATATCAGTGAGTTATGGATTTGACATGACTGCTACCCTCATGACTTCACAGCAGCTGTGGTTGTCTTCACTAGACTTGCACAAGATCAAGCCAGTAAAACTTCTAGAGTGGATGGAGGAGGAACTCAAAAGGTGCTATAACTATCTGAGGAACTATTGGCAGCAGATTGATGCCAGGGAAAGGAGAGTCAGTTTTCTTCAGGTGTGTGACCCCTGGTAATTTGACTATGTTCCAGTGGATTAATTCATACCCATACACAAATAAATAGCAATAATTTTGTCCTCAATAACTTATTTAGAATAAAAAGGAAAGAAGACATGACATGACTCTGGGATGGGGACATAGGTAAATCCAGAAAGATTTGGGATAGGGAGTGGCTAGATACAATAAAACTACAATATATACAAGTATGAATTTTTTAAAAATTAAAAATAGTGTAAAGAAGATTGATTTGCCCACAGCTCAGGGGCTATTGTGGAAGAGAGGGTAGAAAGATTGTAGGAACCAGTGCTGTTTCATGAACACGGGGAAGCAGAGGCTTCTGGGCCACTGGAAGCTTGCACATGTGAACTTGTGGCAATGGCGGTGTCCAGCATGGAACGCTTGTCAACTCCCTTGAGTGGGGGCCCAGAGGGGAGGAGAGAAATGGTGATGGGCTGGACTAGATTGAAAAGTATTCGAGACTGATTACTACTGTATGAGGGAGAGTATGACATATATATGATTACTAGATGGCCTCACTGGACTCCAGTGCACCATGTGCACTGAAGGATACTTGGGTAGAAAAGCCTGAATGAATAGGACATGGCATGTACAAAATACATGAGGTTTGGTGGGAGGATGGGGGAGACACGGATGAGGGAGGTGTCTGAATTTGATTAAGAACTGTTGTATAAAGTTGCAAAAGCTCAAGAAAAAATGAACCAAAATAAAATAAAATTCTGGGGCTGGAGAGGTGGTCAGTGGTAAAGAACACTGGTTATTCTTGCAGAAGACCAGGGTTTGAATCCCAGCACCCACATGGGAGCTAATAACTGTCTGTAACTCCAGTCACAGGGGACCTGACAGCCTCTTCTGACTTCTGAGGGCATTGCACAACATGGGTACACTTACCTACATGCAGGCAGTACACACATACTCATAAAATAAAAATAATAAATACAATTTTTTAAAAATTAAAAATTGAAATTCTACCTTATAAAAATAAATAAGGAAATAAATAAATAAATAAAAATGTTAAAATGTAGGAGTAGACTATGGAACTGAATGAAATTTGAAAGTTCCTTCTGTACAGACAAGGAAGCAATCAGCCAAGTGAAGAGACAGCTTATAGAATGAGAGAAAATTTTTAATAGCTATACACCTGACAGAGATCAATATTTAAAATACATGAAGAACTCAAAATCTAAATACCAAACCCAAGTAAGCAATCAGTTTATGGAAAAATAAAATGGATAGCTACTTCTGAAAAGATGAAATGCAAATGGACAATGAATTTATGAAAAAGTTCAATATCCTTAGGCTTTAGGGAAATGCAAGCTCAAACTAAAATGGGATTATATCACACTCCAGTACATATACTTAGCAAGAAATAAAACCAAATTCTGGTGAGACTGGAGGGCAAAGGAAATCTTTCACCATTGTTGGTGGGGCCATAAATTAGTCCAGCCACTATGGAAAGAAGTACAGAGTTTTCATAAAAAGTAAAAATAAAAGCACTTTATAACACGACTACCCCACTCCTTAAGTATATTAACAGAGGACTCCAAGTCAGCATAATAACATACCACAGAGAAATTTGCACATCCACATTTGTCATAGAACTGTTCACAATAACCATGTTATGGAATCCATGTGCATATTAATGAAGAAAAATATATACATATAGAGATAAAAGTTTTTTCAGCTATCAAAAGAGTAAAATTATGCTGTTTAGAAGAAAATGAACTCAGTTGTAGATAATATTAAATTAATCCTTTCACTCATGGAATGACAAACATCAAATTTTCTCTCATTTTCAGTCTCACATTTTACAAAAATACAATAAACAATTGTGTGTGTGTGTGTGTGTGTGTGTGTGTGTGTGTGTATCAAGTGAATGTAATAGCAAGATTGGGTGAGGAAGGAAGATAGCAGAAGAGAGAAAATAGAGGAAGGTGAGAACAGGCAGGGATGAATTCAGTAAAATACATATACTTGGGTGAAAATATCTTATGAAACCCATCATCAGCTGTAATGTCTATGGACCAATAATTTTTTTCTTTTTATGTTTTTATAATTTTTTATTTACCGGATGTAAGTAAGTGCAACCATGTTGTGCAATGCCTACGGAGGACAGAAGAGGTTGTTGGATACCTTGGAACTAGAGTTATGGACAGTTGTTAGCGTCCATGTCGGGGCTGGGATTTGAACCCGGGTCTTCTACAAGAACAGCCAGTGTTCTTAACTGCTGAGCCATCTCTCCAGCCCCGAGAGTCATGTTCTTATGTAGTAGATGTTTGTCCCAGTGTTGTATAACCTGGGAAAGGCTTTTGACCTGGGGAAGTCAGTGTCTCAAGTGATTGCTCCCCAAGCAAATCTGTTTTCTTTAAAGATGAGTTCCATGAACCAAGACTGCTAAAAATAATTGATTAAGATCTAACTTTGTCATAGATTGCTAGGCCTTGAGCAATAAACACATAAGTTTGGCAGTTGTAATATAAACATAAACACATATCTAAGGAAAAGCCATACTGACCAATTAAGAGAAATATAAATAATAAATGAGATGCTAATGTAATGTACATTATAAGAATATACTTGATGAACATTTATAAAAAGAAAAATTTAACAGAATGTAATAAATCCTGTATCTTCCAATTATTAATTAGTGACACCTGAACCTCTTTCTGAGAATATAGATACTATGAATTCTAGACAAACACAATGATAAAAATAATAAAAATATTAAGTATTCATCAGAAAATATCTTGCCAATCAAAAAAAAAGTAATTCCAAAAGAGAAGAAACAGAAGAAAGCCTATATTTGTGGTGATATAAGGATGTTCCTCTGCTGAGATTTGAAAGATGCATTAAGCCATGGTTATAATAATAAATTACTGGAATTCAGTTTAATAAAATATCTATTTAGCAGAATAGTTGTGTTAGACTGTATATCATGCCCTATGGACTGTCTAGCCTAAGGTTCCCAGCCCTGTTATCATCGTCAAGGTATGTGTTTCATCCTATGAAGTGGACTTTAAATCCAATTAGAGGGTAGTTGATTACTTCACCTCCCTTACTACCTCCCACCCAATTTCATGTACTTTATAGATGATAGATAGATAGATAGATAGATAGATAGATAGATAGATAGAGATAGATTATAGATGATAGATAGATAGATAGATGATAGATGAATGGAGTCAAAATTATGTCCCCAAATTTGTGTCCCCCCAGTATGGTTTAATCTACTCGAACCTGGATAGCCTATCAAGAGTTGAACCCTTGAAAGAGACTGAGTCTCACCTTCCCAGCAGCCATCAATTTCTGATAGTTCCTCAGGTAGGGTTGGGGTTTCTTACCAACTCTCCACATCTATGTGGGATTTTGCCTGTTTTGAGCTTACATGGTACTTGTACATACCATTACCTTTGCTGTGAGGTCATATGAGTAACTTCCCAGCTATCGGAAAACTCTGGTTCTTTATGGTAATATACCACCTCTCGCTCTTATATTCCTTCTGAAACCTCTTCCACAATGATGTTTGGGCCTTTGGAGGCAGAAGTTTCATATAGATAATCAGGGATAATCACTCTGTGGTATCTTATTCTCTGCAGGTTGGCCAATTATGGTTTTTTTGCCAGTTCCCACCTGCTGCATAAGGAAGCGTCTCTGGTAATAGTTAAGAAACACATTCATCTTTGAGCATAACAACAAGCAATTGGAATTCCATTTAATACTATATTTAACAAGGAAGTGCAAATTAAAACTGCTTTGAGAGTGTGTGTTAACACATTCAGAATGACTAAGATTCAAAAAACAAACAACGACCAATGCTGGTGAGGATGTTGAGAAAGAACTCTTATCTATTGCTGGTGGGACTGAAAACTGGTACACCTGCTATGCAAATCAGTGTGGGGATTCCTTAAAAAGCTAGAAATCAATGTAGCATATGGCTGAGGCATACAACTGTTGGGCATATCTCCCAAAAAGTATATATCCTACTATGGGATCATCCATGTTCATTGCTGTCCTTTTCACAATAGCCAGGGAACAGAAGATTCCATCAACTTAAGAATGGATAATGAAGGTCTGGTACACCTTTTGTACAATGGAATGTTATTCAACTGTCAAAAAATTGAAATTAAGAAATTCACAGGTAAATGGAAGGAACTTCAAAAATCATTCTGAGTGAGGTAACCCAGCCCCAGAAAGACAAACATCAAATGTTCTCTCTCATAGCTGAGTGCTAGTTTTGAATTCTCAGATTTATGTATTTCAATTGGAAAATCCAGAGATCAGGAAACAAATAAATGGCCAAAGGGCTAGGGGAGCTTCATGGGAAAGGAGATTGAATGCAGTTAAACAAAGGGGGACAGGGAATAATACAGTAGGAAGTGTTAAATAGGGTGGGGAATGGGAGGTCAGGAAGCAGGGGAGAACATGGGTGTGTCCAAAGCAGCCTGGTTCCTCCAAGTGGCAGGGCCTGCTGAAGAGAATTGACTGCGGAGAGTTAGCCGCAGACAGAGGGGGCTTTTGGGCACCATCTTGGAAGAGAAGGTGCACATGCAAAAAAGATGGCTCCTGCGTCTCACCACATGGATGCATGGGGGGGGCATTTCCTGACGTGGGGCGAGGCTGTGGGCCCACGATGCATGGGTGAAAATTAATGGAGACCATGGTGGGGGGGGGGAGGCAGAAGTGATCTGAAACAATGGTCCGAGCCTTGCAGAGCTGGGTGCTGGGTGTCAATTGCTGAGTGTTGGGTGTTCGTTTCTTTTTAAGTTACTCCATTTCCCCCCTCCCTACCCAAGATATAAAATGAAAATTTCAGATAAAAAAAAAATAGTTGGTTACTGCTAAGAGATTCACGCTACAATTACACAGGGAGGCATATTTTGCTAGTCTAATTATTGTTTTAGCTCACAGATTCAGAGTTGGATATGATTCATACTAAGTTTTCTCAGGTAGCGTGTATATCACCTTCCACCATCACTATGAAAGCTAGACACAACAGATGAAGCATTGAAGTCAGGCCCAGCTTGAGTTTTCCTTGTTTGCTCTACAGTTCATGTATGTAATATCTTCAGAAATAGGGTCTTATCATGAAGTTCTTTTGGGTAACCAAGAGAGGGGGCAATGGCAAGTATTTTTTGAGGGTCTATTGTACCCCTAGTTAATATCTTCGAAATGGGGAGTCCATTCCTAGCATTTGACTTTTACTTTGCAAGATTATGGTGTTTAATAGGGGCAATGACCCTCTGTTTTAATGTAACTCTTTAAACCTCTTTTCATAATTTACAAATTTTACATCAAAATCATATTTTTAAAAAAAGGAAGGCTCTGGGATATAGATACTGACATAAATCAATGGAATAGTGTTTGATTCTCTCTGTTTACGCCCTCTGTGGTAATGTCTTACTTTGGAGAAATGACCTGTGTGTGTGTGTGTGTGTGTGTGTGTGTGTGTGTGCATAGCGAATATCAATTTTTTACAACAACAAAGATGAAAATTATACCATTTATGCTATAAAAATATATATGTGATTTAATTGATAGGATCTGTTTATTATTTGTGTGTGTATGGTATAGATCTACATATCAGAAAGGGTGAACATCTCTGATAAGTGCCTCACTTTTATGTTCTTATTTGAGGCTATTTTAATAAAATGAAGAGCAAGCTCTTTTTCTGCAGCACCTTTCAAAGAGAATTTTGAAGGAGCAGGTTCTTAATAGTTTGAATTAGCTCTTTGCCTGAAAATGGATGCCAAAATTCATGATGTTTTTTTTTTATTACAACAGCATTGACATATTCAATAACAATTTCCAGAGCCAAGATGCATTTCCTTCAAAATTGGCTGTAAATTTTAGGTTTAGAGTTGAATTAATACAGTTATACAATATTGTACTCAGTATAAACCCTATAAGACATAAAATTAAATGAGGTGTTAAACTTTTTTAAAAAAACTCTGTTTCACTATCAAAATATACAGGTTCATACAGAAAAATTCATTTTCAATACAACTTATACTAAGATGCACATGCATTTCTAATCTCTATATATCTGATTATTACTAGTCACAGTCGGTTACTTTCTGAGCTCCTTGACATCTGAACATGGATATAAAGTCATCAGGTAGATTTCAATGGTAATTTTTTCACATCCACCAATTATTAAGAAGCAAATTTTTATGCTTTGAATTATTATTATTATTTAATTTTTTGTAAATTTTATTTATTTTACACCCACTTTCCAGATAGTACCCACCCATAACAATCCCTCCCCCCACTAGAGCCCTTATTCTCTGGTATCCCCGCTACTGTCTGCTGTGTTGTTGGCACCCCCAGCCCTTCCCCACTACTTGCCTTTCTGGTGAATCTAGTCAGACTATCTAGAGGTCTTTGTTTTAGGAGGGTCAGCTGTTCCTCATCTAGTGGTAATCAGTTGTCAATATTCCTTTGGATAAGGTTGGGGTCTGCTATTTAATTTCCCAGTTCTATGCAGGGTTACTATCTGGGAATCCTTTTGGCCACCATGGCCAACAACTCAAAAGAAGGGATTGCCTGTCTGGCTTGTTGCTTGTTATGTAGCCTTTAGCTATACATATGGACTCTTATGAAGTTATGTTGGCCCATTTAATCTTTGGTTATACTTTCCTTTGGGGAGTATAAGGCCCTAGAGTTGGTCTAGATAAACCAATTTATTTTTACTCTTAAGGTCGTTTGAGGATCTGTTCCTCATGGGGTCACCAGTTCCTCCTACGTGAAGATAAGTCAAAGGTCCTTCTCGACCATGGTTGGCTTCGCTTGGAAGCATGGAGGAAGTGATTTCTCTGTGTTGACCCTCCTCTTTGTAGACTGGATACTGGTTCAAGTCCATCTGGTGGGGTATCCTTGGCCTCCTTGATCAAGAGGACAGGAGACCCACCACCATTATAGGACATTTTGAGAGATGCTCATAGTTCCTTGGAACTAGTCGACGTAGGTGGGCAAGGGTCAAAACTGTCCTTTATGTCCCTCTGACCAAATTATTATAGGCCTCAAAGTATGTCTGTTAAACACCCAAGAAGGTTAGCTCCACCAGTCTGGTATTTTTAATTACTGTGTGTCATGTAGATAAATCTTGGGGAAAGACCAGTTGTTCTCAGATAAACCTTACCTAGACATATATTTTTGAGCTGCTATGTATAATATGTCATGTCATATTGTAAACATCACAGCCTTCCAAATTATGATTAGTTTATTTTTGATAAGATTATCATGAAAAATCAGTAGGAAAATGTCTTGGTTAATAGAATTTGAACAACTAGATATTTAAACACAAAAATATAAAGTGAGACCCTCATCTTGTAGAATACATGGAATCAACTTCAAATGTTTCAGGCATCTCAATGTAAAATACAACTCTAAAAACTTAAAAAGTAAACAAAAAGAAATATTTTCACTTTCATAGGCAAAAGTCTGTTAGATGTGACACTTAATGTACAAAGCAACTATTAAGTGTTTAATAATTTTTATTGAATCTTTGTAATTTTTATACAATATTATTTGATGACATTTGTATTCACTTGCCTCTCCTCCCTTCCTCACTGTCCTCTTC
>NW_008340588.1:3751121-3763988 GCF_000622305.1 Nannospalax galili
TGTCCTTCAGTGTAGATCCATCCATTGATCGCTCAAAGAGTCTCCCTCATAGAAGACATCAATTGCCAAATTTTCATTAGGTTGGGTTGGGGTTTCTTTCTCACTTCCCCATGACTTTCCTGGCATTTTGTGTGACTTGAGCTTGCACTGAACTTCTACATCTTGTCATCATTGCTGTGACTTCATATGAGTAAATGATAAGCCATCTAGAAGACTGTTTCCTTGTGGTCATTCATCCCCTCTGTCTCTTACAATTTTCCATCTCCTCTTTCGTAATGATCCCTGAACACTGGGAGGCAGGGGTTTGAAATAGTTTTTCTCTTAAAGGATAGACAATCTGCAGCCTCTTGTTTTCTGTACATTGGCTAATTGTGGATCTCTCTGTTAATCAACATCTGCTGCATAAGGAATTATTTGGTGAGTTAAGGGATGAATTCTCCCTAAATGTAGAGGCTGCAATTGAAGGCATGCTATGGAGGGTTAGGCATCTCCCAGACACTTAATCTCTGTTTTTGACCAGTTCTGAAATTATGTAATAGTCTTCATCTGTTGGTAATAGTAACCTTTTTTGATTGTGAAATGTATATTTGCCTGTAAATATGAGAATGCATATTGAGAATAAAGTAAGAGATTACCTTGGTCTAGGAATGTGGCAAACTTTTTTTTCAGTAATGATAAATTGCATAATGGGGCTTTTATTTTTTAATTTTGTGTGTGATTTCTTCTCTGATTTCTGAGACTAGCATTCCTTCTCACTCAGGAATAACCTTGTCAATTTTTCCTTCTGAAATAAGTTTTATGGAGGCAGAAGTCTCCTCAATTATTTTCCGTTTCCAAAAGACCGAGTGAATAGAATTTTTTTTTAATTAAATATTGCTTCAAACCTTGCTGTATTTGGCTTGGATCTATTTGTGTGGAGTTTGGTGTTATTCCTATCAATCTTTGCAATTACAAAATCAATGATAACAAAGACCTTTAAATAATTACAAATATCATAGAACAGTAATGTTTATTGTAGACATATTAAGTGTCATTTCTTTTAGCACCTTGTATAAGCTTTCCTATCATCGCCTTTCCTCTTTTGTAACTCTCATCCAATTTTACACACCAGATTTTATTGTCACTGAGATCTATATTCAGGCTAAAACTTAATATTAAGCTCTGTTTTCTGTACACAGACTGTTGGGGTTTCTTTGTTAAGTATATTATTATTTAAGTATTAGAACCTTCACAAGCACCTTTCTATTCCAAACAAATTTCCCTTACTCCATGATATAATCATCAATTTATTTTAGTTTTTCTGATTAACAATAAAATTAATCATATGAATCCATAATTCCAGAAAAATAATTGCAATGATTGTTAGAATAAATCATTAGGATTGCAATTGAAGTAATAACAAACTACCTATTTGGGAAATACCAATCAATGTTATTCCAAATCACTTTAATCCAAATTTGACTTTCATGTGCTGAACAACGTTTTCATGGAACTTTAGCTATTTTCCAAGCTTTTTTCGTTATTTATTCTGAACTTTTAATTTATTCATATTTTGAGATATGTTGTCCATTATTTTCAGCACTAACTCCATGTTCTTCACTTTAAAAATTAAGAGTACATCATGCAATTATTTACTTACTTTCATATTTATTACCAATGGAGATGTTGCAATCTCCTAGATTACTTACTTATTTTAGGAGATATATGGTTAATTCTGCTTTGATCTCCCACTCTTTCTTTAATGCATTTCCTGTCCGTCTTTCTCAAATTTTAAACAGCAAAGAAAATAATTTCTATCGGCAAACTGCATATCAACTTCCATTTGTAATAATAATCTCTGCTTTTCAAGTACCTACATTCTTTCTTGATTTAATAACCCATTAATCAAGGCATGGAGACTTAAGTAATAAACGTTTTGTGTTATTAGAACTACTCACTATTTTATTAACAACCTCATAATTCTTATCTGCAATGTAGTGTGTTGTTTGTATTTTACATTTGCTTTGCAATCTGTATCTTGAAACTCTGATGTAAGGGTGAGACGATGCTATGATAAAGCTTTAAATATCCTGCAGTCATCATTCCTTAGTGGGGCTTGCAGCTGCAGATTTCTTCTGTATCCACTGAACCACTCAAGAGTGTACAATTTATATGAAGTCAGAGAATGGCTAATTCATTATAAATTATTTGAGTCTCTATATTAGTTTGATAGTCAAAAAATCCGTTAAAAATTTCTATCCAAAGAGGGAGTCTAGAGAGATGGCTCAGTGGTTAAGAACACTGACTCTTCTTGCAGAAGATCTGGGTTCAAATCCCAAGACCCACATGGCAGCTGACAACTGTCTGTAACTCCAGTTCTAGGGGATCTGACAGCCTCTTCTGTCTTCTGTGGGCATTGCATGACATGGAAGCACTTACCTACATGCAGACAATATATACATACATATAAAATAAAAATAAATAAATTTAAAATACTTCTATTCAATGAATAAAAATTTTCATGTATGTGTAAAATTCTGAACAAAATGTAGAAATGATGTCATAGTTACCTTTGGCTGTCAGCTTTACAAAGGTCTATCATTATATAGGAAGAGGGAGCCTCAGTTGAGGAATTTCCTAGAGTATATTGGTCTGTGGTTATGACTCTGAGGTATTTTCTTAATTGATAATTGATATAGTAGGGCTAGTAAAGTGTGGGAGGTTCTAACCTTAGGAAGGTGAGCCTGGGCACTGTAATAAAGGCTAGCTAAGAATAAGTCAGGCAAAAGACCACAACTGGCCAAAGTGTAGAGAATAAGAAATTGCATAGTATGTGTCCCTGGATAGGACTCCTATATTAAACCTCACCCACCATAGCTCAAGCACCATTGTGTGAAAGGGGACAGAATCATTGTAAGCACCTGGGTTGGTACATGATCATAAGGAAAGAGTTTTTTTCCCCCAGGCCTCAGGGAACTTGTTCATATGAACTTAAAGCAATGGTGACAGCATGCACAAGATGCAAGCAAACTAAAAAGGACAAAAACTCAGCATAGAACTGGGGAAATGGGCAGGAGGCAGCAACCTTAGCTGAGCAACTATTGGCAGCTAATTAGTGCTGGGTAAGGGAGAGTTTATCTTCTTTAAGGGATAGATTCTATATAGGCTGGATGAACTCACATTGAGGAAAATCTGGTGACAGAAACGACTCTATAGGCCTTAACATATATGACAGAATGCATGAATTTCTGTGAGAGGGCTATAGAGAGGTTCAGATAGCAGAGAGGCTCTAAATATGATTAGGATGTATATCAAATGCACACGAATTCAATTAAAATACGCATTGGGGGAAAAATAAGTCAGAAAGACAATGAAGTGCAGTGTTCTTTCATAAAATCTGCTTAAAGGTCTGCATTGAGTTTCTGCATTGACTTCCTTCTATGATGCATTATAATTTATTATATGAAATAAACCCTTTCCTCCCTATGTAGCTTTTTTTAACTTAAAAAAACTTTATTGAGAATTTCACACATGCATACAAGGTGTTTTGATCAAATTCATGCACACTCCCTTGTCTCCAACACCTCCCATATTGCCCCATCCCTTTTTTCTGAAAACTTCATCCATCCACCTTTCTTTCTTTTTTCTTTTTCTCTTTCTTTCTTTTCTTTATTTCTTTCCCTCCCTCCCTCTCCTTCCTACTCCTTCCTTCCTTCCTTCCTTCCTTCCATCTTTTTACTTTTTTCTTGCTACTCTAACATTACAGCCTCTGAAGAGTTAACCCTAAATTCTTTTAGAAATTAGATAAGAGGTCCCAAATACTTTTGACATTTTTGGCCCATGGAACAGAATATGTTCCTAAGAGGCTCAAGGACATTTTGACTTTTATCCAAGAAACTAGCAACTATTCTTTGAGGTCTTTTTTACCCTAACTGCCTAGCCAGTTCCTACCTCCTATCTCTAAGGAGCTATTAGACAGCGTTTTATCACAGCAACAGAGCAGCAAACTGGGACAAATGATTACCTTGACTTTTTACTCTTTTATTCTCCATGTGGACACCTCATTGCCACCTCCAGCTAAGGCAGCTTACTTAGGCTTTACTCAATTCTGTGAGTTCTTTCTCATATTTCCCACATATCCAGCCTTTCTCACAGTCATAGTCATCTGCACGGATATGTGCTTGCTTCCTCTGGACCATCACAAATGGAAATCCCATCAGCTTTCATTTGGCTTATTAGTCTTTCTGGGAAATCCTTGGGTAAATGATAACATTAAATTAGAGTATGCTTCCAAGTGAGTTCCTGCCATTTGGGATGCCTCAAATAGAATTATTCATAATGGTCCTTTGAGATCAATTCTAAAAAGGTTTAAGTAGGCAGCTGTCAAAACCTGCTTACATCGTTCTGGGGAGGGATTGTTTTCTGTTTGGGTTTGGTTTGGTAGTTTTTTTATAGATTTTGTATTTTCTATGAAAAATGTGCTGAAATTCTTTGAAAATTTGACCATACAAAAATTTAATGGCTTAATTTTCCATGTATCAAGTGATGTTAACTCTGTAAAACAAGTTCTCAGAACTCCACAATCAGCTTACGTTCATGACATCAAGCATGCGTTCATTAAATTTCAAAGAAATGCCTGTCTAATTATATGCTACAAATAGTAATACTGTAAATCTTACCATAACAATATTTTGTATTTGAAGAGAAAATTGCAGCATGATGTTATACAGATGGATATCCTATGTAAAATTTGTCTAAAATCATTTATGATAATAAAGCCAAAGATTTTCAATATGATAAGACCAAACTTCCCAGCTATCAGTGTCATACATTCCTATGGGAATATTTAAATATCATTCCACAACTGTAATTTTTTACTAATATTTTTATGATCACAGTGATCCAATTTGGTTTTGTCAATATAACAACTTATAAAATATATTCTATGGATATCTGAGTGGTGGTGAATGACTTTTATCCCAGCACTAGGGAGGCAGATGCAGGAAGATATCAAGACCAGTCTGGTCTACATACTGAGGTCTTGGCCACCTGGGGCCACAGGAATACCGTGTCTCAAAAATTAAAAAAAAAACTCAAAAAATACATATGTTATGTATATAGATATATGAATATATGCACACATATAAGAATAGCTTAGCTTGAGTGTCAGGTATATGATAAGGTTATATATCCTAACACTGAGGTTTAAAAAAATCTAGAATAACTTCCATTTTACTTTAATAATCTTGACATAATTCTGTGACTCATGGCAATAAAACTCTTAATTTTAGTTGAAATTAAAATGGTGTGAAAACATGTTAACTCCCATTACAACTTACATTTCCCCTTGCCATATTTACAATGATTCAGGATTTATATCTCTGAACACTCTCTTTACAGTGCTTATTATATTCAGCCTGTGAGCACTTAATTGATAATGATGAAAATTGTCTCTATGTTTATGGCATATGTTGAGCATCTGTTTCAGGCTATAATTTTGGATTTATGTCTTGTATTTAAAGTCAAAGCGTTGAGAAAGTGTTTATTTTTGCACTTAAAAAAATTAGAGTCACCAAGAAGAGTAACACTGTGGTAGAAACTTTCACTTTGAAATTGCTTATCTGAGGAATATAAAATCATCAAGAGTACAGCATATTCAATTATAAATTGATTGAAAATTTTTCCATTATTAAGATTTGTGTGTGATTATAAATATGCATATTTATAAAATATGGTTATATAATACTTATTCACCAAGTGTACATACCTTTAGTATCTATAGGTAGGTAAAACATTAAATTGAAATCCATGTTCTGGCACTTGCCGTATATTCTGAAAATTAAGAAAGTGGTTTAGAAAATTACTGTTTAGAAGCTGCTTGCTTTGGCTAAAATTAATGTACCCCATTTCTCTAATACCAGTGAAATCTGTGTTGAAGAAAATTATTTCAATCTCCTATATCGCACTCCTTTATCCTTCATTTGCAAAGTTACCTTATATTTCTTATAAAGAGTCTGGACAATTCATTCTATATGCTTCTATGAAATTTGTCAAGGTTTGCAGGCATTAGCTCCTGATAAGGAGGAGCACAATGGCTCATTCCCAGGAGGCTAATGTCACTTTCCAAAACACAGTCCATATGCTATTACTGAAAATTTTACAATTTAACATCTTTGTGGACTTCATAAACACATAATTCACTTTCCTTTCTTTCTTTTGTAAATAGTTAATTTTCTTTAAAAACAATTCATAGGTCCTAATATATTTAAGTTCTTTGACGCTAGATAATTCTATCCAACTAAGATAAAATGCTAATATTCTATCCATATTTCACATTTTTTATGGGAATTCAATTTCTTTGGTAGAAAGAATATGAGATTTCTTGTTATTTACTTTTAATAGCATTTACTGAATGACGACTTTTTGTTGAGTTTGTTTTTTTACTGAGCTTTTGCAACTTCATACAACAGTTCTTAATCAAATCCAGATCCCCACTCCCCTATTCTTGTCTCCCACATCCTCCCACTGCACCTCATGTTTTAATGATCCTTGGTTGCCTATCATCCCAGTTCCTAACAGCTACATTCATGAACCTGTAAGCACTTAGGATTTTACTGCAGTACATGGTAATCAGGCAAATACTGCCTAGGCAGCATCAGACAGAATTCCACCAAACCAAGTGTTCTCATTTTACAAAAAGAAATATGAATGCAAGATTCAAATCTGTCTTCATCTTTGAACAACTTGTTCCAGGACCATAGCTTCTGTGCCCACCTTTACCTTATACAAAAAGCTCATTTGACAAAGTGTTGAATTCGCTGACTGTAGCAGAGGTGGTTTGATGTTCCCATGCAGCTTGCAATTCTTGGTCCACCAGTTCAGCATTTTAAATAACATATTCCATGTAGGAAATGAGAGTTTTATCCCTACTGAGGGTTCTGTCCTGGAATGACTTTTTATTTGTGGTTCTGCTTCCTAGATCTAATCATTAATGATCCTTATTTCAATGGATCTATAGCCTTCATTTCTGTTTCTTTTACAAAATGGTAGCTAATGTGTTTAGCTTTGAAAAGAAACCTCTTAATAACATATAAATGCACATATATGCTCTATTTACACTGAAAACAAGTCTGCAGATCTGATCCACATCTGACTTGAGGCTCTGTGAGAACTCCTGAAGACAAAAGCAATCTTGTCACTCCAATATAAAATCAAAAGACAGAACTGAAAGCTTAGAGGAACCAGCTTTCATGCCCAAAACATAAACCACAAAGACACATAAAGTTCACAAAAAGAAGCAGACCTAAACTTGAAGGCTTGAGTCTCACATAAGAATCAGAAACTAAAAAAGAAATTCACATGACAAAATCACAGAGAAAAAATAATGACATGAAAAACCAAAATAGCATATCCCCAACAAATACCAATAGTCCTCTAGAGGAGTACAATGAGAACCCCCTAGAGATAATGCAGGACATGGAACTCAAAAGAACAATTATAAACATAGTAAAATAATTCAGTGAATTTAAAGAACACACAACCAAATAATTAAAAGAACTGAAGGAAGATAGGGATAAACTTCAGAATGAATTCAGAAAAAAGTTAGAAATATTGAAGAATACTCAGGCTGAAATGAAGAAGGAAGTGAAAGAGTCAGTAAGCCAATTAGAAAAGACCGGAGAAAACCTCACCAATAGGATAAACAAAATGGAAAACAAAGTATCAAGACTGGAAGATAAAGAGGATGAACTAGATGACTCAAGCAAAGATTATGAAAAGTTTAAGAAATCACAAGAATGAAATACGCAGGAATTGTGTGACACCATAAAAAGACCAAAATTATGAATCATAGGCATACAGGAAGGAGAAGAATCCCAAGATGATGGCATGGACCTGATCTTCAACAGAATCATGGAAGAAAATTTCCATTTTGTTTGAAAGACATGCCCATAAAAATACAAGAAGCATATAGAACACCAAACCAACGGAACCAGAAAAGAAACTCTTCAGGGCACATCATAGTAAAAACACTAAATGTACAATGTACAAAAATAATACTGAAAGCTGCCAAAGAGAAACAATTCACACATAAAGGAAACCCCATTAGGATTACAGCTGATTTTCAGTGCAAACTATGAAAGCCAGAAGAGCCTGGACCAAAGTATTCCCAGTTTTAAATGACCACAGATGCCAACCCAGATTACTCTACCCAGCCAAAATGTCTATTATAGTCAAAGGGGAAAGAAAATTCTTCCATGACATAAATAGGCTGAAGGAACTTAAGAAAGGATTGAGTGTACCCAAGGGGTTGCAGAAAGAAATTCAATGAAGGTATAACTGTGGAAAGGTACAGCTACATCACGAATGTCAATAGAAGTAAAAATGACAGGATTCAATACTCATCTTTCATTAATAACTTTAAATATTAACGGACTGAACTCCCCAGTCAAGAGACACAGACTAGCTGAATGAGCTAAGAAACAAAACCAATCTTTTTGTTGTCTCCAAGAAACCCATGTCATTTTCAAGGTCAGAAACTATCTTAAAGTGAAAGGATGGAAAAAAATGTACCAAGCATATGGTACTAAGAAAAAAAAAGGTGTAGCAATTCTAATAATTAACAAAATAAACTTTAAAATTATCAGAAGAGATAAAGAGGCCCACCTCATTCTGATCAAACGAGCAATAACTCAAGAAGATATTACAATCATGAGTATTTATTCACCAAATTCTGGTGCACCCAACTTCATAAAACAATATTACAGGACATTAAGACCCTAAATAATCCCAACTCATTAATAGTAGGGGACATCAATATCCACTGTCTCCATTAGATAGGCAAACAGAGCAGAGTGTTAACAGAGAGACATCTGAATTAAACAATACCAGATATCAAATGGACTTAACAGACATCTACCAAGTATTCCACCCAAGCACCAAAAGAAATACTTTCTACTCAGCACCCCATGGAACCTTTTCCAAAATTGACCATATACTGAGGCAAAACAAATATCAACACATACAACGAGATTGAAATAATTTCATGCATTCTAGCAGACCACAATGCAATAAAGCTTGCAATCAACACCCGAAGAAGTACTAATCACCACATGAACCCATGGAGATTAAACAACACACTCCTAAATGATGAATGGGTCAAAAGAGAAATTAAGAATGAAATAAAAGCATTTCTGGAACTAAATGAAAAGGACAATACAACACAACAAAACTTCTGGGACACACTGAAAGCAGTCTTCAGAGGGAAGTTTATAGCACTAAGTGCCTACGTCAAAAAATCTGAAAGAACAAAAATAAATAACGTTGCAACACAACACACCTGAAAAGCAACAACAAATGAAACCCAAACCCAGCAGACAAGAAGAAATAACAAAAATCAGGGAAGAAATTAATTTAATTGAAACAAAGAAAACAATACAAAGATTCAACAAACCCAAGAGCTTGTTCTTTGAAAAGATAAACATGATTGATGGACTGCTAGTCCAGTTAACAAAAAGAAAGAAAGAGCACCTCCAAATCAACAAAATTAGACATTAAAGGAGAAACATCACAACAGACACCAGAAAGATACAGAACATTATAAGGGAATACTATAAAAGCCTATATGCTACTAAATTGAAAACCTAAAAGAAATGAATGTATATCTAAAAGCATGGGAACCACCAAAACTAAACTAAGAAGAGATTAACAGCTTAAACAGACCCATATCACAAAAAGAAATTGAAACAGTAATACAAAACCTCCCGACTAAAAAAAGCTCAGGACCAGATGGATTTACAGCAGAATTCTATCAGACATTTAAAGAGGATCTACATCCAATACTACTTAATTTATTCAAAAAGATAGAAATGGAGGAAGAATTTCCAAATTCCTTCTATGATGCCAGAATCACTCTAATACCAAAGCAAGGTAAAGATACAACCAAAAAAGAAATCTGTACACCCATATTCTTAATGGATATAGATGCAAAAATTCTCAACAAGATAGGTGCAAACTGCATACAGATACATGCCAAAAAGATCATCTACCGTGATCAAGTCGGCTTTATCCCAGAGATGCAGGGATGTTTCAATATACCTAAGTCAATAAACATCATAAACCATATAAATAGCCAAAAAGACAAGAAGCCCATGGTCATCCCAATAGATGCAGAGAAGGCCTTTGACAAAATTCAACATGTATTTATGTTCAAAGTCCTAGAGGAAATTGGACTGAAGGGAACATACCTCAACATAATTAAAGCTATATATAACAAACCCACAGCCAACATCATTCTAAATGGAGAAAAACTTGAAGCATTCCTATTGAAATCAGGTACCAGACAAAGCTTTCCACTATCTCCGCTCCTCTTTAACATAGTGATTAAAACTCTAGCAAGAGAAATAAGACAAGAGCAGGAAATTAAAGGAGTAATAATTAGAAAAGAAGAGATCAAATTATACCTTTTTGCAGATGATATGATATTATATCTAAGAGACACCAAAAATTCCAACAGAAAACTCATAGAAATTATTAACAAGTTTACTAAAGTGGCAGGCTACAAAATTAATGTACAAATGTCTGTAGCCATTCTATATACCAATTATAAGCAGCCAGAGAATGAGCACATAGAAACACTCCCCTTCACAATAGCTGTAAAAAAAATCTCAGAATAAACCTAATCAAAGACATTAAAGAGCTCTACAATGAAAATTTTAAATCATTAAATAAAGAGAATACTAGGAGATGGAAGGGCCTCCCATGCTGATGGATTGGAAGAATTAATATTGTGAAAATGACCACCCTACCAAAAGCAATATATAGATTCAATGCAACCCCAATCAAAATCCCCATGACGTACTTCACAGAATTAGAAAAAAAATATCCTAAATGCATATGGAAACACAAAAGACTCTGGACAGCCAAAGTAACCCTGAGCACAAAGAGCAACACTGGGGGGATTACCAGATCTCAAAATATACCACAGAGCTATATTCATAAAAACAGCAATAGTCAGAAAAACATGTTACTGGAACAAAAAAGACCCACAGATTAATAGAAAAAAGCTGAAGATCCAAATATGAGTAAATAAGTTTTCAGCTACCTGATATTTGACAAACGGGCCAAGAATATTCACTGGAGGAAAGACAGCATGTTCAGCAAATGGTGCTGGCAAAACTGGATCTCCACCTGGAAAAGAATGAAACTGAACCCCTATCTTTCACCCTGCACAAAAGTCAATTCCAAATGGATCAAAGACCTTAATGTAAAGCCTGAAACTCTGAAACTCTTAGAAGAATACATTGGCAAATACCTACAAGATATAGGTGTAGGAAAAGATTTTCTAAACCAGACATCAATTGCTGAGGAAATAGGGAAAGAATTAACAAATGGGACCCCATTAAACTCAAAAGCTTCTGTACATCAAAGGAGGCAACCAGGGAAGTGATCAGAAAACCCACAGAATGGGAGAAAATCTTAACCAGCAACACATCCGACAGAGGTTTAACATCCAGGATATATAATGAACAAAAAACAGAGAATCAAGACAAGAAGAAACCCATTTAAAAGACAGGCTAAGGAGTTGAACACAGAGTTCTCAAGAGAAGTAAAGAAGAAGTAAAGATGGCTGTGAAACATCTTAAAATATGTTCAATATCACTAATAATTAGGGAAATGCAAATTAAAACCAATTTAAGATTTCATCTTACCCAAGTCAGACTGGCTAAGATCAAGAGAACAAATAATACCAAATATTGGAGAGGATGTGGGGAAATGGGAACACTCACTCACTGCTGGTGTGGCTGCAAACTTGTTCAACCCCTATGAAAAGCAGTTTGGAGAACTCTTAAAAAACTACAAATGAACCTACAATTTGACCCAGTTATACCACTCCTTGGCATATACCCAAATATTCATCTTATTGCAGAGACACTTGTACATCCATGTTTGTTGCTGCTCTTCTCACAATAGCTAAGAGATGAAAGCAACCTAAGTGTCCCTCAGTTGACTAATGGATAATGAAAATGTGGTTCATTTATACAATGGAGTTTTACTCAGCAATAAAGAAAGATAAAATCATGAAATTTGCAGCTAAATGGATGGCAATAGAAACTGTCATACTAAGTGAAGTAACACAGACTAAGAAAAAAATCAACATATGTTCTCCCTCATATGTGGATCCTAGTATCATACCCTGATAATGAGTATGTATCCATACATAACTACAGGAACCAGGATAATGAAAACGAAACAGGGAGGTAAAGGAAAAGAAAGAATCTGAAAGAGAAGAACAGTAGGAAATGGGCCTTAATAAGGGAGCTATGGATAAAATTCAGGTTCATTTAAGGAGCGGGGAGGTAAGGGTATACAAGGAAGCTAGGTGAAAAAGGGAAAGAAGAATCTCAAGAGAGGTAGGACCGTAGGAGAAGGGTATTATTAAGAGAGAAAGGGGAGAAATGGAGGCACCTTAATTGGGAAAAACTATGGTGGAGGGGTTAGACAATGTGAGAGATAAATAATGCCTAGCTAGTTTTGAAAACCAGAGGGAACCATATTACTCCTTCAACCTACTGACTAATTATACATGCCAGGTGTATTAGTCAGGGTTCTCCAAAGAAACAGAACCAATAGAATGAATATGTATAGAGGTTTATCAGCTTAGCTCACAGGATAGAGTGTGAGTATTCCAACAATGGCTGCACCACACTGGAGAGGCTGAGAATCTGTAGTCGCTCAGTCCACAAGGCTGGATGTCTCAGTAGTCCCAATCCAGTGCTGAAGGTCTGACAAATTCCAAAATATCAGCTAGTCTTCAGTCTACAGCAGCAAGACAAACTCACCAGCGAGAGAGAAGGCAAGCTGCAAAAAGCCCTGCGTTCTCCTCTGCCT
>NW_008340588.1:3764215-3764890 GCF_000622305.1 Nannospalax galili
TATTTAAGCTAAACTAGTGTGATATGACTGTCCCATCATACAATGACCAATGCATTATATATCTTAGAGTAGGTGATAAGGTCTTCGAGGAATTCTTAGTCTTTTAGTGTCTCATAACCCAATATAATCACATAGGTTCACAACACTTAACCATTTAACACATCTCGAATACATATTCAAAAAAGAATAAATCAAGTATCTGCTTAACATATGTGTGTACATGCACAAGCCTATTCTTAACCAAATAGGACAAAAATACTCATGTCAATTATAATCCACGTTTCTGCAACTGGTCACGTGGCCTAAGTTGGTATTTGTAACTACCTTCCTCTACGACCCATTCTGTATTTCCTCCACCATCAGCAAGCACCTCTGCAGGTCTTGGCTCGTTCCCTGGAGGAGTGACCCATACTTTCATCCATGAAGGGTCTGGGCCATTTGTTGTCCTGTCTGGATTGGGTTGTTGCAGTTTCCCATTGACCTTAATCACAGGACATGGTAACACCAAAAGTCGTCCTAAGGAATCTCCTGCCTTCCAGATATAATCTTCATTACATCCATTGTGGAGAACAAGTCCAATTTCCCCCTGGTAGTCTGGGTCAATCACCCCTCCTAATACTGTTATTCCTTTCTTAGCCTGCTGACTTAAGGGCATCAGAAGCCCAAAGTGTCCAG
>NW_008340588.1:3766065-3766636 GCF_000622305.1 Nannospalax galili
TAAACCAAGCCCTAGTCTTCTCTTCCTCAGTCAACCGATCATAGGGCACACCCCATGAAGCCATAGGTGCATGCTTGAGAACAGGAGGCATCATAACAGGAATAGAAACCTTAGGCATTTGGGCAACTTCTTCATGTAACTTGCTTGTGCCCTCCGGGCCTGCTCGAGCCCGATCACGTATATACCACTTCCATTTGATAATGGATTGTTGCTGTGCATGGCCTACTTTATGGCTTGGGGGGTCAGATAACACCCAGCTCACGATGGGCAGCTCTGGTCTCATGTGACTTGGTGGCCCATCGTAAAACGTTCAGTTTCCACTAAGGCCCAATAGCAGGCTAAGAGCTGTCTTTCAAAGGGAGAATAGTTGTCCACAAATGAAGGCAGAGCCCTACTCCAAAATCCCAATGGCCTCCATTGTGATTCCCCTATGGGGGCCTGCCAGAGACTCCAAACAGCATCTTTATCTGCCACTGATACCTCAAGCACCTCGGGTCTGCTAGATCATATGACCCAAGGGACAGAGCAGCTTGTACAGCAGCCTGGACCTGTTGAAGGGCCCTTTCCTGTT
>NW_008340588.1:3766740-3767685 GCF_000622305.1 Nannospalax galili
TGCCATAACTTATTCTTCACCTTAGAAGGAATGTCTCTGCATGCTCCACACCACTGAACTCCTAGAAATTTCACTGAGGTAGAAGGCCCTTGAATTTTGGTTGGATTTATTTCCCATCCTCTCATGCGCATATGCTTAACCAACAAGTCCAGACTGTCTGCTACCTCCTGCTCACTGAATCCAATCAGCATAACATCATCAATATAGTGGACCAGTGTGATATTTTGTGGAAGAGTCAGGAAATCCAGATCCCTTCGAAACAAGTTATGGCACAGTGCTGGAGAGTTAATACACCCTTGAGGCAGGACAGTAAAGGTATACAGTTGGCCTTGCCAGTTGAAAGCAAATTGCTTCTGGTGGCCCTTATGAACTGGTATCGAGAAGAAAGCATTTGCCAAATCAATAGCTGCATACCAGGTACCAGGAGATATATTAATCTGCTCGAGTAAGGAAACCACATCTGGTACAGCAGCTGCAACCAAAGTCACTACTTGATTAAGTTTTCGATAGTCAACTGTCATTTTCCATGACCCATCTGTCTTCTGCACAGGCCAAATAGGAGAGTTAAAGGGAGATGTGGTGGGAATCACCACCCCTGCATCTTTCAAATCCTTGATGGTAGCCAGTACCACAGGTCCATTTGAGTCATGCCACTGTAGGTATTGTTTTGCCTTTCCCGCCCATTATGATAAGTATGCTCACCTTGTCTTTGGTAATTCATTGCTGCCACCTGACCCTTACTCCAAGGTCCTGTTACACCTATTATATTTACATTTAATTTATGCAATTGAGCAGCAGCATCTCCAACTGTAAGATTCGGCATAGAAAACAGCAAAAACAAAGCTCTTCAAACGTTGTGGTGTCTCTCTCAGTACTTTCCATCTTATAAAATCTGTAAAAGGCATGGCCTCTGGGCCCTCCCATTGTGGAGGATTTGGTGTTGCA
>NW_008340588.1:3768533-3769579 GCF_000622305.1 Nannospalax galili
CTTCACCACTTTATCCAGAGATGCTAAAAGTAACCAGCCACCATCATTATTTTTCTTATTTTTCCACAAATCATTAAATGTTTTATGTATAGAGTCACTAAATTTCTTGCTCCTCACAAGAGGTGAGTTAGGAGATTCAAATGGGTCTATCTCCATCATTGTTTCAAATAGTCTACACCACAAATTTTCAGTACTCTCCATGCTATCTGAAGACTCTGACTTGGAGAGCCTGCTCCAAACACCAACAAGCACATTAAAGAAATTGATCCTTTCAAGTCTGTTTCTTTAGAACCACTCATGGTACCACAATCTGTATTAGTCAGGGTTCTCCAAAGGAACAGAACCAGTACAATGAATATGTATAGAGATTTATCAGCTTAGCTCACAGGATAAAGTCCGAGTAGTCCAACAATGGCTGCACCACACTGGAGAGGCTGAGAATCTGTAGTCGCTCAGTCCACAAGGCTGGATGTCTCAGTAGTCCCAATCCAGTGCTGAAGGTCTGACAAATTCCAAAATATCAGCTAGTCTTCAGTCTACAGCAGCAAGATGAACTTACCAGAGAGAGAGAAGGCAAGCCGCAAAAAGCCTGGCGTTCTCCTCTGCCTTGGTCTTTTATACCGGCTGCCATCAGAAGGTAACGCCCATATTTAGGGTGTGTCTTCCGACTTTAGATGATCCAATCAAGAAGATCTCTTTCATTTCAGTTCATCTCAAATCAAATCAAGTTGACACCCAGGATTAGCCATCACACCAGGTCAAGAAATTTATGACTATGTAAGGTTTATCTGAGAAAAATTGGTCTTTGCCTAAGATTTATCTACATTACACACAGTAATTAAAGTACCAGACTGGTGGTACTAACTTTCTTGGATGTTTAACAGACATACTTTGAGGCCTATACTAATTTGTTCAGATACACATAAAGGACAGTTTTTGCTCCTTGCCCTCCTAGGTCGACTAGTTCCAGGGGACTATGAGCATCTCTCAAAATGTCCTGTAATTGTGGTGGGTCACCTGTCCTCTTGATCAAGGAGGCCAAGGAG
>NW_008340588.1:3770431-3786754 GCF_000622305.1 Nannospalax galili
ATCAGAGTATAAGGGCTCTAGTGGGGGGAGGGAGGCTATGGGAGGGCGCTGCCTGGGAAGTAGCTGTATAAATAAAGAAAAAAAAAAGAAAAAAGTAATTCTTCAAAGAAAAAAAGATAAAAAATTAATAATTAATAGATATGAAAAACATTACCACTGTAATCTACCTGATGACTTTATATCCATGTTTACATGCCAAGGATCTCAAAAAGTAACCAACTGTCACCAGTAATAATCGATACATAGAGATTAGAAATGCATGTGCAAATATCTTAGTGTTAATTGCACTGAAAATGAAATTTTCTTTGAAACTGTTTATTTTAATAATAAAATTAAGATCTTTTTTAAAGGCAAAAGCCTCATTTAATTTTGTGTCTTACAGGGTTTATACTGAGTACAATATTGTATCTGTATAATAATTCAACTGTAAACCTGAAAATTTACAGCCGATTTTGAAAAAGATGCATCTTAGCTCAGAAAATTGTTATTGAATAAGTCAATGCTGTTGTAGTGAAATGCTTCTTCTAAGTATGTGGCTATTAAATAAATAATTAACTGGGGGAAAAGAGTGAAAAATATAGAATATATGTGTTTTTTAAAAATGCTGGTTATATTTGATAATTTCAAATTACAGTAATTCTCAAAAAGTGATAATTTGCCTTTATTTCTCTATATTTCTACATTAAGTTAGCTTTATAGGCTGTGTGATATCTAGAAACAATTCAAATAAAATTGAAAGGAAAGAAACTCATAAAACATAGCTGGTCTCTAGAGAACAGCTTGCCAGCCACAGATTCCTTGTAATTAAAATGGTCATAATTATAAAATTATAAACACTGAATAAATTTCTATGTGTAAACCATTTAAAGTGCTTTGCATAATGAGTAATAATGAAAATATTAACTACTACTAATTATTTTTGTGGAAATTTCATTTTAATTTTCTGTTCTTTTACATTTCATTGTTGATTGCATTTAGCTAATAAACAATTTGGCATTTAATTTTATTGCATTGTTAAATATTTCAGTTCAATGAATCTAATTTATCTTCATAAAAGGTCACAAATTTTACTTTCATGAAGTTCAGTATGTTAAACACTCAGTCTTTTCTTTCTTTTATGCAGTGGGCAGTATTTCATCTTTATTCAACATACAACACAAGAAAAAGTTATGGGAGGGTAATGAATATGAACCTATATTTATAAACCTTATTTTGTGGTTTTGTTCTTAATTGTCCCTGTCAATTTAATTGCTACATACACTTTCCTTTATTTCTTTACTTTCAGCTCTTAAATGTGGGTCAGAAAGAAGGATATATGACACAAATCATGTGATTTAAAACTCTTAAATGTATTACCTATCTGAAGCTTTACAGATATTTTAAATTTGTTAGATTTTGAGGGATAATTTCTTTCTTCTTCAATTCCTACATTCTTCCTCCTTTTCCAAATTCTCTCCTATATCCTTATTTTTCTCCATATATCTATTTTTTCCTTATTTAATTGATAAATATGGAACCCAGGAGCTCAAACATGATAAGAAAAAATAGCACCACCAAGATTTAGCATCATCTACTATTGTTTTTCATTTTAATTTTAACTCTTTTTTGTTTGTTTTTTATTGAGCTTTTTACATTTCATATAACATTTCCCACTCAGACTCCCTCCCCGATCCATGCCTCTCCTATCCCCCCACCCAACCCTACACATTCTGCCATACATGCTGAGTCCTTTTCATTCAGGTTTGTAGCCAAATGTCCTTCTGTGTAAATGGATCAGCTGGAGTCTAGTCAGCCCATCCAGTGGTCCTATCTCAGTCACACTCTCCCTCAACCAGCAGCAATCAGTCTCAAATAGTTCCCAATCTAGTGCTGGCCCACCACCTATTTCTCACCTCCCCTTTGGGCCCTTGTTTAACTTAGCTGACACGAGTCCTGTGCTCAATACCATCTCTGCCACAGGCTCACATGAGCAAGCCTGGAAGCCTCTACCTCCCTGTGTTCATGAACCAGCCCTGGCTCTTACAATCTTTCCATCTCTTCTTATGCAATGGTCCCTAAGCCCATATAGGAGTCCCATCCTACACTCTACAGTCTTTTTCTCTGAAACCGCCAGTTGTGGCCTTCTGTGTGCACGGCACTCTGATGTACATGGAAGCCTCACTGATAAGAGTTGAGGGGTGCATTAGGCCTCTCTCTACCACTTATTCCACAATGTTTCAGAAGCCGTAGTTGTAAATTGCATTTCTTTCTCATAACTTGAATTGGACTGAGCTTGACCACCAGTCCATGGTTTGCTGACCTATACTGTAGAACTTCACATTTAATTATCAGAGTATACGTTCAAATTAAATAAAGGAGTTCTCCATTTCTATCTACAGTGGGAAATTACATAACAATAATTACCCTCAATCTGTTATTCAATATTTCTAACATCCTCATTTTCAAGGTAATTTACCCTTCTATGTATCACATACACTCAATAACATACTATGCTATGCACAACATTGGTATAGTTTTTGATACCATGCGTTATTGACAATATTTTAAATACAGAATGTACCTTGCATTTTTGTACCATTTACCCTTCTGGTATTCATTATTTGCTACAAAGTCAAGGGTTTTTGGTCTATCATGCTTTGATTTTGTTGTAAGAGATTTCATTTTCTGTAGTACAATTTTGCTTATAGCGAATACTTCAGTCCTTCATTCTGTATGTATCTGGAAAGATATTTAATTTTTCCTAAATGTTAAAACTGTTATATAGGAGTAAAATTTAGGATTTGCTACCTGCAGCTTATTTGTTCTTTTGGGCATTTTGTACATGATAGTCTATTGCAAGAATAGTTGTGCATTTTTAGTTAGAAAACAGGCAGTCTGCCATTTCAGGATATAGTTTACCCATGTGATAATGTCCTGTGAAACTAAGAAAAAAGAACTTATCTCCAGAAATTAGGCAACGTTTTGTAACTTTTTAATTACTCGTACTCTCTTAGGTCACCTGGTTTAATTAATGCATCATTATTCTTGATAGACTTTGATTGTGTTGGTTGAGAATTTCCATTACTATTGTCTCTTACCCTACAGATATCATATTGTAGGTGCCAACTATTTTTAAGATTTTACTTTTATTTTATGTGTATTATTATTTTGCCTACATGTATGTATGTATACCTCTAGCTTGCCCAGTGCAGGTGGAAGCCAGAAGAGGGAATTAGATCACCTTGAACTGGAGTTACAGATGATTTTGAGATACCACATGGGTTCTGGGAACCGTACTTATATTCTCCATAAAAGCAGCAATGTGGTCTTAAACACTGAACCCGGTTTCCAGTCCTTGCTAAAGCTGTCTAATTAGGGCTCTATCCTCTTCTTTACTATTAGGAAACCACATTCCAAATCAGCCTTTTAATCTTACCCTTCAAAAGAAAGGAATATTCTAGCATTTCATAGGTACTAGCACCTTTCTCTAGCATTTCAACATCTCTAATAAATGGCATGATTTTCAGACCATCACACAGAAGATAAATGGCTTATAATTGCTCAAGTATTCTGAAATGTCTGACCATTTCCTTAGTCTTTTGCTGTATTTTTTTCCAGTAGCTTTCATTTAAATTCTTAGAGTTTCATTTCAATTAGTTTAGGCTTTCATTATCATCAGATCAGATCCTTGCAGAACAATGCAAGTGTGGTGTTCATTTAACCCTTATGTCTCTATCACTGACACAATTTGAATTGTACATAGCAGCAGAGTAGTGTCATGTGTTACATAGCCCTTTATAAACTAGTTTTTAATACAAGAAAGCTAATATTCTTTCATGTATATGATTCTTTAGGTTCTTCAGGTTCCTATGGATGGGAGTCCTTATCTTCTAGAAAAAAAGCATGAAATAATCTAGAAATGATTTTTGCTAATAGAAAGAGAAATGATGGTGATCTGTTATGAGTGCTTGCATTGTTTCACAGGACAGAGTTCTTCAATTGGCTGTATTCTTCATCTAGACTACTTATACAAGCCAGAACATGCAGGAACATCTGTGTCAAGACTCCTACGTGCTTTAAATGAGGGATCTATATTCAATATTTCAAGTTGATAGGTTTTCCCAATCATTTCCTCTCACAATGATATAATAGACTTATTATTTTAAAAATCAATATTTTTGGAGCTCTTCTGTTCCAATAAATTTCTGGGCTCAATCCACATCTTTTAGCATTTGTTAGCTGAGAAGAAAAAGTGCTTTATATGCTAGTGTGGTGGTCCTCTGGATTTCACACCTCAATTAAATTTAAGATTGATTACCTTTTGCTTGACTGTCTTTCCTCCAATGTGTTCATTATCCCACAAAACAACTCTCATCATTCTCATAATTACTATCTTCTCATACTGCAAATGCATGATGTATTGTACCCATTAGTGAATTAACCTCTATTGTTATATCTTCTTAGTTTACCACTTAATTACTAATAAAATTTAGGAATAATAGCACTACAATATACTAGGGAATATCTGTGGCAGTGCCACATTAATAAGAATGTTCAGTCTTGGAGTAATTTAAGCAAGAGTGTGTCCATTCTTGTTCTGGAATGTTCTAATATATCTCAAAAATATTTTCTCCAAACGGAACTCTATTCTATTTTTCTGTTCTGTTCTGTTCTGTTCTGTTCTGTTCTATTGTTCTGTTCCAGTGCTATATGCTATGCTGTTCAACTATTCTACACTACTGCTCCCTAATAAAGGCTCCTATTTTATGTATTAAACAGTATACCAAGCATGCATGACAAAGGCGTGGTCAATCTTTGATAGCAGTTTTACAAAGGAGGAAATTATTTTTCTGCTTCTATGAACTAAGAAAGCACACAAATGCACAGACATGATCAACCTATACCCCATGTTGCTTGAATCATTCTTGAAGGAGATGTTTGTAACTTCACTGTTGCTTTCCACATCATCTATGTCACATCTCACATATGCATACATTGTTGTGAGTTAGGGGCAAAACTGAGTCACAAATAGGGAAGATGATATAAGATTAAATAAACTGTTGCATTCAGCTTAGTTTACAAGAATTAAACACATCAGTATTCCATGGGGGCTGGAGAGATGGCTCAGCGGTTAAGAACACTAGTTGTTCTTGCAGAAGACCTGGCTTCAAATCCCAGCACCCACATGGCAGCTAACAACTGTCTGCAACTCTAATCCCAGGGGATGGGACAGCCTCTTCTGACTTCGACAGGCATTGCACGACACGGGTGCACTTACCTACATGCAGGCAATACACACATGCCTATAAAATAAAAGACAAAAACAAAAACAACAAAAACAAAACAAACAAAACAAAAACACATCAATATTCCAAATCACTCTAGGAATGATTACACTGTTTTCCTTCACAGCAGTACACAGTTCTAAATGTTCTCAAAACATGTGATTGAGTTTATTTGTAAAGTTATATAAAATTACTTAAATTCTTGGTACAGAGTCTATCCCATTTCTTAAGCCACTCCCACAAGTAGCCCTAATGAATTATGTGTCCAGTGAGTGCCTAGGGTCTGTGCTACCACGGCAGTGGGAGAAGCCAACAGAAATCCAAAATTAGTATTATATTTAATGGAATATGCAGAATAAGATGCTGTAATATCTACATGCATATGGGACACTTTAGTAATAATGACTCTAAATAAGACGTTTGAAGAAGACTTTGAAGTATAATTGGTCAGAATGAAAACTTTGATTATAATATAAGTGCAAAAGTAGTTCTACTCAGTCTTACAAGACTTAGAGAAACTAAAATAGCCCTTCACAAATGACCTTATCAGAAAAAAATGGGTACACATTTCACAATTCATCAATAGCCAGATGAATTGTTTTGTCTTTTCTTTTTTTTTTTAATCTCATCATATCTGTGAGTAAGGAAGGCACACATAGGCTAGTAATAGTCAGCATTTTAAAAGTGGCGTATTGGAGCCATAGTCAAGGAAGATACATAAAAGCTTTCTAAGCACAGTATTAATGTATAATTATACCAGGTATTTAACGACTCAACACAGTAATTTAACACTGTCCCCATGAAAAAGAACAAGGCTGTGTTGTGAATCAACTTTTTGTCTCTTCTATCAAATTTTGAAACCAGAGAATTCTTTTTGAAGAAAAATATGGTTATGTTAAAGTTATGTAATATATTCTTTTAGGACGTGGAAAAAGATTATACATTACAGATTCATTGACCTAAAACACTGCCTGGATTAGGTCAACTGAGGCAAATAGTAATTTTTAACTGTGTATTTAACATAATGAAACTACATCAGACTTGCATTTTTTATAATAACACATGTAAAAATATAGGACCAAAATTTTATTATTTTGAATAAAAAATACTAATATGGCCACTAAAAGCCATTATGATTGGGGCAGAATCCTCAGTGATGCTGCTATAAACGTTTGCAAAGCTTCTAGTATTCCCTCCTGAATGGATACAATCTCATTTTTTTAAGCATATGACAAATTTAGTCATCGAACATTGGCCTTGGATATTTGACCATATCTAAATGTGCTAGAGGTACTTACAAGTACGTTACCAGAAAAACATGATGATATTGATCAGTATTGAGGATAATCAAGGGAATATGACATGAATATGCAGGGAATTCATGATACAAGTTCTACCTCTATAATAAAGACATTGGATTCAAAGTTAATAGACCTTTAAAACTATGTTCACTCATACCACAAATTTGTCTTCATAATAACCATGGCTGTCTGTGATGCCCCTTCTCACACACTGCCGAGAAATGCACCCAATCCTTTTGAAGTACTCTGGATTAAATTTCTTATTTATCATGATATTGCAAATGATTAAGATGAATTGAAATAAATTGTTGAATTTGACATTTCATATTTATTGATATTACAATAATAAAACCCTCACATATGCTTCCTTTTTCCTAATTTCACCAGTTACCTTGGAAACAACCAATTAAAGAGTAATTCATTTTACATAAAATATAATTGAACTTATTTCAAAGAGAAACAAAAACAAGAAGTTCTTCTGGCTTGAAGACCAATTCATAAAATTGTAGATTGGGATTTCCAATGGAGAAAAATGATATAATCAATTTATGCTTTTAACTTGTATGTCAATTGCAATTTTCTATTCACATGGAGATGTTTATAACTCCTCAAAAATTGATGTAACAGGCTCTGTGGTTCTTCCTTCCTCCACCTATAATATAGTACATTTTTTCCATTTTTTCCTTGTCCTCCCTCCTTTCCTCCTCCTCCCCCTTCTAGTCCTGCTGCTCTTCCTCTCCCCTCCTCTGTCTCTTCCTCTTCCTCCTTCCTTCTCCTCTTCCCCGTCCTCCTCCTTCTCTTCCTCTTCCTTCATCTGACTCAGTTGATTAAATAGAATCTCATTTCCTCATATGACCTTTCTAATCATTATAATAAGACAATGCTATATGATTTTCCTTCAATAATATATTTTTACTATGGGGAACTGAAAATGTAACATCTCTTACCTGACATTTTTGGATTTACAGTAGGTAATTTTTTACCTTCTTTGATCTTGTCCCTGGTACTTGGGTTCATAGAATCATTACATTTTATCTTATATTATAGTTTTCATGAATGCTGTATTTTATACAGTTAAATTAGTTTACTACTTCAGCTTTTCATTAATAATCCAAATTATTTTCAGATTAAGTTTCTCATTAATTGTTAGGGAGAAATGGATTAAAGTTTTATAGCTGGGTGTGTCCTTTATTCTTTCATGATACAAATAAGTCTCCTTGCATATTCATAATTAAAAAAGAGCAGATTGTTCTATAATAGCATAAATACTTTATTATTTCTGTTAGTATTAATACTTTTCTGAACATTAAAATTATCTGCCATATATTCATTATCATAAAATTGGTGAATGATCTGCATACCATATATACCATTATTTAGATAAAAGTCTAATTTGTAGTAACAAAGAAATGAATACAGAAAATGCCAGAATCTTGCACACAGTAATTTTACTTAAACTCTCTTTATATAGCCTTCCTTATAGAGTAGTCATATCAGTATTTGATAGTCAAATATTTGCATTGTTTTTCATACGGTTCCTTGTTCATCCATGCAAGTTCTTAAAAACATTATTTTCAGCAGTCAGAGGTTAAAGCAAGTGCATGTGGGAAGCATGTTTCAGTGGAAGTAAGTGCAAATCCATCACCAACACTGCATCAGTATTCCATTGCATCACGGGAATCGTCTTTATGTGGTTTGAACAATGTATTTCCCCTGAATACATCTCCTGACACTTCAGAAACAGTCAACAGGCTATGGTGGCTCTGCTGCCACCAACAAGTAAATTATGAGACCATGCCATTTGAAATAGGGACCATCATTCACATTTTTTCTTATGAAGTCCCATTTCTCATTGTGTCTTAGGTATACTGCATAGATATATTTCAACTTTAACCTATGGCAATGAGTAAAAAGAAATGTGAATTTAGTTAGTGAAAAGCAGTATTTTAGTGGCAAAAAATATTTTCAATTTAATGATGAAAGCTAAACTATTTTGAGAAAAAAAAATTCCTCTATACTTGAAAATATGAATGACTATATGTCATTCTTAAACTTATGGAAAATAACTTTTAAATTATCATTTTAAAATATATTTGCATATGTAATATGCACATGTAAATATAATATTGACTTGATTGTATAACTCAGAAAGCAAAATTATTCTTCTCTTCATTCCCATTATATAATACAACCTGAGTATGGTTAAATTGTATTTTCCAAAAAATTTCTGAAACATTTTTCAGAAATCTGGTGGCAAAACTACTTTAAAAGTGATTATGAGGATATTTGACATCTTCAGGCTACATTCAAAATGCTATGAAATGAATGGTGTCTGAATAATCTGTTTGGACTGTCTAACATCACACTACAGAGTCAGTAAGTAGCTTAAGCAACAGACATTTATTCCTATATGGGGTGGCTTAAACAAGACATCAATTTCTCACATTTCTTAAGAATGGAAATTCAAAATTAAAGTACCAACAGTTCCCATGTCTAGTGAGTATTCTTAACTTCTTTTACAGACATTTCCTTTCCTACTATATCCTGACATGGAGCCTAGAACATCCAGTTCTCTTCATCTTTTGTTTATAATTCTAAAAATATATTTTAGTTTTATTTTATGTGTGAGAGTTTTGCCTACATATAAGTATGGGCCCCATTCACAAATATGATCTTTTTGTTGCCTAATTTCATCATATCGCATTTGGGGGAACATAGACTTAAAAGTGGATAAAATTGTTGGTCTGCAAGCACAAACTTTGGCAGTCATCCCCAACTTTTTGTGGTTATTGAAAGTTCTACTGCCCCATACATAATAAAATGAGAAGACCAGCCAGGCATGGTGGTACATGCCTTTAATCTCACAACTCAGGAGGCAGAAGCAAGTGGATCTCTGTGATTTCAGGGCCAGCCTGGTCTACATAGCAAGTTCCAGACAGCTGGGGCAACAGGGAGATCCTATCTCAAAAAGACAAAAAAAAAAAAAAGAGAGTGAGAGAAGACCACCTTCAACTGACATGATCTTGTTAACATGATAAAGAACTGTATCAAACCCTGACACATGATTACATAGTTTACTACTCTGCATGATAAAATGATGAGCATATTTAGAGTTTAGAAATGTTATGACTTTTTTGAGGAAAGTCAAATGGAAGATCCAGTGTCAAGATGAACTAGACCTGTTTTAATAATCAATTACTTTTTATAAAATTGTTAATCATTTTGTTTATTTGTTTGCTTGCTTGCTTTTATGAGACAGATATCTATGTAGCTGAGACAGGCTTGAAGCACACAAGAGAGACCTGACTATCTAAAATGGGCTACTTCTGTCTCCTTAGTGCTGGTAAGTATGTGACACTCAACATAGTTAAGTTACATTAAAAACAGGGGTTGATCAAATGACTTTGATAAATGCACTTGCTCACTTGATAACGAGGCATACATAGTTAAGTAGAATCCTTAGCAGCCACGTAAAAAAATATGGTATGAGCACACTGCCTGTAACTTCTATGCTGTGTGTAGTGAACACGGGATACCTGGGATGTACTAGTCACCTGCTTAGTGCCAGGTTCAGAATGAGACTCCCATCCCAAAGGAATAAGTCAGAGAATGATCAAGAAAGACACCTAGTGTTCTCTGGCCTCTGCACATACACAGCGATAAGTGCAGCCCCTTACAGCCTCTCTCTGTCTCTCTGTCTCTCTGTCTCTCTCTCTCTCATACACATTCACACACATGCATACACACAAATAAGTAAATAAATATTTTGCCTCTTTTATTTTTTTTTAAATTTTAATGAATTTTTGCAAATTTCATGCAATAGATTTTTATTGTATCTAGATTCACTCCCCAAATTGCACCATTCCCTTAATCCTTCTTAGAAAGAAAACAGATGGCTGAAGAAATGGCTTAGCAGTTAAGGGTGTATATTACTCTTCCAGAGGACCTGAGTTCAGTTTCAGGCAGCAAAATCAAGTGACTAATGATCACCTTTAACTATCTCCAGGGTATCTGAAGCCTCATCCATATGAACCTGTACTCATGTGTGCATTCCCACCCAGAGACATACACATATACATGTAACTAAAAATAAAAATTAAAGCTTAAAGCTATATGCATATAGCAACATGTACAGCATTATCTACTCATATTATTTAGTATTATTTAGATATAATTTATTCATTTACTTAGGCATCTATATGTAAATGTAATAGATTTTATAAGCATATATTTATATATGTCAGAAGATATATACTGTATGGGTTGGCTGGGTGCTTCAGAAAAAGTCTTATAGTTTGAATTTTGTTATATACTTCTTTAGATAAATTTAAATGTATACAATTAATATAGATGACCTAAAATTCCCCACCTGTTTCTCCTATAGTACCTAAAATTAGAAATGTGTATTCATTTGCTTGGCTTTAAATGGGGTGCTTGGAATTGCTTCTGTGAAGACTTTAAATCATGCAGTGATTAGGATGTAGTTTATTTGCAAAAGTAAAGATATGTTTGGTTCTCTTTACTTTGAGATTGCCCCTCATATTGAGTAGCTGGTGTAATTTCTGTGAGCTATGTTTTGAACAGTTGAATTAAGTTTTTCAATTCACTCAACTATAGAAGTTTTTCAGAAAAACTTTGTCATGTATGAAAAATATACAATTCTGTTGCTTCTTTCTGAAGTATAATTTATCTTTTATTTTCTGCCTGCTATATATAGTGATTTCTTCTAGCAGGTTACTTATTGGATTTTAAATTATTTATTTATTTACTTGAAAATATGAGACTTGTTTTAAGCAGTAATTTAGTAGACGCTCATGGAAATACAATCACCAGAATGTAAGTATCTTGAGATAAATTAGAAGTCAGACTGCAAGATAATTTGTTAAAGTTAGAATATGCAAGTCACGCATTTGAATTGTATAGGAAGGAGGAGTTAACTCTAAGTATTATACTGATGGAAACATCAAGAGTGACAGAATATTGAACATTTGCATTGCTGTTTGAATAGGAAACTCACCTCAGGTTGATAAAATAAAATTAAAACATCAATATTAAAACATATTCCTGTCTAGCACAGTAGGTATTAATTTTTGCATTTTTGAGATAAGCTGAATTGACTTATGTGATAAATTAGTTATAACTTTGGTAATTTTAAATGTTGATAGTGTTTTTAAAAATGTGTAAATTTTTGCATAATGTAATTTATCATTAGCTATCATACCAAATAAGTTACATAATTAGCTGTTTAAAATTTAACGTAACCAGAACTGACTTCCAAGTTTCATGGAAGAACATGAGAATGGTGTTAAATAAGTAATGATTTAGAAGTAATTATTATAAGCTTAAAACTAGTAGGTTTTTTTTTTTTCAAATACATAAAATGCATGATGCATTAGTTCTGTTTGTTGTGATAAAGCACCCTGACCAAAAACTTATGGGAGTAAGAGTTTGAGCTTCTATTCCAGGTTCTAGAGGGAATAGAAATTAGAATCTGTCATGGTGGGGAGGCATTGTGAGGTTATTGGAGCAGGAGCAGAAAGCTAAGCACTCACATCTTCAAGGAGGCATAGGACACAAACAGAGTCCAGGAAATCTTAAGAACTCTCTAAGCCCACTTCTTAGTGGCATGCTTTATCCAGCATGGCCACACCTTCCAAGACCTCCAAAAACAGTGCTACCAACTGGGGACAAAATATTCAAATATTGGGAGCTTATAGGGGATATTCTCATTCAAACCAGCCCATATGATGAGGTATGTGCTATAAACATAGGCAGCTAAAATCAAAAGTCAAATTTTCATTCAGATGCCTTTTACCAATAATAGCAAAACTGTTCTTATTTGCAAATATGTCTAAATCAGTGTTTATGTGAATAAATATGAAAATTTATATAAAAATTAGTATTTATTGAAACTTTCAGTTTTTGTTTTATTTATTCTTTGACATTTTCACATGTGTTCAATGCAATTTGATTATATTCACATACTGCATCTCTACCACACAACCTCCATGATGCATAAACTCCATGTCTTCTTTTTTATTTTCAATTAACTACTGAACCTAGCTGCTGCTGTCATATACAAAGAGTTTTGTACCATCCACTAGGTTATGGGCAACCTACTGTTGGCCACTCCTCAAAAGGAAAATAATTCTCCCTGAGCAACTTTTACTGCCAATAGCTCATCATCCGGGAATGTGGCCTTGTGATCCCCTCATTGATTCATGCTGAGATTTTAATTGACTTGATCTTGTGCAGGTGTTTTGCAAGTAACTATAGTCACTCTAGGTTCATAAGGACAGTGGCCATGCCAAGAACACAGCATTTCAGAGTGTTCTTTCTGTCCCTATCACACCGAGGCTCCCTGAGCCTTGGGGAAGGAAGGGTAAACAGATGAGTCCCATTTAATGTTGAACACTCACAGTCATTCTCAGCAGTTGGATCAGGTGTTTGATTTTCTTTGTCATCACCAGCCATGAATCCCCTACTGTGAAGAAGGCCTCAATTCTAATCAAATCTAATTCTAATATTTGTTCCCACAACATTCATACTGTTATTGCACCCAGTCAGTGCATTTTTCTCAGTAGGTCATATGATAGCCTGCAGGAACCAGCACTGGGTAGTACCAATGATGCCTCTTCTCCAGTTGCCTCCATAGTACCTTCCAGCAATAGGAAAGCTAGCCAGAATTGAAGCAGTTTCCCAGTCAGTTTCAGATCAACTTTTCTGTGTCTTGTAATAGAAGTGCATGATGTCTTCATCAAAGAGGTTTTAACACCTAGTTATGGTGGGCAGCCAAGAGCAATGGAAATAGCTTGTGGTGTTTGGGGGGCCCTTGGGTCTTCCCTGACAAATAACTCATAGGATCATAACTCATATTGGCAATGTAATTTTCTTTTTTCTTCTATGAGCCATATTGTCCATTCACGCAGAGCACTTCTATTCAAATTCTTTTAAAATATGATGTTTCCAAATAGCTTAGAAGGCAGAGGGTTTCCATAAGGCTTTCTCCTAAATCCTTAGTTTTAGATAATCCAATCCCTTACCCTTTTTTTCTCCAAACCCCTTTCCCCTTTTCTGCTTAAATCTTTAATCCTACTTATTCCCAACATCTCCTTATCCCATGAGTTCCATTACTATCCTATCCCCAGTAATGCCTCTTCCTTGTACTATCTCTGTTTCTTTGTCTTTAGAGAGATTCCAAGTTAAGCATTCAAACATTAAATATTAAATGATAGGATCTGGGGTGGAGAGATGGCTCAGCTATTAATAGCACTGACTGCTCTTGCAGAAGACCCTGGTTTGATTCGCAACACTCACATGGAGGCTACAAACCATCCTTAACTCCAGTTTAGGAGGAATCTGAAGTCCTCTTCTGACCTCCATGGCATTGCACGACACAGGTGCACTCACATACATGTAGGCAATACACTCATGCACATAAAATAAAAATAATAAGTAAAATATTTAAAATAAAAATAAATAAATGATAGGATCCATTTATGGGAGTGAACATGTGTAGTTTGTTTTTCTGCTCCTGGATTATGTTAATAATATATTATTTTCCACTTCATCCACATTCTCTTAAATTTCATTCATTTTATAGCTGAATAAAATTCTGTTTTGTACATATACCTCATTTTAATTCTCCATCCATCAGTTAATAGGCATCTAGACTTATTAAATTTCCTAGTTATGGTTAAAAGAGGAGCAATAAACATGGATTAACCAGTTTCTCTGTTGTAAGATATGGAATCCTTTGACCAGGAGTAGTATATTTGGGTCATATGATTATTGTAGTCATATTTTTTGAGAAACCACCACATTGACTCCCATAGTGCCCTCACCATTTTCCACTTACAGTAGATAAGAATTCCCCATTCCACTTATTATAACCAGAACTTTCCCTACATTTTCACAGACTTTTATAATTTAGTTTTCACACTAAGTTTGACATACATGTTTAGTAAGCGAAATAGATTATAGGAATATTCTCAAGAAAGTAAGGTAATCAAATTCAAACACATTTCAGTCTCTTCATACAATTAGTCTCTAAATATCTAATTATAAGTCTGTATGATATAAACAATCTAAAGTATTGCACTTATTACATTGATAATTACATATGTAATTACTTTTTAAAATATTATACCAAATTGATTGACTCTTTTATAGAAAATGCTACAATGACAATTGTGCTTGGTATGATTTACATAATGTGTGCAGATTTCATGCGTTCAAATTCTTGTTTACAAATCTTGATTATAAATAATATATAATTAGAATATTCTCTGAGCATCATAAGTAAAATTTCTGCATAACAAATTTTAACAATATACATTTACTATTTTCAAAAGAATAGAAACAGTTCACTTAGCAGTGGAATAATGCTGAAGGTGATTTAATATCTCTGATGCCAAGGCCACTTCATGATGCAGAAATGAATTTCATGTCTGCAACATCAATATCAGTTATGTTGGCAAAATAAGAAAATGTTGACAAACAGTCTTCTGCATATAAAATGACACATAAGCCCAGCTTATATTTTCTTTCACATTTCCCCCCTCTAAGGTCTGGTCATATTCAATGTTCTACACAACATATGCTGTTATTAATACCTCTTAGAATCCTTTAGTTTCGTCTGTCTCCATTCTTCAACCTCTTCTTTTGGAACAGCTGTGAAAATAGAGACTGACTTTGCATCTAGATGTTGCTCCCATGATTACCAACATCTAACGTGCCAGGAGTTTGTTTCTTGAGTTTTAAAAAATTTGACACTCGGAGGCTGGTGAGATGGCTAAATGGTTAAGAACACTGACTGTTCTTGCAGAAGACCCAGGTTCGAATCCCAGTACCCACATGGCAGCTAACAACTGTTGATAACTCCAGTTCCAAGGGATCCAACAGCTTCGTCTGTCCTCCACAGGCATTGCACGACACAGGTGCACTCACCTACATGCACGCATACACATAAAAATAATAAATAAGTTTTAAAAAATTTGACACAGAATGATATAGTAAGAAAATAGAGAATATAATGTTTACATATCTTACAAAGTCTTCATTATACACTCAAAACATATCACAAATGATTTCTAAGGTTTAGAAATGAAAATAGTAATTGTCTAAAATTCAGATCCTGTGGCATAGCTAAAGTGATGTTCAGTGATTATTCTACCTAGTTCAATCTGATATAAAATGTGGCTGTGCATAGCATTTTAAATATTGTAGTTTCAATTTCAAGTTCATAAAGGCTATGGAAATATTTGAGTAGCTTCATCAGCATCATCTGTTTAGAAATTCAACATATAACCTATCGAGAGGCCGGGAAGGGTGCAAATTAACAGCTGTCATGAATGTTTTATATTCACTCTGGTGAAAGCTGAGAAGGGATATGTATTTGTTTAGCAAAACTAGTTTGTATTTTAAAAACTGTTATGAGAGAAAACAAAATTTATTATTTTCTAGTAAGTCATTTCAGGAATGAAAAATACAAGAAATGTGATGTTAATCAATAACAAGTGAATTCATTTATCTTATTATCCAATAAGTTTAGAATTTGAGCTTAGATACCCAAGAGGAATGCTATTTGGTTTTTCAGTTTTTCCTTCAAATTTGGTGCAGGAAGAGGTTCTATCATGTAATATATCTTGCAATGTCTATTTGCTACTTGCATATTGATCACTTAGGAATGCAGCTCAGAAAAAAAAATGTGTTCTATGAGTATTTCATATTTTTTATAAAGTTAAAATAATTTGTCT